>NC_077234.1:253146323-253470490 GCF_027887165.1 Monodelphis domestica
AAGTAGAGCTCCCTTAAGAGAGAAAGGACTTCAACTACAAAAGACTTTTCACACACATAAAGTCAGATCTAAACAACTGGAAAAACATGAATTGTCTAGATAGTGAATATTAGGAAAGCATAATAAATTATATCTCATTACCTTTACAGAGCGATATAACTAAGGAGTCCTTTAAAAGAATGGTTGCAATTTGGCTCTACTGAATTCATATGTAGTTGGAAAATACTACAAGTCTCAAGGGGGAAACGGAATCTATTCAGATCCAGAGATACTCTCCACACAAAGATTCCCCTGGCTTTCTCTACGGGTTTATTTTATTTGTTTGTTTGGCTTATTTGTTTTCAGGGCACTTCTGAAAAATAGAATTTATCCTTTATTATAGGAATCAGCGTTTATAGATTTGGGGGTTAGTGCTGAATCTTTAAATCCCAGACTTTAGTGCACCCTTCCTAGAGGCATGGTATGCACTGCCTCTTCCTATCCCACTTGGCTAACCTTCCTGAATCCGACACCTTGCCTATCTCCATCTTGAGCATGTCCCAGGTCCCTCCTTGTTTGGCCACACTCATAGGACTGACATTATCTAGTCCATGCTGTCCGACATTACTCATTTCCCCTGCCTTTACCCCCAGCATGGCAAATGTATTGAATCAGAATCCTATTTAATTTATTCTTTGCATTTAACCTATTTGATTCTGAAGGTCACAAAGAATCTAATACCATTGCTAAATTTCCTGAGAAAATATATTTGGGAGAGACCTCAAGCAGTCTCCCTATAAATTCATTTAATTGATGACATTCTACACTACTCAGAAAATGTTTCAGGCTAAATCTACATAATACTAAGCCATTTGTTCTGCTGGTTCAAGTAAATGTATAACTGCACTATTCTGATCTGCATGTTTGACTCAGTGAGGCATCGGTGGCCTTTTTGTCTCTGTGACTGTAGATGTCGCCTGCCTGAGCTGAAACTTCTTAGACCATCAGCCTTTTTATTTTCCCTCCTAATCGATCTCGCATTAACTAACCACCTCCAGTTCAGGAGATCCCCTGCTAATTATTGGAGATGATAGGATAAAGATAAAACCGTCTCTGTCCTTGAGAAGCTTACAGACTTCTCCTTATATCCCAAGGAAAGATGCTGCTTGTCTCCACTGAGATATCTAAAGTAGGCAGAGTCCTTCTACTCTACATTGCCTCACCTACTAAATTCCAAAAGATATCATGACTTGGACTTGGGTTCAGGAAGATCTTCCTTCTAATACTGCCTCAGACACTTACTAGATCTGTAAGCCCCGGTGGGTCATTTAAACTCTTTTAGCCTCAGTTTCCTCATATATAACATTTAGATAATACTAGTACCTTATTCACATAGTTGTGAAGGTCAAATGAGATAACATATATAAAGCAGTCTGTAAACCTTATTGCATTATGCTAATATCAGCTAGCTAGTTTTAGTTTGAGAAGGAAATGGCAAACCACTTACGTAGCTCTGCCAAGAAAACTCCAAATGGGTTCAGGAAGAGTCGGAAATGATTGAAAATGAACAACAACAACAAAGCTAGTTTTAGTCGTCCTATCAGAACGGATCTGCCTCCTCCCTGCATCCAAAGAGGCAAAATCATCAATTTCTACCATCCTTTGGTTGCCAGATAGAAGTATTGGTTCAGGGTCTGATAAGCTTGTAGGACTTTTGAAGCTGAAGTCACAAGGAAGGGGAGTATGCCTGGCAGAATCCACAGCTTGGGACATTTGTATCGTCATTTTCAAATTATATTAAAGTCCCTATTGGAGCAGCCCAAGTGGGAAAAAAGAGGAAGGAATTACAGAAGGAGGTAGTAAGAAAGAAGCATGATAAAAGAAAATTAGATGGGTAGTAGTTGAATTTGGGGTAAGTAAGACAAAGAAAGCAGTATCTTAGGAGGCATCACAAGTTAGTGTTTCTCTTACTTAGAGTCCTAGGAAGGTATCACCTCCTTCATGATGTTTATTTGTTTTTCCTGATTCTCTAAAGCATTCATCCGCACTTAAATTCCTTGGCACTCTATTTGCCTTTTTTTTTTAATTTATCTGTGGTCATGCTTCTTTCACATTGCTAAGTTGAAAGGTCTTTAGTTTGGCTTTCTCTTCTCTGGATTTCTAGCACTTCCTACATAATAGGCACTTCATTTGAAAAATGAGTTGAATTGACCTATTTTTATCAATCTGTAAATATATTTCAGGTTATCTCAGATTCTTTTCTACAGTTATGTCCCAGTTAGTATGAAAAACACATCCTGGGAAGTGGCTGCATATATTCAAATATGCTCTATTCAAAGTTATAATTGTGTAAAATATGCTAATTAGTTCCAGCCCAATAGAAATATGCAGTGTTAATTTGAACAATGCCATCGCTTCAAGAAAGGGATTACTTCAGGGGATTCATAATTTTCACTAATCTGAACCCAAGTGCAAAGAAATTAGCTTCTTGTCGAATCAAAATTCATCTTCTGTTGCTTCTAAGTTACTACAAAAGATATGCTTTCTAACTTGAATACATTTAGCTTCTCTTGTATATAAACCAGGTCCACAACTTCCAAATCAGGTTCCAGGATCCCTTCTTTTAGAAAACCATTTCAAAAGAATCCCACCTTGAGTAGCAGCACATCCAAAATCATATCATTAAGTCATCACCTACGGGCTTATGTATTTCTTTCAGTAGGCATAGCCCTATCCTCCCTGTTAGGGGGGCAGATTCCTAAGGATCAGGTCCATGCTTCTATTTCCTTTATACAACAGGCAAAAATGGGCATTGGAAGTACGGAAGGAAATATGTCAACGAACTGGATAACCAAAAGAGTTGTGTTTACTCTCTGTTAGAAACACCAACCTTGACAAAACCAATGACTGCGAAAGGGAGACGTTTTTTGTTATTTGGATTGTTTTTATCATAGTAACTCTGAAAGAGATAAGAATTATGAGTAGCTAAATGAGAGCTCTTGTTTTTCTTTCGTTGCGTATATATTCATACACATCTAAGGTCTAAGATATTAGTATAGTAATTTCTTCTACCAACACAGATTGTAAGTGTATATAATTTAGCTACAACATCCAGGCACTGCATGATGCTCAGAGGAGTTAAGAGATTTGACCAAGGTCGTACTGCCACGGAGGACCAGAGGCAGGACTGAACTCTAAATCTACAACTGTGGCCATGCTTCCTCTCTTAGGTTTTCATTGTATTTTTAATATTATCTCGTAAAGGAAGTCTTTCCATTTCATTAGGACTTTTAAATTGACACATAAAGGCTGATCTAAATCACATAATTTTGGGACAAAATAAATTTAATATTTTTCTCCAAAAGTTAAGTCACAAAGAAGGTGACTATTGAACTAAAGGAAAGTTATAGGTAAAAGGAAATTGATTAAAAGTATGTTTCTATTCAATATACAAAGGATCTGTGATTCACCTCCTCAGATCAACAGACTTATTTTAGTCTTACAAGAAATTAAGTGACCTATCATTGGAAATATCACTGGAACCTAGAGACATAATTCAAAGACTGTCTTTTTAACTCCAGGTCCAACATGTTATTTACTAAGTCAAGTGCTTATTATAAATATGTTTATGATGAATGCAATTTGACATTGTATTTTAATTTGACTAATATTATGATCTAAAATGCACTTTTGTGTTTTCATTAAAAAAACAACAACTAAAGAATGCCAATAAAAAAGGCATGCTTGAAAATATGTGAATAAGAAAATCATGTTGCATAAATCCTTTATATTTTATACAACTATAATTTGTTATTAAAATATACTTATTAATGGAGCTAGTTGTTATAGAATACTTAGTATTTGCAAAGCATGATGCTAGGATATATGTACATATATGTCTATATATATGTGTGTGTATATATTCCCTTACACACTGTAATATAGAGATAAGAAATCCTTCATAAAAATCTACTTTTTTTTTCCAAAACCTTCCCTTTTGATTTAGAATCAATACTATGCATTGGTCCCAATGCAGAAAAGTGGTAAGGGCTAGGCAATGGGGGTTAAGTGACATACACAGGTTCACATAGCTAGGAAGTGTCTGGTTAGATTTGAACCCAGAACCTCCCATCTCTAGGCCTGACCCTTTATTCACTGAGCTACCCAGCTGAGCCCCCACAACCTACTTTTGCAAATTAAGAATTTTAGCTTTTATTTTCATATACTTTCATATAAAGCCTAAAGAAAAATTTTCTGGGGCAGCTAGGTAGCACAGTGGATAGAGTATTTGGCCTGAAATCAGGAAAACATGAATTTAAATCCTGACTCAGTCAGTAACTTAGCTATGTGAACCTGGATAAGTCACTAAGCCAGTTTAACTCATTTCCTCACTTATAAAATGAGTTGGCGAATGAAATGAAAACAACTCTAGTATATTTGCCAAGAAAATCCCACATAGGGTCCTGAAGAGTTGAAGATGACTGAATAAATTTCTAGCTGTTACCTTTCTCCAAAAAAGGTCATTTTTTTTTAACTCTTAAGGATATCTGAGGCCCCAAACATAAGTGACCACTGGAGACTCGGCAACCTCCCCATCAAACCTCCTTATTTCCTGAAACTCCGTCTCTCCTGGCCTTTTTTCCCAACAGCCTTCTGGAGGGAGGAAAGAAAAGAATCATATCATATGTCTAATATCCAGGGCCCATATATGTTTTACCTCTTTACTGATGCAAGTGAAACTGATGATTTGCTTTCTTCTAGGAAGGAGACTTATCCATATAAGTATGCAATAGAAAAATGGCAGAAGGATCCTCACTGATGTCCAAGGGACTGCTGATGACTGTGATTAAAAAGTGACTTGTGAAATAATTTGCCTACAATGACACTGGAATCAAGCTTCCAGATATAGAGAAATTTACAAGATCTAAAACAGATAACTATGACGATGTTAAATTTTAAAAGCCCCCCCTTCCCATCATAAATAAAAGCAAGGCAGCCAGAAATAGAAGAGAAGCCAAAAAAAAGGGTAAAAATTTATGCCAAGAATCTCTGACAAGGATTTTATTACTCAATAGAAAATGAAGTTAACACTGTGGTACAATTGAATGTAATGGACTTCTCCATGAGTCTCAATGCAACATCCCTGAACAATCTGCAGGGATCTATGAGAAAAAACACTATCCACAAGCAGAGGACAAACACTGATGAAAGGCTACTGCTTGACTACAGGGGTGGAGGGGATATGATTGAGGAGAGACTCTAAATGAACACTCTAGTGCAAATACCAACAACATGGAAATGGGTTCGAATCAAGGACACCTGTGATACCCAGACTAGGCTAGGGGAGGGGTGGTGGGAAGGGGGGGAAGAAAAGAAAATGATCTCTGTTTCCAATGAATAATGTTTGAAAATGACCAACAGCAGGGAAATGGGCTAGGGTTGAGGATGCATATGGCATGTGACACCCAGAGGAATAAAAAAAAAAGGTAATCTTTGTTTCTAATGTTATTCATTTGAAAATGTCCAAATAATAAAATAATGTTAAAAAAAGAAAAATAGACTAAAAAAAGAAAGAAAATGACCAAAAAAAATAATGTTGAACAGGAAAAAAAAAGAAAATTAAGTTAAATTTATAAGAATGCAAGTCATTATCGTATTGACAAATGGCCAAAGAATTTGAACAGGAAATTCTCAGATGATGCTAAACCTATCTTTAGTCAGATGAAAAAAAAATATCCAAATGATTAACAATTATAGCTCTCAAACTAAGTCCACTCTGAAGTATCACCTCATACCTATCAGACTGGCTAGCTTGACAAAAATGGAAAATTATAAATGTTGGAGGTGGTGTGGACAAATGAGGACACTGATATACTATTGGTGGATTTGTGAACAGATAAAACCATTATGGAAAACAATTTCGAACTGTTACCAAAGGACCACGAAACACTTTGACCTATCTGTATCATTCCTAGAGTATATACCACAAATAGCAAAGATAGGGGCAAAGGACCTACTTGTACAAAGATATTTATAACAGCTCTTTTGTGGTAGAATTGAAAGGATGTCTATCAATTGGGTAATGAGTGAACAAGTTGGGTATATGATTGTAATGGAATACTATTGTGCCATAAGAGACGATGAATAGGATGATCCCCAAAAACCTAGAAAGACATATATGAAGTAATGTAAACAGAACTAGGAGAACATTTTACACAATAACAACAATAACATCAACTGTGAATGACTTAACTCTTATCAGTAATGCAATGATCCAAGACACCTTCAAAGGAATCATGATGGAAAAGACTATCTTCCTCCAAAGAAAGAACTGATGGAGTCTGAATCCAGATCAAAGCAAACTATTTTTCACTTCACTTTGTGTTTTTTTTTATAAGCAAATATATCTTCTTTTACAGCATGACAAGCATGGAAATATATGTTGCATGATAATGAGTGTATAATCTATAGCATATTTTCTGCTGCCTTGGGGAGGAGAGAACAATGGAAGGGATAGAGAAGACATGAATTGCAAAATGTCAGAAATTGATTGTTAAAAATTATATCTGCATGTAATTTTTCTTAAAATATAGCATCCAGAATATGTAAAAATAATTTAACTATAAGATGACAGGGATAAAAATATACGCCAGTTCCATATTGAGATGGTATTGGCTAAGTAGACTAGCTGAAAATTCATTGGTTTTACATGATCATGGCTCATTGGAGTTTAAATAAGAATTTCCTTGCAATTAGGAGAAAATTTCCCTTCTATTCCCTGTCACAAATTTTAAAACTTCACAGCTCTATTATGTAACCATTTGAGGTCCACTGAGGTCCTCTTTAACTTGAACTAGTGTAACTCATTCATATAATTAACTGAAAAGTTGCTGTCTACTAATCACAATAATAGCCAATCTAATAAAATCTGGCAAGATATTTTAGAATCTTGGTGGAAAGTGACATCCGAATAACTTGAGGAAGTCACTGGAAGCCTTATGCATCTTTATTTTTTGCTCTTTCCCCATACTTGTCAGTAATCACTTTTAATATCTGGAAAATATCAACTGGCTTACTGCTGCTACTGGTCAATAGTAATGTACACAGCAGAACAAAGACGATTTATTGAATATGGGAAAGACATTGGAACTTTACTCTTTGAAAGGTGAATCAACATCCTGGTTATCATGAGACATCTTATTTTTCAAGAAGACTCACTCAGTCATCTATTGGCTGCCACGCACAGATCGAAAATAAGAATGTTTGCTAAGTCTTTCCTGCACAGAATGTGCATTTTCAAAAGATGTCAGGGAAGGAGACAGGTCAAGAGGGAAAAATGAAGCATGAATCTGGCATCAACCGCAGTTATGAAATAAAAGCCCATTTCTCTAGTCTTTGTAATGTTAACAGTTGCCTCTAGTACAAAATGAATCTGATAGATCCCTTTTAAGAGCATAAGAAGTTGAGTAAAATCTATGTTTGTTGTTGAAAAAAGAAAACAATCTTATGGGTCACAGTTTCTTGATCCTGTGAATTCAGATGTCTTTGATGGATATTATATTGATTTGCTGAATGCCTTGTTATTACTAAAGGCTATTCGCTTTTCTCTGATTTTTTTCCCTGGCAAAGAAAAGTGAAATTATACAGCTGGTCTCATTAAAGCAGCAGCAAAATTGCATTAAAATGCAGTGTTTTAAGAAGTGGACATGAAAGTCAACAGCTTTAGATTATTTCTCCCCAAAGTTTTCAAACCAAGGGACAGCTTCTCAAAGGGAACACAGATCAAACCCTAAAGGAAGCACAGAAACATAACCTTTCAATTCAAAGCTAGTTTATAATAACTAGCCTAGAAAGATGCAAAATATTTACACTGAAGCTGACTTTGATCTTACTGCTAACCCTCAGAACAACTGGAATTGTATCTCCTAAATATGTGTTGAGCTCAGCATTATCCTCTATTTAATTTGTCACTCATATATCTGTTGGTTGAACACGATATAATGAATTCTCCAGGCTATAATAGTAATTTCGAATCATGCCAATGTAAATCAACTTTCAGTAATTTGGTTTCGATGAGAATAGACACGAATGGAGATTCTAAACCTAGGTATGACTAAGGGTCAACTTTGGAAAGAGCAATTTTACATGATTATTATATGTGTAGGTCTGAATAAATGACCCTATTGAGCACAAAGTCATGTTGGTTCTGCCCATATTTGCAAAGATAAATTAAATGCTATGACAGCCTTCAAGGCTTTCAATTTCCCATGATATCTACCCAACTCCAAGGTTGACAAAGTAGGTCTGGTATTCTACCACAGTTCAGGAAAGGGTATTTTATTGACAGGGAATTTGAATACAAAGATTATATTAGAATTGGAGGGACCAGCCACTAATAGCTTGGTCCTAGTATAACTTTCTCTTCATCTTCATTTAACATAGTAGAAAGCTAGAAAACAAGCAAAAAAGGTTGAATGTGTTGATAAGGTCACAGGGTGAGACAGTAGCAGCTTTATTTCACATCAGTGGCACTCTTTGGATTTCCCTCTATCATCAATCAAAATCCCCAAGAAAAAGTGTATTACCAGGAAACTCATACTCATCAGCACTGGTTCAGCTTTGATTACATAGCTACGACCCTCTGAATTGTGGTTTGAAGAGTGTAAGGATAAATTCCTGCCAAGCCCTGAACGCTTCATTTGCTACAAGCTACACTTCTGGGACTCCACTTCACCATCATCATACCTCCACGAGAGGGATCTTCTCTGTTCCTTTCTTCTTCCTTTTATGTATCATCTTCCTCCATTAGATTGTAAGGGCATTGAGGGGATGGACTGTCTTTCCTTTCATTTTTGTACCCCCAGTGCTTAGCATGTTTCCTGATATATAATATTTGCTTAATGAATACTTATTTTATTTTATTATATTCTATCTAGTCTAGAACCCAGGCCTACCAAATGCTAGCTTCCACTACCATATTGGTTTGTATCTCACAGGTCCTTTTTTCTCCCAGATTACGTCAATAAAATTTTCAACAATCATTTTCTGAAATTTTGCAATTCCTGCTCTTTCCTTCCATTCCTCCCTTTTTCCTTCCCGATGGCAGGTATTATGATATAGGTTGTACATATGTTATAACACTATATATATTTCCATGTTCATCATGTTGTAAGAGAAGACACTTCTCTTAAACTAGGGAAAATTCATGGAGGAAATAAAGTAAAGAATGGTATACTTCAATCTGCATCCAGGTTCAATTATTTCTTTCTCTGCTATTGGATCACCTTTTTCATCATGAGTCCCTTGGAGTCATCCCAGTTAAGTAATTCACAATTGATCATCATACAGTATCCCTTCAGTTTCTAGTTCTTTGACGCAACAAAAACTGAACACAAAACTGCCATATTGACTTGTGCACAAAACACACAAAAACTTTGGAAATATTTTTGTACAAGTAGGTCCTTTCCTCATATCTTTGCTCTATTTGGGACGTGGATTTAGTAACAAGTATTACTGAGTCAAAGGGCATGCACGGTTTCATGACCTTTTGGACATCTTTCCAAATTGCTCTCTAGAATGGATATATCAGTTCACAGCTCAACCAGCAGTGTATTAGTGTTTCGATTGTCCACAAATCCTTCAACACTTATCAAATAGTTGTGAGATGGTACCACAGTCATTTTAATTTTCATTTCTCTAATAATGATTTGAAACATTTTATACAACTAAAGATAGTTTTAATTTCTTAATCTGAGAATTGCTTATTCATATCTTTCGACCCTTTGCCAGTTGGGGAATGATTTTCATTCTTTTAAATTTTACTTGGTTCTCTATTTATTTTAGAAATGGGGCCATTATGTTAGAGATATTTCTAATGCCTTGTTCACACTCAGCCTACATGCCATGGAATTTCTCCCTGTGCAGCTTTCCAATATGTTCTCTCCTTGCCACTCACACAAAAAAGCTTATTACCCCTCTACACTATTACTATACTTTTTCTAGACAGTCTTCTTGTCCTAAGTCTTTCCCCTTCCCAAACAATCCTTCACACAGTGTACAAATTGATTTTTTTTTTCTGAACAACAAATTTAACCATGATACTCCTCTCCTTACTTAATGAATTTCAATAGTTCTTTTAATGTTTTGAGATAAACTTATCTCTAAAGCCCTTCACTGGCTCCAACATGCTTTTTCCAAATATTATTATATACTGTATATATTATATATATGGAATATATTCCATATATATTATCTATTGTCCTCCTATGCACACACTACACACACAGTGTTCAGTGACATTCATCTTCTCCTTTTCCCCCATATAAAGCATGCTATCTTCTACCTTTGTCCATTTTTACTGGCTACCCCAACACTTAGATGAAATGGACATCTTTCTTACATCCTCTGAAAATCCTTAGTTTCTTTAAAGGGTGAGCTCAGGTGCCACCTTCTACATAAGGGCTTTCTTGATAACCTCCCCCTACTTCAGCGACTACAGTATCCTCCCCAAAGTCACTTTATATCTATTTTGTAGTAAATGTATATGTTTTCTCCTCCCACTAGACTCTAAGTTCAGTTTAATTTTTTCTTTGTATCTCTAAGTGTCAATCATAGCCCCTGGGATATAGCAGATGCTTAATAAATTCTTGTTGATTGATTGATTGTGATTCATATGGACTCACATATTTTTGTAGTTTCTTCTTTATCAGTTGAGTTCTATTCTACCAGCCCTGTCATCAATCAGAAAAGAAGCCTGAGGGGGACTGCATATTTAATAAACTTCAGACCTAACAATATTTATTTGTTTAATAATTAGTGGCCTATTTATTAAACCCCTCCTATATACAATGTTCCACAAAAAGGGCAGAATGAATGAAAATTTTAATTGCATCCTTGGTTCAAATGTGGTCTCAAATACTTCCTAGCTGTGTGACCCTGGGTAAGTCATTTAGCCTTAGTTGCCAAACTCTTACTTCTCTTTTGCTTTGGATCTGATGCTTATTATCTATTTTAAGACAAAAGGAAAGTGTAAAAAAAAAAGATTCCTATGATGTGTCATGTATATCTGTGGCTGATCTTTGTGAAATGATATTTAGATTAATTAAATCAGAGATAAATGACCTTTCACAAGAAAGCTGACTATGTAAATTTTTTACTGATTAATGCCAGATTACAGGATCTCAGGTCCACATTTGGAGAAATGAACTCATTTGGAAGTCTCTGGATTTGATTTAGAATAAAGTAGGTCTGCAAAATTCGCAGCCAACTGAGTAACCACCAGTTGAGTGTCCCTTGTAATTTGATTAATTCCTAGGAAGATAGATTCCTAGTCTTCATAAATGTAGGGAGGTTTTGAACTGATTCAAGCTTAATCCTATTGGTGCCAGCTGAGATAGCTAACTTGGGCGACCTAAAAGGAAAGAAGCTTCTAAAGGAAAGTGGTTAGCAAGCATGGAATCCTTTAAAGGTTTATACAAATTGGAAAGGGTAGAGAAATAGTGAGACTTCTCTAATGATTAGTGATGGCTAAAAAGGCTCCTCATAAAGCTTAAAAATTTAGTTGATGAATTTATTGAATTGTAAACAAACATGGGGATTTTCAGTCATTTGACAAAAAACAGAAAATTGGGAGAAAATAAGTAGGAAATGTTTAAATAAAATGGAAATTACTTTTCTTCTTCTTTATTTCACATTACTTGTGCTAAAGTTTCTTCTTTAGACTTTCTTTCTATCACTCTCTGAATTTTAACTTACAAAAAGGAGATTAATTAACAACAAAAGATTTTCAGGGAAATAAATTATTTATTTGAAACTATATAGACAGAAATAAAAGATATAATGATCAAAAATGATATACTAGTTCTAATGCATGAGGACAACTTACAGATACATCATGAATAAGACATGGG
The DNA here is from genome assembly GCF_027887165.1 of Monodelphis domestica. NCBI lineage: Eukaryota > Metazoa > Chordata > Mammalia > Didelphimorphia > Didelphidae > Monodelphis > Monodelphis domestica. Next base: position 253,158,212 of record NC_077234.1, read on the forward strand.
TTTAAGACTTTTTCCTCTAATAAATTATGGTATATAATAGTGAGTCATTCATAATCCACCATCCTGTACTTGTATGGACTAATGGAATTACATATAAGATATTTTGATAGATTAGATTTTGAAACTATATCTTTTTTTCTTTGATATAAATCTATATGATTAACAGTTAAAGCTATTACTGACAATGGTTTTATATTAGTTTATTTTGTTCTCAGGAGACTTCAGTGACTTCCTGATTTAATTCAAGATTTTCGGGATAGCATTCAAGATTCTTCATCAAGTTTAACATCAACAAAATTTTTTAGGTTTCTATTTCAATACTTCAACTAATTCTCATCATGGGATATGGCCATGGAACCTTAGTGATGGGATTTTGGAACTAGAAAGTACCATATGAGGGAACTTGAAATCTAGTGACATCACGTGATCACAGAGGCTGAGCCATCAACACCATCATATACTACTAAGAGTCTCCTGACTTAGAACCAAGTGTTCTTTCTAGGAAACTGTAGATTTAATATTTGAGATGTGAAAGAACTAGAAATGGTTTTTAAGAACTATATTTCTTCCAACATGCTTATTGAATAGCAACTGAACATATATACCCAAATTTCCTGTACTGAAACCACTTTTTTATGTATGTAAATTATGTATGTAAATTAACATTTACATGTTTGATTATGAAATACCATTCTTATAAAGAGTGTTGGAGCAATACCTGTTTATAAAGGAGTCTGTATAAAAAGGCAAAAGTAATCCATAGTATATAAAATGACACTAATATTAATGAAATGGTTGAAATATAACCAATGTGTAGTTTTTTGGAGAAGTTAGAGCTTGAAGACAATATTTTGGCATTCAAATTGAATTCAACAAGCTTACAATTTAAAATGGAATGGGAAAAGAGGTTATATTGTTAATATCCAGAGTTGAAGACATTAATTCAGCTCAAAAATCCCTTTAAGCAAATAAATATTTTACAACCCAGAAGAATTTGTTTTACTAAAACCACCTGATTTTTAAACATAAAATGCTCATGATGATGCCGAACATGGCAAAGGTTTCATTTAATTTGCTTTCTTTATTTACTAATTTTCCTTATTCTACATTAGCAGCTTATTATAAGAAACATGATATTTGGTCAATGAAGAAAGAACTGCATATTTAGAGATCTACATATTTATGTGACCTTCTATTGTTAATAAATGTTAATATTTATTGTTTTCTTGTTGAGATTTTATTTGGCAGTCTCTGACAAACAAAGGTATGATTAGAGAAGTTATAAACTTCTCCTGGTGACTGCCTGTGTTCCCAAGATAGCAGCATTAGTGTCTACAGAAGCTGTTAATGCTGTTTATCATTAGTGACAGAGGCTGGGAAGGACCTTCTGTGGCTTTTATCTTTCACCTTGCCAACAGAAGTTGATGAGCTTTCTGATTTAAATTCATAGGTGATATTCTAGGATTTATATTCACCCCTCATGGACAGCGAATGAGTACCCTAATTCTAATGACAGAGCTTCATTAAAATCAGGCAAACTGGACATCTTCTATGGAAGAAAATTCTTTTGGTCCTTGTTATTTTCAGAATTGCCCATTGACCTGAAACATGACAATGCTTATGTGGTAGTAATCCCATTCATTTTTCCCCCCCTTTTTTTTTTGCTGGATGATTATTCTCTCTCAGATTTCAAAGAAAGATCTTTAGAAACTTTACTTTTTCTAGATTATATGTTAATTAATTACAACAAAACTTTTAATATTCATTTTCTGCCAAAGAAGGCAGATAATGTGATACAGGTTGCTTATATATTATCATATAATACATATTTCCCTACTCATCATGTTGTGAAAAAAGACATCTATCACTTACATTAGAAAAAATCCAATTTGTAATCTAACACCATATGTTCTTTCTATGGATGTGGATCTTTCATTTTCTTTTTCAGTCAAGTCTCTTGCAGTTGACCTGGATCTTTCCTTTGTTGAGAAGATAAGCTATTCACATTTGATCATCATGTATTATTGTTGTTAATGAGTACAATGTTTTATTGGTTCCACTTACTTCACTTTACATCTCTTCCTATAGGTCTTTCCAGGTTTTATTTTTTGTTGTCGTTACTCTCTTATTTGTCATTTCTTATGGAGAAATAGTCTTTTATTACAATCATATAACACAAGCTGTTCCTTCTGTTTTGAGTTCTTTGCCACCACAAAAAGAACTGGCTTAAATATTTTAGAGCACACAGCTTCTTTTCCTTTTTCCTTCATCAGCATAAGAAACACATGGCATTTGTTACAAGGACTTATTCAGATATCTCTTCTAGAATGCCTTATTCCATATATCAAAAAGGAAAGGGATTCTTTCCCTTCCAGGAGTAGGGATGTGACAAGGCTTTCATTCCTTTATTTGCCTATCCCTATGAGTTATATTGAGATAGAGTTATATTTATTTATTCCCCATGAAGGGGGCAGTGATCAATCCCCTTCTCAAGAGGCTCAGTGGATCAATAACTGAACCTAGAGTCCAAATCCAATCTCAGATACTAGCTGTGTAACCTCCTCTGTTTGTCTTAATGAACTGGAGAAGGAAATGGCAAACTAATGTAGTATCTTTGCCAAGATGAACATGAAAATTATGAAGAAATGGACAAAATTGGATGACAACCACATTACCCACCAGCCATCTGCAGTCTGGGGCTATGATGGCCATTCAGAGTAAAAGTCACTTTGTAAGGTTACCATCAAGAAGGAAGGTAGCAATAAGTTTACTCTGTCATATTAGCTCTTATCCACCAAATATTTTTCCATACAGGGTAATTCTGAAGATTGTACAAATCCTTATACAAACAGACAACAAAAAAAGTAGTCTTAAGTTATGTAGATTAGAGGACATGAGAGAATTCTTTTGAGAGTAAATGGGTTCTTTGTCTTGAAAGTGACATGACTTCTTAGTTTAACTAAAGAGAAAATATCACTGAAGAGTTCAACTTCTAGTACTATCTGGAGATGCAGGTTCTGGAAGAGTGGGGATTGGATTTTCCCCATTTGACTGTAGCTCAGGAAATTCCTTTCAATCATTGAAAACTTCTCTTTCCTCCTGTGTTTCTCAAACTTACTTCTTCAATATTATTTCTCTGCAGTCCTTCTGAAGTCTATCTTCTTCAAATACATACTATTAGGAGCTCAAATATCTCTTAATCAATCAAAAATTGTTTCACCTATAAGAATGCAGGCTAGAACACTGAGCCTTGAGGCAGTAAGACATGAGTTTAAATCCAGCCTCATGTTCTTAATAGTTAAGAATGCTAAGCATCATTGCTGGTCGAGCTGTGAATTGATGCAACCATTCTGGAGGGCAATTTGGAACTATCCCCAACAGACATTAAAAAGACTATCTGCCCTTTGATCCAGCCATAGCGCTGCTGGGTTTGTACACCAAAGAGATAATAAGGAAAAAGACTTGTACAAGAATATTCATAGCTGCACTCTTTGTGGTGGCCAAAAATTGGAAAATGCGGGGATGCCCTTCAATTGGGGAATGGCTGAACCAATTGAGGTATATGTTGGTGATGCAATACTATTGTGGTCAAAGGAATAATAAAGTGGAGGAATTCCATGGAGACTGGAACAACCTCCAGGAAGTGATGCAGAGTGAGAGGAGCAGAACCAGGAAAATATCATACACAGAGAGTGATACACTGTGGTACAATCGAATGTAGTGGACTTCTCCATTAGTGGCAATGCAGTGATCCTGAACAACTATGAGGAATCTATGAGAAAGAACACTATCCACATCCAGAGGAAACACTGTGGGAGTAAAAACACCAAAGAAAATCAACTGCTTGAATATACAGGTCCAGGGGATACGAATGGGGATGTAGACTCTAAACGAACATCCTAGTGCAAACATCAACAACATGGAAATAGGTTCTGATCAAGGACACAAGTAATACCCAATGAAATTGTGTGTTGGCTAAGGGAAGGGTCGGTGGAGGGGAGAGAGGGAAATAATGTGATTATTGTAACCAGGGAATAATGTTCTAAATTGACTAAATAAACTTATTCAAATAGAAAAAAAAAGAATGCTAAGCAAGGCACTTAATTTCAATCTGCTTCATTTTTCTAACTATAAATGAAGATTACAAGAGCATTTATCTCAGGGTTGTTGCGAGGATCAAATGAATATTTGTAAAGAATTTAGAAAGCATCTGACACATTTTAGGCAGTTAATAAATGCTTGTTTCCTTCCTATTCTCCTTCATGGACTGGTCCAACCCTTATAAGTGCATGGGTTTTACACGTACACATTATTTTCTCAAACTATACCCCATACAATCCCTAGCTTTCTTCAAGACTCAGAAGAAATGCTGACTCATAGGATTTCAGGAAGTCTGTGAAGTCAGAAGGGAAAACATACACCTTTATTTTTGATATAACTATAATACTCTGAATTTTATTTTATGTATTTAAAAATTTTGTTCTTATAAGTGGTTCACAGGATTCACCAAACTGCCAAAGGGAGATCATTATAAATCAACAGCAATAAATTTTAAGAACTTTTGGTAGATATGTGATTTCTCTCTCCTTGTCAAATAGGGAGTTATCTATTTAAATATTATCTTCCACTAACGCATATTTCTTTCAATGAGGGACTATGTTTTTTATTTTATCTTTTCCCCTGTAAAAAGGAATTCTTTATTCTTTTTTTAATGTAATGGGTGACCTGGAGGTCCTCTTACTATAGAAATATGTAGGGATTAACCATCCCACAGTGACAGGAATTAGAAAACATAACATAGAGACAGGAAGTGAGGTAGAAAAGGGGTATAAAAAAGGGCCAGCATCAGGTGGTTGGTCTATCAGTTGTTGATAGAGGCTAGCAGTTGTGGGGAAGTTGGCTGCTGGGAGTGTGTTGGGTTGGTGGTTGGCATTTGGTTATTGAAATATAAAAGGTGAGCCTGAGCTCACTGAGGCTTTTGGCTTTAACTTTTCGAGGGCTTTGGGGTTCTTGGCTTTTGGTTTGAGCTCTTAGGTTTTTTCGCTCTTAAACTTTTTTGGGAGGTGGTTGATCTTTGTTAACAGACCTAATTGGGGTTGCATTAAACACGGATTGGGTGGTTTGGATTGGGGTGGATTGGGTTAGAACTTTGTGGGGGTGGTTGTTATTAGTGGATTATAGAAAAAAAAACTAGTATAGACATTGGGAAATTTTCTTTCTCTACCTCTTTCCTATATTTCCCTCCTTTACTATATTCTTTTCTATCTCTATTTTAATAAAACTAAATTAATTGTTAAAAGCCACTGTTTTATTTGTGTCAGACCCCTATTTTAGCCTTTATCAAGTACATTGAATTAAATTTACACTCTGACCCACAATGCTCATAAAATGATAGATTTAGATCAAGAAAGACTTTATTTGTAATGATGAGGAAACTGAGGCCCAGAAAAGTTAAGCATTTCAACAAGTTCACACAGAACTGGAATTTAAACTCAGATTCTCTGACTCTTAATCAAATATTCTTTCAACTAAATCACAATAAATTATACTATCTATGATATTGGAGGATAGTCAGTTCCATGATCAAAGAGAAATTTTTCAACCATAGTTCTTAAATTTTCAGGAATGGCTTTGAAAACTAGCCTATATGAAATGTTTCATATAAAAGACTCTACTTTTAAAACAAGGGATTTTTTTTTGTTTATTTGTTTAATAAATGAATGGAGAACTTTGCCAAATGTGTAAGAATATACACCATTCTCCAATTGACATATGGTATAAACAGTTTTTGGAAGAAGAAGAAACCAAAGCTACATATATAACTATATGGGAAAAATGCTCAAAAACATTGTTGATTAGACAAAATCAAATAAAAACAACTATGAAATATCATCTCACACCTATCAGGCTTGCTTAAATGCTAAAAGGGCAAAATGACTAGTGTTGTAGGGTTGTAGAAAAAAAATGGAGACATTAATCCATCGTTTGTGGAAGTGAAATAATTCAACTGTTTTGGAAAGCATTCTGGAATTATAGTCCAAGATTTATAAAACTTTGTAGACCTTTTGATACAATACCATTATTTGACATAACAATAGTCAGGGGCCAGCACACTATGGCAGAAAACAAATCTGAACCCACAGGCTGTTTTAATTTTCTGTTGTATGTTTTCTTTATTTTTTAAAAAAATAGATACAATTTGAATAGACATTTTCTAACATTTTGAGATCTATGCTTTCTCCTTTCCTCCCACACTGAGACAGCAGGGTAATATGATGTAGGTTGTACATATGTTATTATGCAGTACATATTTCCACATTCATTATGTTGTGAAAGAAGATAAATTGCTTATACCAGAGAAAAATTCATGAAGGAAATAACCTGAAGAATTGCAGGACACAGGTATTTTGTATAGCTCACTATTTAAGGATGGAACCCTTTTTTCCTTTACTACCTTTTTTTTTTGCTGCTATTTCAAAGCTCCACTGAAAAGTACACAAAGATGAACCTAAAATAAATATACAACAATGCTGCCTTTATTAAATGGTTTCTTACAGACAGTAGGAGCAAAATAAATTGCCCTTTACATGATCTTTCTATTTTTTCCTAGAGGTAATAGGGAACCATTGGAGTTTCTTGAGAAAGGGATTTGACTTTTAGGAAAATCAGTTTACCAGCAGTGTGAAGAATGAATTGGTAAGGAGAAAGATACTTGTGAGCAGAAACTACTGCATTGGTTGAGGCAAGAGGAGCAGTATACTTGAATTAAAACCGTGGTTCAAAAAGTTGGGGATGGGGTATATGTAAAAGATATTGCAGAAGTAGAAATGACTGGTCATGAGGGCTTAATAAAGAGTGGGGGAAGTCTAGCATGACTGAGCATGCAAAACTGATGATTTTTATTGCTCTTCAAAAGAAGGAAATTTATTTTGTTATATGTTGAATTGAGAGTATTGTGATAATTAAAATGTTTTGGGAGCAAGGGAAATATATAGCAATTATGACCGCTGAAATATGTTTTCTACTGTGTCTTGGGTTTATATAAATATAAGATGGTCGCCAGGGAATATACTCCCAATTTATGAATATGCCCAAGCCAACTGGGTTTTATAGAGAAATTTAATTTATAATACGCTGATTAATCAATAGAAAAAGAGAGAAAGTAAGAAAGGAATAAGAATGAATAAATCAGTCAGTTGGTTTTATCACTCACCCAAGATCTCTCTAGGTAAGGCTTCTCATGCCAACCTCAGGCTCTACCTTCAAGAGAGCCTCCTTTCAAGAAATGTTTCCAGAGAATTCTCCTCCTTCAGAGCCAGCCTTCTCTCCTGGTCCTCCAACAGAGCAACCTCCTCAGTCCTCCTTCAGAGCCACCTCACTCAGAGCAAAAAACTCTCTCCCCTCTCTCCTCAGACCCCGCTATCTTTAAGGAAACCATCTAAGTTCCCTCCCCTCAGTTCTCACATCTACCAATCACTGTCGATGTCTCCCCTGAGCCAATGGTGGCTCTAGTTTAACCCAGGACCACCCAGAGGTCTGTGGCTTTGCACATGTATGTTGAAGGTCATATTCTCAAATAATTAAATCTTGACCTTTGCTGCAGCCCTTCCTAAATCCTGTTACTCTAAGTAGGGTGGAGATTGTATTTTCCAAGACCTGGTTCTGTCATTCCAAGTATCTCTATTGTATCAATTCTAAAATCAATCATGACTCAAAGAACTTCCTGTTCTATGCTTAAGCATAGGTCAAAACCCTTTCCATTGTATAGCAAAAGGTTTCTGTCCTAAAGTAGTCTTAAGTAGGGAGGAGAAGGATCCTCCCATGCCAAGGGGTTTCACATTCCAATAGAGTTCTTACTATCAGTAGGAATTTTTTTCCAGTATGAGATTTCCCAATGGGGAAATTTCCAACATTCATAAGTCTAAGAAATTTTAAGGTTTACAGTATCTATTCTCATTCATCTTTAAAATAATCCTCCTTATTAGAGAAGAGAAAAAAACATTTGCCATTGTCCAGGAATGTGCAAAATTCCTCTTTGAACATTTGTGCATTTACATATATACATAGGATACAATTTCTCCCCATTCCTTATACTTTTGAAAAGAATAAAAAATATTTCATGACTATGTTTGTGTACGTAGTCATCACAGAGACCTGAGAATGAAAATGATTTGTAAATGCTTGAAATGGAATGCTTACATTAAATATTTATGTCCTTTCAAATTTCCTTTGATCTACCAAACATGGTCTTAAAATCCTAGTTCATTAGTGTCACCCAATAGCCTCAATAAGGAGAGACTAGCGACTCTTAACTACTAGTTGAAGAGATGTTGGAAGAAGGGAAAAATGAGAGAGGATAATGAGAGGAATCTGAACAGAAAGGAAAGAATTCATGGCAACTCTGTTGCTTCTTCCACCCACAACCCTGTCAATAAGAACCGTCTAAATAGTCTTTGAATATTAAAAGATCTATATTTCTTCAGTAACAAAGTTGGAAAACCATTATTTAGAGAAATGTTTATAAACATGAGTATAAGCAGGACATACAGATAAAACATTTTCCTTTCATTTTCTTGTGTGTGTGCACGCAAGCGTGTAAAAGAGTGAGAGAAACAGAAACAAAGACATAGAGGGAGACATACAAAAATAGACGGAAGTATAGAGATAGAAAATAAATAAGTTAATTCTACACTAACTGAAATAGTCATTGTCTTTCATAAGTACATACAGTCTTAGGGCATCTAGGTGACTCAACAGATAGCCAAGCCTGGCGACAAGAGGTCCTGTGATCAAATGTGGCTTCAGACACTTCCTAGCTCTGTAATGCTGGGCAAGTCGCTCAGTTCCAGTTCCCCAGCCTTTACCAACTCGTCTAACTTGGAAGCAGTACTTAGGATCGATTTTAAAACAGAAGGTTGGGATTTAATAAAAATAAAGTAGTACATGTAGACTTTATAGAACACAATCGGCCATTTCTCTGGGGAATCAAGAATTGACGGATGGTTCATGGACTCCTTGAGAGATGTCATTAAATTATTTTGACCTAGGTAATGCTAAACCTAGTCTGCTCTATCATTTATATGCACAATAGCTAAAACATCACTTCCTAATATTGCATTTTTTCCTCTCCTGTAACTATTGTTAAAGACGAAATTAGATCATCAGAAGCTAGTAGTCTGTGAAGGGCACAATGACTTTCTATCATCACTGAACAATAGTTTGAGATGTATAATTTTGAGCCTTGAATCTGCAAAAAAAATAGCTGTAAGTACGCAAGAGCCCCAGTTATACACAAAATGTAGTTAATAATGACTTGTAATTACAAAAATTAGTGAAAGGAGGTTTTTACTGTAAAAAGAGTCTTCTAAATTAATCTTTGTGAGTAATTCAATAATGTTCATTCAGCTCAATGATCAGTGATGTGCTAGAGAATAAGACGAGATATTTCCCGAGACAGAAGGGAGAATCACACCAGATTCCTTCTCCCCAACCTGAAAACATTTCACTTTGGGCTTCCAGCAATTGATGAAAGAAATGCTCTCCTTCCATTCTTTGCACAGATCCCCTCTGCCCCCATCTTTGTTGCTGTTGTCGCACGGATTTGCATGAAATGCCCAAACACAAGCAGCTCTGCTTCTACCAACGCTTTCTAAGTACAAGCAGCAATGGATTGGAACAAAGTAGAATAAAGTGTCTGCTAGATGATCATAGATACAGAGATACTGGAATAGAAGCACACACACTCTATAAACATATGTGTACTCACGTATGCATGCATACACATATAAACATGTACACACAGCAATGTGCATGGATGTGTGGAAATGCAAACTACATATATGTACATGTGTTATTATGTTAATGCTTCTGTGGTAGATATTGTAGTCCTGTTTAATTCTCTTCTGCCTTTACACTCATATACACTATATCTGGGTGCCCGTGGAAAGACATAGATATATAGACACATATGTATAAATGTGCATTTATGGATATAGATATGTGTAATACTTTGAAACATGTAGGTATATGTGCCTTATCTACCTGAATGGTATTAATTATTACAGGACAAACATCCAAAAGTCCATTTTTATAAGCCCCTGTTGAGGTCAGTGCCAAGCTCATGATAGACACACACAAAATATGAAGAAGACAAACAATTCAGTAGACATTTATTCAGCATCTATTTTGATGGACCTGCGTGAGGCGTTAGAAATGCAAAGATGAAATTGGATGCAAATTTTGCCTTCAAAGAGATTATAATTGAGAAGATAAGAGAGAAAAAGTGGAAAAATTATTACAATAAAATTGGAACATGTTAAATAAAAGGAAAAGAGCTAAACAAAATGTTGTCAGCGAGATGAGGGATAGATCACATTGGAATGATTATATAACATTTTAAAAGGCTATTTAGAAGAAATCAAAATAAGAAAAATCTGCTGTCACCAAAAACTGTTAATTCCATTTGGATTAATTAATAAGGTTATTAAATTAGAGGAATAAAAGTCAGAAATGTCACATTAACTCGCTAATGGCAATCTTGGTTTTTGGTTACATGCTCAAATTTAAGAGCAAGATTCCAGGGATAGAGACAACAGTTTATATTGGAAGTTCTATTTTAAAATATTCCATCATCAAAAGTATTTCCTTTTTTTCTGAATCCATTCTGAGTCCAATCTAAGATTATTTTAAACCTGTCCCATTTGTGCCACTAGTGTGTACATATAAACATATCTAACATATATAATCTGTCTCATAAATAATAAAATGTAAATTTATAAAATTTTAAAAAGTATATGCCTATACATAAAAATGAATAGTTAATTATTAAATTATAAATTTACAAAACCATTTAAAACTATATAAAATGCTACTTTATTAATGCTATTCTCAGAGACTAAGAGAATATTGCACTAAAACATAGATTTTTTCCATGCTCAGAATATGTGTATGTATTCACACATATATACACACATATATGTGCTTGTCTGTGTATTGACCCACATGCTTGCTGATGACCCAAGGCAGTTTCAAAATAAAAGGTAAATTTCACATAAAACATAGTATGATAGTAAACGAGACGTCCCCCAAATGTGCAGCTAAGGCATGTAGACATGCAGTTTGTAATTTTATTTGCTATATACTTAATGCCAATGTCCTAGAGGATACACTTGATTGTTAGTCTTGATGAATGAATCAGATACTACCCAGGACTTTAGTATACCCAGCTTGTTGACTGTTCCCTGTTTACAAAATAATTCTGGCAAGCCATAAGACTATTTTCTTTCAAAGAATGTACATGAAAAATTACCCCAAATAAAAAGCCTAACAAAACAACACTCTGACTGCATTGTCATATTTATTATAAAACCCTTGGTTGACTGCGTTTTGGCATTTTCTACAACTGGTTCTGACAGTGATTAACATGGTTTGGGCTTGTGCAGTTTCACCCAAGAGAAATAAAACACCAAAATCTCTGCAGGTGTGTAATGGGCCAGAGATTTACAATCTGTTCTGCAAAGTCAGACTTGAAAGACGTGAAAACACAAAAATCCCAAAGTTGGCACTGCCTCCATCTCACGGTTATTTAAGGTCTCCTGCATGTTTCCGGAGAGCCCTACTGCTCCCTGCGATGTTTTAATCGCCCATTCGATTGCTACACCAGGATGGGGCTGCCTCGACAGGACAGTGCTGCTTTTCATATTTGTACCACTTTGCACATCCCCCACTTTAACACAAGACCCCCTTATGTGGAGCAGCAGACGAAATCATTAAGTATTTACTTGTACTTCCAAGGAGACTTCACTTACGTGAAGTATGTGGTCTAGCTTAACTGATGCTCACGAGTAGCTGGGAGGACTGCTGTAATTACCAAATGACAATCAGGCAGGGACACCTGTGCTAGGGAAGCCCCAGGACAAGTGTCCATAATTGCTTCTACCATTGCGAGGTAAGAAACTAATAGAAAACTTCCTCAATTAGGGTCAGGCTGCACATGATCATTTCAATTATAGGGATGTTCGGATTCTTGATAGCACAGGGGAAAACTTACTAAAAAGGCTTTAAAATGAAAAAAGAAAGTACTTACCAATTTTCTCAGATCAACAGGTTCAAATATGTTCTTGACCCAGGAAAACATTTTCTACTTTGTAAAATTTTCCATCTGTGAATTGCCAAAAGCCATCTTTTTTTTTCTTTTCTTCTAACAGTTATGATTTCATCAAGTAGAAAAACCCCTGGTATACAAACTTCATCATCAGATATCAGCAAGCTAACGCACCATTGGTGGAGCTCTCATTGTCCAACCATTTTTGGAAGTAATTTAGAATGATGCTAAGAAAAAGAGAGTAATTAAGCTATCATGTCCTTTGACTCACAGGTCCCATTTCTAAATATATGCCCTAAAGAAATTAGAAACAACAGCTTCATGTTTAGTGCAATACTTTATATGATAGCAAAGAATTGGAAGCAAAGCAGAAAAATGTCCATCTAATGATAAATTACTAAAAAAGATCAAAGCACATGAATGAAATAAAATATCACTGCCCCTATAAGCACAGTGATATGTAATAAGATGCCATGATACAAAGAATTCAGAGAATCCTGAACAGATTTATATGAAATGACATAGTGAAGTAAGCAGAAACAAGCAAACTATATACAATAACTCAATCGATAAAATGGAATGAACAATAAAATAAAGTTTAATTTTGTTGATTATAAAAACAAGTTTGTCCCAGGAAGAGATAAGAAAATAGATTTTATGTCTGCATTGCTGAGATGGGGAACTATGAAGACACAATATCTAAGACATTATCAGATGCAGTATATAGGTCTGTTGACTTTGCTGAATGGTTAGAGTTATTTTCCCACTTTTCCTATAAAATCCTACTTAAAAGGGACAGTTCATAGGAGCAAGGGCTACATATGGAGATTAACGTAATAGAGGGGAAAAAAGGTACAATTAAAAAAAAAAACTCCATTCACTAGTAAAGACCACTTTTAATTGAAATATAACTCCAAGAATTACATGCTGTAAAATATATTGTTAATCAGAAAAGAAATAGACAAAGATCTTCATAGAAAGTTATAAACACAACTAAAATATATATCTTTGGGTTGTTTTAATAGCAGTCAGTAAAAAGAGCAATAGGCATTGAGGCAGAGTTCTTCCTTCTTCTCGAAAGCAACATTTCTAGAAACCATTAGCCAGCAACACATTAGTGAACATAACCACATTTTAAACACAATTATGATATTTTATTTCCTTGAGAATAGGTAGAAATGGAATTTCTCTTGTTTCAACTTGCCAGAGAGTTCATATCATTAAATCCTGATAGCAAAAATACTAATCACAAATTCAATCCCCAAGAATAACATTAAAGTTTGCAAAAAAAAAAAAACAACACAACTCTCTAAATTGTAGACCTAATTCTAATCAGTACTTCTAACAATAAAAATTGGTCACAAAGGGGACCAAGAAAGAAAGTGCAGATGGCCAAAAAATAGTTTTTTAAGGGTGGGCTAAGATGCCTTTTTAATGTAACCTGTGCACGTGGATAAATTAATTATCATAAAAAATAAAATTTTTAGGAATATAACATATTAAAATAGTAGTATTCAATTAAATCAAGTGACAGTCTTTGGCCTAGTGCCTTGGGAATCTATTCTTTGTCTCAATTTTTTTTTAGCCGTTTTATCAATGACCAGGATGAAATTATACAAACATGCTTGTCAAATTTGCATTTTGCATGAAACTGGAAGGTGTATCTAACTCCTTGGATGACTAAAATAAGATTAAAAAATAGATTTTTACAGGTTAAAGCAATGAACTAAATTTAATTGATTGAAATTTAATGTAGAAAAATGCAGTGTTCAAAAGTCTCACCATAGAAGAACCATGGGGGCAAAAATTCATATGCAGAATGATTAAAGGTTTAATGAATTACAAGGTTAACATGAATTTATAAAAGGATATTCATTGCCATAGAAGGAACAGATCGAGTTCAAATGCAAATTGAAATATACCATTCTTTATTTGCTCCATGAATTTTTCTCTAGTGAAAGCAATACCTTATCTCCGGTCATAGCATGACAAACATGGAAATTTATGATAATATATGTACAACTTTTATCATATAATCTTTCTTTTTAGGAAGAGATGAAGGGTGATAGGGGGCGAGAGAACATGGGTTGCAAAATATCAGAAAATAAATACTGGAAAATTATATTGATGTAATCGGTAAAAAATAAAATTTTATTATTAAAAATGATCAACCTGAATAAATATATGTGGTGACAATACAAACCAAAACAAAAAATACGATTTTTTGTACTAGCCTGACTTTTCTAGATCAAATTCATGGCACCATATTTAGAGTTGGGAAGCACTGCAGGAAGAGCAAATAAACTAGATTGCATCCAGAAAATAGCTAACAGACAGGTAAGAGATCTTAAGAACAAGCCACAAGGAAACTGACTAAAAGTACTAGATATATTTAACCTGGAGAAAAGATTTAGAGAGGAAATGATAGCAGTTTGGGGGGAAAAGTTACATGGGAAAAGTATTAGGTTTTTCCTACTTGATCCAAAAGATCAAAAAGAGAACAGATTTTTTGTTTGTTTGTTTTTTGGGGGGGCAGAATCTTTCTAATTATTAAAGGTGCTCAAATATGAAATGTACTACATTAGTAGATAAAGGGTTCCTTCTCACTGAAGGTCTTTAAGCAAACATTAGATGAATGTTTTTCAGATATTTCAAAAAGGGGTTTCATTATGGACGAAATGACTACAGTTTTCTTTTCCATCTCAGAGATTCTGTAAAAGTGAAGTTAAAAGTACCATTTCTGTTCTACACACACACACACACACACACACACACACACACATAATTAAATAAGTAATGTTTCTCTCATTGTTGCAAATTACATGAAACAATTATGTTTTTTTTAACTATTCAAAATGTGCTCCGTGGCAACATAGTATTTATAGAATCCATTTTAAAAATTATAATAAGGCATCTAATCAAACAAGCTATATTCTCTTCCCAACATTAGCTTCCTGCCTGAATTTATTATTTTGTATTAGCTATAATGTTCTAGCAAGCCCAATCAATACTGATAACCAAAAGCTACGTTGACCTTACCTGACTTTTATCTATTATAGGATTTTATTACAATGATCTCAGGCTGTGATGATTCATTATTTCAAAGATTTGTGAGCTTTTCTGTTATTATTAAAAGTTGTGATTTGTGTAAGGATTTTGAAATGAACAATGTGTGCTATGCTTTACTCTCTCGTTTATATAAAAGAAACTCTAAAGCCATCTGAAGGTTATAAACAGTGTTCTCTAATCAGGAGCTCTCATGTCCTTGTAGGGTTTCACTTTGATGGATATCTATAGACTTTGCTGGTGACATAATTCTACTGGGGAAAAACAAGTCTTGAATACATAGCTTGAGTTTTCACCTTTATATATAACACATATGATTTTTTAAAGAAAGATAAGCTGAAAAATGTAAAATAAATTTCTATTTTGGCAATGACTGATGCTATGTTAATTGTTATATCAAAGTTAAGTAGCAAAATAAATTTGATACAAGAAGGAAAACTGATCCCCTGTGGTTTGCACTGAAGGATCTCACCTCCTTGCATATAAAAGCCCCTTTTATGAAAGTCTGGAGGTAATCTATGCCTAGAGATCATGTGATCTAGTGCCAATTCTGGAGTTTGAGCTATGTTTAGTGCATAGAATTCCGTGAACACTTCCTAATAGGAACCATCTACTCACTTTAAAGCCACAAAACAGTATCTTTTGGCTAGGATGCAAGGCAAACTTCTCTAAAAGGAATCCTGTAAATCATCTCTATTTTTAATCGAGATATTTAGAAATAAAATATCAAATACTGGCATATACTCAAATCCAGGTTTTAGGACGTGCTTCAGTCTGATCCACCTGAAGACCATTTGTCTTAAAAACATTCCCATACCAAATCAAGCCAGTCCAAAATGAAATGCTTTCAATTTAATCCATAAGCAGAAAGCCGCCTTCATTTGCTTCAGAATGTGCTTTCTCGGTCTTTCTCATAGCTTTTCCTGATACGCTCTTCAGAGATGTCTGCTTCAGAACATTATGGAGAGGGTTGGCTGTTTTTCAGAATATATTCTGAATAGGAAAGGGTCTTAGCAGACTCACTAATACAAAGGGGATTAAAATTGGATATCATGTGTGTGAGCTCGTTATTTGTTTAACCAGTTTTCCAGCTACACCTCCTGTGCCTGGCTTTGTAACCGTAGCCTGGGGAATCCGTGAATACAAGACCAAGCCAGGGGTTAGCAAGAGTCGGAGTATCATGCAGCAAACAGTGGTTAGAGGTTAGAAATCTAAATTTAGACGCCATCCATGATCCTGCGTCAACACACGAGGCTCAATGAAAGCAAAAAGTGAATGAAAAACAGAGTAAAAAAGCGTTTACTGAATACCGAGAATTTGGCAAGCATGTAATTAAGTGCTAATGGCATAAACAAAATGGAAATATCCTCTAGTTTCTCATGCTCTAAAGAGAGAAGACTTCACAGGAAGGACAAATGACAAGGTCTCTGGCATTTTTGCTAGGCACATGTGGAGATGCAGTATGGCCAAGACCATAATAGGGAGATGACCAAGAATGCCTGATGGTTCCGAGGGCTAAGACCTGGCTAACAGATGATGCTCAGGGGTCTGGAGGCTTTGGCAGTTCAGAGAGAAAGGTCTCTAATAGATACAATAAGATAATAAATAGAATATCTATGTAACAAACTGCCCAATTTTATTGTAGTTGTTAGCTAGGTGTTTGCCAAAGTAACTTGGGCATCACGTCTTTGTAGGTTGAGAGAAGATGGGCAAGGAAGAGTCAGGGCTCAGAGAGGGGAATCCCAGTCTGAGGCTCCCAGTAAGCCTCTTTGTTTCCTTCCTCCCACTGGGATAGGAGAAAGGGGAGGGGATTTGACAAGGATGCTACTTAAGAAGGACTCTTAGGACATGAGAAAGAGAGAGCCAGAGCAGGGGGAAGAGATGTTTGGAGCCTTGTTTGGACCTGCCCTCTTGCAACTGGAGCTATAAACAGCATTTGGAGGAACTGAGCTGGCTGGGGTGCAAACACCATAGGGTGAGTATTAGTACGCCCTCAACCGCAGTTGTGTCTTAATCATTTTAATGCAAATATTCATTTCACAATAAGAGTGTGATTCTACCTCTGACTACAGTGGCATAAGGAACTCCTGGATAAAGAGCCATCTTCCATAGGATAACAATTGTAAAGAGTAGTATATTAGAAACTTTCTTCCCCCGGGGAATTCAAAGATTCATCATTTATTGGAGTGTCATCAAGGACAGCGTGTATTTCATTGGGCATTTCAAAAAGGTTTGCAGCAACCTAAATGTCATTGTCATAAGAATAGTGATGTCTTAGTCTTTAAACAGCCTACAGACGCGCCATAATAGCATCATTTTATAAGTATTCAGCAAACTTATTTAATTTCACACAGAATGTTTTCAATGATTAAGCAAGAGAACTCTTTCTGCAAAAAAGATAGTGTCTGCAGAGGTAGGAACTGAAAAGGTAATGGGATGAACTGACAGGGATTTTTCTTTAACATCAAATAATATTTTCAGACATTCTATATTTTGATTCTCCAACTATTTCTGCAGCTCCATAGTTAGGGAAAAGCTGATTCCCATAAGGAACTGGTAAAGTTACTCACAAAAGAGAATCTTATCGGTGTTACATACATAATCTTTTTGGGTGGGATATGTGAAAAAGTTGGATAACTAGGTAGGAGTTGAATAGGACTATCTCCTTGTTTATAAAATGGTCCTAATTATCCTTTAGAACCATCTTATTCATCCACTGAATTAATAAATGTTCCACATAAATTTTTTTCTAGCTAATAAGTATTCACCATTTTAAATGCTGATATTCATATATTCATACATAGGTACGTATGTATATATATGTGTGAGTTTATATAGGTATATACACCTATATAAATTCTTATTACCTAAATTTTTGACAGCCCAGATACTTGAGAGAACAGAAGGAGAGTCAGATCAATAACATTAGAAGAGGAGGTAGCTTTGGAAAAGACTAAGTGCCATCTATTCATCAGAGGCTGTAGCAAGGAAGGTGAGAAATTGAGAAGATGAAGAATAATTTCAAGATGGTGAGTTGGGTAAAAAGAAAACTTAAAACTCATGGCTGTGATTTTCTAAAAAATTAAATTCCCATGTGAGGAGAGAGGGAAAAGGAGCTAGAGAAGCCTGTCTAAGGAGAGAGAAGCTACTGTGGAGAAGGTAATTTGAGTCCCTCAGAGAATAAAAGGAATTCCAGGCATCACTGAAGACTTAATTTGAGATTAGATAAAATAAAACTTTAGCAAATTCTTCAGATACTTCTTCTGAATAGACTTCTCTGAATTTTACAATCAGTACCTAAATTACAGTCAGCTAAATTATCAACATTTACAAATGATTCTTTGTCATCACAATATTTTATCATGTTGAGTTTATTTTTTATTTTGTTTTTTTTTGTTTCACTCCTTTTGCAACAGAGTATGTTAAGAGAATCATAGCTTGTCCAGAGAGGAGAGATTTTAGGAATCATTTTATCCAAATGCTTCATCTTAAAGATGAGAAAATAGGGGTCAAGGAAGGTCTGTCTTCTGTCTCCTTTCTCTCATTTTTGCTGTGGGCTCTCATTTCTCTATCACTTGCCACCTATCTCTCCTTCCTTGATGTCTTGGAGGTAGGCTTTGATAACTGATATTGCTAGAATTAAAGGTAAATTCATAGCTAATTAGAAGTAAACAAAAGCCCCAGTGCCCATGTAAATAAAAGTTTTGAATTTTGCTTATTTTTCTGTCCCTGGTGCCTTCTAGAATAATCTAATCACTATAGCAACCTTCTCCAAGGTCTCAAACACAGATTCAGAGGCCAGACTTTTTTTTTTTTAAGCAAACAAACCTAGTAGCCTAGTGTTCAATAATTATAGAGACTCTAGTTGCTGGGGTCTTTTAGACTATTGTACATAATCTATTGGGAAAAGTAGAAAGCAGTCTACCAGAAATTAGGTTTGAAACCAGCACTTCACACCATATAACAATATTATTTCCAAGTGAATACATAAATTGAGGTATAAAAGTCAAATCATAAACAAATTAAAGTGGCAAAAAAGAAATTACCTTTTAGATCTATGGGAGAATTCATGACCAAACAAAAAAGAGAGAGGATGAGTAAAGATTACATTAATAATTTAGTTATATAAAATTCAACAAGTTTTTGCACAAATAAAACCAATAAATCCAAAATTAAAATAGAAAGAGCCAAGGGAAATTTTTATAGCTAGTTTCTCTGAAAAATTTAAATACCATGATGACAAAAGAAACAATGAAAGGCATGGTTTCAGAAAAACCTAGGAAAACTTTTATGCACTGATACAGAATTAAGTGAGCAGAACCAGAACAATTTATACAATAAGAACATAGAAAAACAAACAAAAATGACAACTGAGAAGAACTGAAGAAAACTAATCAACCCAATGGCTATCTGTGACTTCATTACTGATTCGAAGATTTTTATCAACCTCCTGACAGATAGATGATAGATTCAACAAAAGGAGATATATATTTTTGGATATGGTCAATGCAGAAATTTATTTTACTATATTATATTAATTATATCAATTATATCATATCATATCATATTATATCATATTATATAATTATAAGGATCTTCAATTTTGCTTTCTTTTTTTCCAATGGGAAATCCAGGTAGGAGAAAAAGATAACAAATTCCTGATAATTGAACAAAATGACTGCATTTTTTGTTTCCTTGAATAAAGAAAGATCCTTATGTGATGCTGTCAAAGTCAAGAATATGTATCAACTTTTATTTTTCCATTTGTTGAAGATGGATTTAAAGTAATGTTTCATATTCAGTCAAATATTTCTAATGAATGGAATGCTTCAAATCTAATATAATTAACATAAGTGATAGATTTATAAAATTATAATTTTTGTATTTACATATACATAAGTGTATATTAATGCAAAATGAGAGAGAATGGGGCAATATGGAAGTTCATTTCATCAATGATTGGTATTTCATTTTTAACTTATAACCAATGACTCAAGGAAGTTAATAACTTGAGGTAAATGATTTGGACATAATTATACAAGTAGTGTTTCTCATAAAGGCAATTTTATCTTCTTCACTTACACCTTTTCTTATGGTTCTATCTCATATAAAATGAATGCTTTCAACCTTACATTCGTTCTACTTTGAATACAATTATCACATTATCTGAAATTATGGGCACATGATTCTAGAGTACAAATGGATTTAAACACTCCATTGTAGAGATATTCAGGTAATTCTCTTGACAGAATTTTTGATTCATCAATTACCTTCCCTAACCTTCTCAATTTAGACTGTTAGCTCTATGCAAACCCTACTTATAAATTAATTTAGAAAGAGCTATACTTCTATAGATACTTCTGGGGTCATGTACACCATTACCAACCACTGTCCTTTTCAGTTTTATCTACACTCATTTCTACTAACCAAAAATGTTATTGCTAAAAAGTGAGAAAATGCTTTTGTTCAAATCCTATCTCAGGAACTTCCTACCTATTCTGAAAGGGAATTCTTTATTCTCTTTGTCTATTTTAAGTTAATTAATCAAGGAACGCCTACTTAACACTTTGTAAGCCATGAAGAGAATTCACAGGTCACTTGCTTAGAGAGCTCTGCCATTTTAACTCAATCAGTCAGAAACTTGTAAATCCTTTGATAAGAGTTTATACCCTCAGAGGAGGAGAGGTAGATCCCACAGAAACTTCCCCTCTGGGCAGTGCTAGGCAATTTGGAAGCTGTGACTGGCCCCTTGTGATGAGGGGAAAGGACAGGAAGTGACATGGAAAAAAAGGGCTATAAAAAGTCAGGAACTTCCTGTCTTTGTGTCTTCTCGTTCTGACTTCCTCTGGGACATTTGTCTTGGAGAGATTCCTGACTTGGTGGCTCTGCAAGGAAACCCTTTCTGTTTGTTGGTGCTTTGCTAGGACACTCCCTTCAGTGTGAGTTCTGTGGAAAGACTTTTCCTTTGATCCTGCATTGGCTTGCTGGATTAGTGACAAAGACTTCCACGTGGAGATTGGAACTTTGTTGGGAGAAAGCTGAATTTCATCATATCAGCACTTAGGGTAGACTAGGCAACTCTTTATCACTTTATCTTCTACATTTCATACTTCAACTCTTTTCTTCCCCATTATAAATAAAAGCTGCTAACAGTTTTTTTCTCTCTTAGGGATAATATTTTGAATTCAGGAACCACAACATTGAATTTATAACTCTCTTATTTAGTCAAAACCCCAATTTAATCCTTATACCATGTAGTTATTTCACCACCCTCAATCTCAAATTTTTCATTTTTAAAATACAGAACTTAGTCCAGATGACCTCTGTCATCCTTTCACCTCTAGATCTATGATCCTATGTCTCACCATAAGTGCTATTTCATTAAGACTAATCTAAAAGCCAAAGACTAAGCTTACAACAAAAGAAAGGGGAAAAGAAAGAAAAATGTGAAAAAATGGGCATTAGTCTATAAGAGCTGTCTTTTGCAATGTAATAATTCACACTCTCTGCAGTGAATGACTGTTCCACTTGGTTTGTTGTTGGGCAGAAGAATGTGTCTGAATCATATAGTTTGAGACACTGGATCTACTTTTACTCCCCATCTCTTACCCCAAGGGTACTACTTCCTTAAAGAAATCTCTCCTCTATCCTCAGAAAATGTAGTGGCTTGCTCTGAGGGAACAGTCTAATGCAGTATTCAGAGCTCTTCTTAAAAACACAAATTACTATGACAATATATCCAAAAATGCAACAAGAAGAGGCAGAGATTAATCTATTTCTTTTACAATTGCTGCCTTTTAGGCCTGAGGAAATATGCTCATTTGCATGGTTGAAATATAACATACTGGCTTTCTAGACCCTTCCACCCTTCTCAGTCAAGCCTAACATCTATGAATCACTGGCAAGGGTAATGAGGCTCTAAAAGAACACTTCCTGGTGGAGAGATTGTGCCAAGTCCCCTGAGTCCCTGGAGCTAATGATTTATACTCATTTGAGTTTACATTATCCTGCTGTCATATTATACAATACTCAAGGAATGACCAACTGGCAGCCTATAAGAATTATTTTTCCTTGAGGACAGGGATTTTTTTTTCTTTTGTTTGTTTATTCTGCCTTTCTTTATATCCCCAGCATTTAGCCTAGTGGCTGGTGGATAAAAATAATCATCTAATAAATATTTCTTCAATATATAACTGAACTATATCAGCCAAATTGTTGTATAATGTGTTCCAACCATATTTATATCCTGAGAATTTAATTTAAAATTTTTAAATTAAAATCAGTCCTTCCATAGCCAAATTGTTAGTCATTTTAAGGTTAGCGCCCATTCTCTCTCTCTCTCTCTCTCTCTCTCTCTCTCTCTCTGTCTTCCTTTCTATTACTTACATTAGAGCTACATCTGCTAAGCTTCTAAGTCTCCAGATTTGGAGCATTTTCACTGATTGTTCCCCATGCCTCCTAGTCTTTACTTTATTGCTTCTCCAATTTCCTTCAAGCCTCACATTAAATTCCATTTTATACGAGAAGTCTTTTCGGATCCCTATTAATGCTTAGTACCTTCCCTCTACTGATTACCTCCAATTTATCTTGTATATAACTTGTTTGTACATAGTTGTTTTTCCCCATTTCTCATGAACTTGTTGAAAGCAAAGATTTTCTTTTGTTTTCCTTTATAACCTCTGCCTTTAGCATATTGCCCGGCAAACAGTAGGCTCTTAATAAATGCTTATTGAATGACATCTTTAAAGAGTGAAAATCACAAGGGTATCTATCCCTAGGGAAATTTCTACCAGAAACCAAGGCTCACAATGGTTTACTAACCATTATTAAATTAATTTTAAATATGAGTTGAACTAAGCAAAAGTGTAAAGTATAATAGTAGTAGTAACAAAAGCAGCAATAATGATAGGACATACAGTACTTCAGTCACCCCAGATCCGTTGATAATATGGCAGTTTTTGGTTTCCCCAATTGCTCAAGTCTCCACTGTTTTAGCCTATTCTTGAACCCTGTTCTCTTAACCTTTTCTGCTTTGCCCATCAAGCCTTATCTTGTATCAGTTGCATTATTTTAGATCCTGATCTCTTTTCCAAAGTGATCATTAGCTTATTCAATTAAGATATTCTGTTGAATTAATTAGTGATGATTTGATTAGCTTCAGTGGAAATCATTCTGAGATTCTTCACCAGCTTCCTTTCTCTCCTAAACAATTAACTCATTTTAAAAATGTTTTTATTGTTAATTAGAAAGAAAAATATAAAAAATGAAAGGGTTGGGTTATATGGTTACTAAGGTCCTTCTTTCCAAACATTGATTATTTTACAGTTGTGAATTATTAAAATAATTAACAATTCAGAAAGGTTAAGAATATTAGTTGGATGCCTGGGAAAGAAAATCTTCTTGAGTAATCATAGTCAATTTGCAAATTTATCCTTATTGCAAATAACCTTCAATTGTCAAAGGTTAAATCAGAGTAACAGAATTCTGGAAGGTTCTTCAAACTAGAAAGGTTCTAATATATACAGGTGACAAGGTATATTTGTTATTTGAGGACTAATTTAACTACTTGTGAAAAGACCAATATTACCCACAAAACAAACAAACAAAGGAACATAAATGGTCCATTAATCTTATACAACCACCTTTCTATTATAAAGTGATCATTGCAACAGCAGTTCACATTTCCAGTATTTTTTGGCTTAAAATAAATTTTTTGAGGTTTTGAGTATATTATTAACCCTAACTTAACAAGTTCAACAAACAAAAGCTGGGAAGACCAGTAAAGCATTCATACCTATGACATCCTAACTCTAAATGAAGCCAGAAGACATAAATAAGTAATAAATCAAAGGATATAGTAAAGTAGTAAATCAAAAGGTGGCTCACAAGTTGTCTTTTGGTGAAAGAAATAAAGGAGATATCAGGACAATGCTTTGTTTATTTTTTACTCACAAAGATGATAAGAAATTTGTATTTGTTTGTGTGTTTGTTTTGAGTACATAAAGTTCAAAAGACAGGATTCTTATTTATGGTGAGATTCTCCAAATGTTTTTCTTAGATGATAAATATTGATTGCTTTGAGGTCTAAAGTAAAGGCAAATCTCTTCATTGAAATACATAGCAATGTAAATGAGACTTGTCTAAATATCTGTATTGGAAAAAGATAATGGAATGGAAAATGGTAAATCACTAACTTATCATATACAATCTATTTTTCCATTGATACTATTCTGAATAGATGTTAAAAAATATCAATGAGTTAGACCAAACATTGAATAGGAACTAGAGCAGCTGAATCACATTTTAGAAATTATGGAGTATTTTCAATGATCTTAAATTTAGAAGAATCTTCTGTCTACTACCAATGTTCTCCAGAAGTAATAAGACTATAAAGTGAGAGTAAGAGACAGAAGAATGTATTGACAAAATAATACATTAGTATCTCTTAATAATACTATAAGAAGTCCTCCAAGTGTGCTGAGTAAATAATTTGTGGGGGAAAGTGGGTACAAATGAGAGAATAAAAATCTGTATCTTGTTAAGGGATACTTTCAATGATAAGATTACAAGCGATCAGTCTTTTTTATTTTTGTATAATGTTTCTAGGTGTTGATAAAGCATGTTTTGCAACTTGATTTTCTGAATTAAAATAACAGTCATCAAAATCATCTAATCCCGAATTTTATGAAGTTGAATTATATTGCTATAACAATATGACAAAATGTTATTAAAACATCTAAAATATAATTATTTTATAACAATGAAAATTTAAGGGAGAAAATATTCACAGAACATATAAAATAAAAACATGGATTTTTATTTCTGTTTAACTGTTCCTAGAACAATTGGCTACAAAGTCCAATTCTATAGTCCAAAGTAATGACTTCCATATTCACACAGACATAGGGAATTTGTTCTAATAGAACAACATATCAAAGCATACATCTGGCACTGATCAGGTTTTCCAATAACACTTTCAGGGGGTCTAAAATATTCAAGCTATTTTAATAATAGTATTTTGAAGTTATAATTGGAATATGATAAACAATGATAGACTTAACCCAAAAAAACCAAAGCTCTTTGGTGGTAGCTTAATAATTTTGGTGGTATTGTAACAATTTGTCTGTATTGTGTAAAAGCTTTTAGAAGAAGTCACTCAAATCATCCTCTCCTATTTGGCTAATACATTATCTGTTTAGCATATCAATTATTTCCTTAATAGCCATAACTTGCAAGATGCTATAGCAAGTACTTTAAACACAGAGTTCAAAGGTACAAAATTCAAACTTTAAAGAGAATGAAAAATTTCACAGGATTATAACTGCTTTCATGACAGCACTCTTCAAATTGTGTCATCTTCTAGACTACATACTTCATTCTTCTTTAGAGTTAGACTTATATTCTCTTGCAATATGACCTCATTAACCACCCTTTTCACAGCAGTCTGTTAGAAGAGGACTCCAGGAAGAGAAAACAAAAGGAAGGTTTAGAATGCCTGAGTGAAGCCATTTCAATTACTGTCAAAAAGTGACAGGGTAAAATGCCACTTGTAAGCTTTTGCAATAAAACATCATGCTATGGAGAGTATTCAGACATCTTGATTAGTTAGAAAAGGTACTCATGTTTTCACAGTAGCTAAAATAATCATTTTTAATAGTTGAGAAAGGAGACTTCATATGGTGTTGCTGTCTGAAAGCTATAGTAGCAATATGTTAAGAAATTGAATTATTTTTAAAAATTCTGGCTCATATATTTCAAATTCACATAGACTCTCTGTAAGATGGAACTAATGCTTGTTTAGTCAGTCAGCAAGCAAATTAAACATTTAATATGTACCAGGCACTGTGCCAAGAGTTGGGAAATAAAGGACAAAAGACAGTCCCTGAAGTCTAAGCACTCAGTCTATAAGGGGGAATACAAAATGAAAAACATTAATGAAAAAGACATGAGATAAGATAAATTGGGAGTAATCTCTGAGATAAAATACCAAGAGTAAGAAGGATTGGGGAAAGTTTCTTTCAGAAGGCAGGACTTTAAGACTTGAAGGAAGCCAGAGAAGCCTCAAAAGAGGTTAAGGAGGGAAATTGAATTCTAGGAATGGGCATAGTCAGTGAAATGATTCATTTGCAAAAAAGGGTGTCACATTTCAGTAATATCAAGGCCAATGGTATTAGATTGCAGGACATACATGTATAATGGCATGATGGCTTGTGTTTATCTGTAAATATGCATGCAAATATACATATGCATATGCATATACATAAAGTTTTATCCCTTTTGTTCTGGCCCAAAGAATTTGACATTCTGTTAAACCAAACATTTTTGAGATCATTTTAGTCAAAGGGACTTTTGTTCATTTTAAGTTCTCGTTTTCATTTTTTTGTATCCATTCCAGTGTTGTTCATCTTTGAAATGGTCAACTTTACCTCAATAAAACAATCACCAAAAGCCTTAAAAGTAATTTTTCTTTCAAAGATATAATTTAACTATTTGTATTACTGTAATTTATCAACTCTACAACAAAAAGGAACAAAAATCAACTAAGTCTTGATAATTGGGGACAAATATTTTGTTAAAGCCCATTTAAAAAGAATTATACAAACAGCAACAAAAAACTTATAAAACAGCAACAAAACATTTCTAAAATGAAATATTGTCTTTAAAATATCTGTGATATGATTATGGGAACTATATATAGAGATATAATGGGGATTTGAGTGGAAGATGTTTTCAGAATCAAGAATAAACATTTAGTAGTCAGGTTAATGGCTGGCTCAAACATTTAAAATGTCCTTGTGATTTTTGTCATCTTTCTCTGGAGTCTAATTTTGATGATTCTATTCAGTAGTTGTGGTTATTGTTGTTTTTTAATAAAATCTGAAACACTCAGTTTACAGAAACTGTTCTAGGAAAATTCCTCCAAGATATCAGTGATATATTGTGGAACTAACAAGAGGGGTCTATTAAAATTTTGTTACAAGGACACAAAGTAACTTCAAAAAGATGCCTGATGATAAAGAGTTTTTCTATCGACTCAACAATTTATTTATTTTGTTTATTTTAGTTATGCATAGTCAAAAGTATATGAAAGCCCTAAGGTCATTTTTTTTTCATTTGCTTTGGTCAGAGTGATGAAATTCCTCAGAAATTTTGCCTTGTTTTACCTACATATAAGCCAGGGTAGTGCTGTGACATTTGTTTTCACTTAAATTGGTTGAATTTACTAGAGGGAATCTAGAAATCTCTCCTTTGGGTCAATGCCTGCAATCTGATTCTATAGACAACAAATAGTGACATAGTAGTTCTTTGTAATTCATATGATGAGGTAAGAAGGCTGACTTTTCCATCTTAGAAAATGGAATGTTAAAGCAAGGATTCCAGGCTCTATTTAAAAAATTCTATGTAAAACAAAGGTAAAATAAGAATTGATTTTAAAAGGATAAACTAAGAAAATACTCTTAGGAATGAGAAGCTTATTTTTTCTGGTTGGACTTGTAAATTATTTTCAGTTTAGGATTTTCTTTCCCAATGCAGATAGAAATTGAAGAGTATTTACCTAATATTATAGATGTGCCCGGAACACCAAGAGGTTAATTTACTTTCCTAGGAGCACAAACCCAGTAAGTAGGAGAGGCAGACAGGCAGACCTTGCATACACTTCATCCTCTCTTTAAGGATAGCCTCTCTCTACTTTACTATGCTGCTTTACATAAATATTAAATCTTTGTTTGGTTGGTTCTCTGGGGCACTGCCCTGTTTAATTTAACAGTTCTGGAATGCAAATTTTGTTTACCCTTTTATTGTACTGAGTTTAGAACTTAATCCCAGTTTAATCCAGCCCTCCCATTAGCTGTTCTTGGAAGTCTGAAATAGACTGGAAAGAATATTGGTTCCTGAGTCAGGCAACCTGGCCTTCAGCTCTCTCGGTTTTTTCTGCTAACAAGACATGTGTGTAAGCCCCCGTTCTTTATTCTCAATGAAAATGTTGGGTCCGAGGGAGTAGAGCTGGCTTTATTTCACTGCTCTAGTTTCTTCTGTGACCTTAGCCAGCTCATAAACTTCCTGGACTTGGTTTCCTCACCCACAAAATGAAGAGGGAGCACTTTAAAACCTCCGGGGTCTTTTCTACCACGAAACCCTAAAATCTTTTCCGGTTTTATAAGGCAGAATTTCATTTACGATGTATGTCAACTATTGTATTTGATTAGGCATTTGGCTGGTGTAATAACTAATACTCCTATGGCATGTTAAGGTTTACTGAATACTTTGCCCCACAGTAACTCTATAGAGAAGGTGTGCATACACACATGCATATTTACATGTATGTGTATTCACACCACATATATGCATATATATTATGTAGCTACATTACACGGAAAATCATGATGAAATTAATGTGTTTCTTCTCTTATTTAATTTTAAAATGATTCTGCCAAAATATTAGTAATCTATGTGGCAAATAGCTCAATATTTGAAAATAATACTGCCAAGGTTAAGAATGAAATAATAAGGAAATGCTTTCCAAACATTTTTGTGTATTTAGAAAGAAAAAAAATACAACAGTTGAGCCAATATCTAGAAAATCATGCTATCTAGTCAACCTTCTATTTGAACTGAGAAAACCCACTTTCCTTCCCTAATAAAGAGGTCAAGGTTTTACTTCTAAAAGTTGCACTCTGGTGGGTCATTGTTATTTTTTTCTGGCAAATACGATTCAAGAAAGCTCATATGGGGTAGACACGGGGCCACTGGGCAGAAATGGAAAGACAATTCAAAACCCAGTTCCTATACTTATTATCTATATCATTTTGGAAAAGCTACCATTCCTGACCCCAACTTCCTCATCTATAAAATTATGATATTAATTTAGTTGTACCATAGTACCAGAATTCTAGAGGAAAAGGTCTCATTCTCTCAACTTACAGATAAAGAAGTTGAGGCCCAGGGTCACCAATGGCAGATCCATGATTACATAGGTGGTAAACATCAGGTGTAACTGTAAAACACAGCTTTTCTGAGGAAGATTATGTGTTATCTTTAAATTGCTATATAAATGGGAATGCTGTAACCATTATTCAACATTTCAACCTGTCATATATTCCAAGGGAAAAAATCCCCTTTTTACTTTATTAAAGATAAAAATATCAATATTCAGAAATGAGGCAAGCCAAGCTGTATTAGAATATTGCCTTGTCTTCCCATTCCCTGTTGTTCAAAAACATATTAACAGCAGCGACCAAAGGTCGGCATCTGAGACTTCTTATTTTTCAATCACTATTGTCCCTCAGCTATGTACATTTTTATCCTTTCATATTACAGATGATAATCATAACAGCATCTTATTGTACTAGAAAGAAAAATTGAGCATCCTTTTTGCTGGGATGGTTTTACAACAAAGATTATCTTTTCATTATAAACTCTACAAGACAAATTATTCAGTTGGCTAAAGTTTCTTTATGATGCCGATAAATGAATCTTTATTCCTCCATTACTTCAAAATGCAGGGATTTCTGACTAATACAGGAAATTCAAAAGAAGAGTGAGTGGGATGGAAGAGATGCCAGGAGCTATGTAAACATGCTCTTACTAATGGATATAGGAATCAATTTATGTGGCAGTCCTATAACCAAAGTGAATATGAAACACATACTGCTCTTAACAAAGAAACCCAGCAAAAGGGGAGCAAAAATAATGTCTTCCTAAAGAATTGCTCACCAGGACAAAAAAAAATTTCTAGAAAATCACAATTTTGGACAATCACAAAGAATGTATTGAAAAGGGAAATAAAGAAAAATAGAGCCACAGCATCCCCCTGAAGCTGTAAAGCTTAAAGTGTTTAGAGCAAGAGAAAGAGGATTGAGGGATAAGGTAAAAAAGCATGGCCAGAGATTAAGTTAAATCTAAAAATTATAGATCTATTGGCTTTTTCCTATTTTTTTTATTTTTCAATTGAAAGGGGGAAATTACTTCATTGTAATAAATTCTCCTCAGTGTTCTAGCAGAAAGTTGTTATTTTGTTTTGTTTTGTTTTTGTTGCGTTTGTTTCTATATCTTTCATATCTTTGGCCTTAAGTTTCCCTGGGGCAGCATAAGATTTGGCTTCATCCCCCTACTTTCCCATTCTTCTAGCTCTGCGATTCTTATTCTGTGGTCCACTTGTTCTTATTGACATTAACCTCATCTTGCCCATCAGCCTCAGCCAAGTTTTACTTTATCCCTTATTGCCTGGTCATCTATCACTTTGCTTCCTTACTTTCCCATTCTGGAAACATGACCAAATCAACATGTTTCTTGTTCCTGAAGGAGATACGGCAGTCTACACCCTTAAAGCCTCATTCACGATGTCTGGAAATTTCTTAAAAATACTAAATGTGTATTGACTCTTCCTAGTGGAATGTAGGCTCCTTGAAGGCAGCTATCTTTTTTTCATATTTGTATCCCCAGCATTTAATATATTTTAACTAAACATAAATGCTTCATAAATTCTTTTTTCATGTATTCATTCCTGATCATGACATACTAGTTCATTTCATGTTTTTGTCATATACAAAAAAGGAAAATTTTTAATCAAACTAAGAACCTACCTTCTAAGGAAATAATGAAAACCACTGAATATTTTTTAATCAAGTAAAAAATAATGGCAAACCCAAAGGATACAGAATTAAAAATGAATTTTTAATACTAAACAAAGAAGAAAGTAAATTTTATATATAGGATATAAATATAAAAATCAAAATGGCAATAATTGTACATGTTAATATCAACATTTCTGATACATTTTATTCATCAAAATAACTCCTGTTTACATTACAATCACTTTTTTGCCCCTTGAGAGCAGACTATCTTTCACCAGTTTTTGACTGTTTGTTTTGTTTGTAAGTTTTTTAGTCCTGAGCACTCAACACTGCCTGGCACATAATACACATTTAGTGAATGCTTGATGACTACCTGATTGACAAAATAGGTTTACTACATCATTTCAGGGAGAAGGAAAATAAACATTCAAGAGATAAAATGTTTCACCTATGGCCACACAAACAAGTATGTCAGACCTTTGGATCAAATGTAGCCTTCTCCAAATTACAAGTCCAATATCCTTTCTCTTCGTGTACCTAGTTACACTAATCAAATGCTAGTAAAGAAATGTTACTTAGTAAAACGTAAGGTAGGTGAGATGACTCTCCTCATCTTTCTTTTCAAGGGCTGGGGAGTTTTCCAGACCTGTAATTTCATGGGCACAGAGTAAGTAATCTCCCTCTACCAATGCAATTCTATAGCTTGTCTTCTACTTGCACGTCAGAGTTGACAGGGGACATAGAAATGTTAATTTACTTGGTTAAAGTCAGTTGTACATCCACTATGCCACCTTGCCACTTCTTTGTATATTTAATATCAGTATCTACTCAGTGTCTTATAGAGATAGAGTGAAGTTACGAGGAAAGAAGAAACACCGAGAAGACATGTTGAGCCCGTTATTCTTGGCCAAGAATCTTGCGTGTGCTCAGTGTTTAAGGATGATTTTAAAACAAATGTCTTCAGCAAGGAGTGCACAGCAGGACCACTCGTTGTCCAAATGTATGTGGAGGAATGACAGGGAAGCTCTTTGTCGAACTATACTTCTAGGTATGCTCTTTTAATTATTTCCCCCACTGAGAATTAGGTTCTAATATCATATTTTAAATATCTCTCCTAAGAGATTTTTTAAAATAAACACAGTGAAGGAGCCCTTTTTCCTCCTACAAGGAAGGCCAGCTAGTCTATACAGGCAGCTGAGCAATTCTTCCTTCCCACAGTCTGGCAAAAGCAAACATTACTCATCTGGGAACGTCTCCTCAGGCCTTACCCCTCCTGCTTCTCATGTCCGGCTTCTTCCTTGCTCAGGCTGAGCAGGTGGTTAAACACTCAAGGTCACTTGAGGTACAAAGTTTAATCTATTTGCCTGAACAATCTACAGAACATGAGAAAAGCTAAATATGAAATTACTCATTTCTCTACGTTGCTCCTCTCCAACAATGTAAAGCAGCAGCTGTTATTTACTTTTAATTAAACACCAGGCACATTTTGATGGGATATTTTTTCATTTTTATGTCCCTCTGTAGATGGGCAGAATATATGTTAACTTTAAAACAGAAAATATTTCCTAAACTATGGTAAGCAATGCCAGCTGGTGAGAACTGCCTTGTCACTTCAATCAGAGATATTTAAGCTGAGCAACCAATGACATTTTTTAGTTCAATCAAGCCAAATTTACACATTTTATTTGAGTAACCGCCTAGAATGTACTTCATCAAATCAATTGATTTAATACATAGATGTACCAAATGTTCAAATGCTGTCCAGTCCAGAGGAAGATTCTTAGGGTCACATATGAAAAAAGTGGCATTATTTAAGGATCTAATTTAAAAGAGTTAAAGTTTGAAGTTTTTCGAGCATTGGTTTCTTGCCTTTTATCTAAATGTAATGACAATGTCTCGGCATGTGCTCATGTATGTGCATAGCATTCATGTTTGTAAACAATGCTATCAATCATTCCCATTTCATTAAATTTTGTAAATGTTTTCTAAAGGCTCTTAAGAAAAATGTGAAAATATAATGGGATTTTGGGATGTAGGGAACATCAGTGGAATCTGATAGGTTATACTGGTGGCTAAGTGGAAGAAAGATGGAGGAAGGTAGCTGTTGCCAAGGTGCTGTTTTGGCAAATGAATGGTAAAATGAAGGTCAAGGAGAAAACATACAGAGATGGTATCTGGGATCATTATCGTAAATGTCTGATTGGGACAATGGATGTAAGAAAGAAATTCTAATTAAAAAAATAAACAAATAAATAAAACCTCTATAACAACAAAAATCAAAGGATTTAAAAAGGATTTTTAAGTTTGGAAAAGACCTTGGAAATCCTCATCATGAGTTTTTTTTAATTCCTTAAGGCAAAAGAAGAGTAAGGGCCAACTAATGGAGTTTAAGTGACTTGCTCAAAGTTCTATAGCTGGGGAATGTCTGAAACTAGATTTGAACCTAGGACTTCCCATCTCTGGACCTGGTTCTCTATTTACTGAGTCATCTAAACTGCCCTTATTCCATAGTCTTAAAACCATTTTTCTGTCTTGGATCTCTGCTGTCTGATAAAGTATATGACTGCTTTTTCAGAGTATTTTTAATATAAAAATTAATCCGATAAGATTATGAAGATCCATTATGTTAAAAACAGTTAAGATGATGGATATAATTATATATATGCAAGTTCACAGATCTCTGGTTAATAATTTCTAAATTCCAATACAATATTTTCATGCCCCAAAATGTAACTTGTCCAAGGTCATAGAGTAACTGGCAGAACCAGGACAAGAACCTAGATCTCTTAATTCTCAATACAGTTCTTTCCCAACAAGACTGTTCTTTTATTGTTCCTGCTATTATGGAACAATGGAAAAATTACTGCACAGGAAATCTATGATATCTGACTGTGGAGCTGATTTGCTATAGATGAGTTTTCTTTCCTCTTAAGAAGTTGTGGCTATAACCTCCATCCAAAACTCCAGTTAATGTTACTCTGCATCACAATCACCAGCAGGAGTTTATCAATACATTACAAATCTAAACGGATGCATGTTATCATCATTTGTCTATATGGGACTTCTATGGCAACCCTGTACCAATGTAAAATAGATAGTTGGAGTAAGTAACCTCTAAGAGCTCTACAAAATTGTCTTTTCCCCTCTTCCCCTTTTAGTACTACATTAGTCAAAGTACTGGTACTGAAATAATTTGGGTTTGGAATCACTTCAATATGCTATATTATATATCCATGTCACCAAATAGCATTCTGCTATGATTCTGATTGGAATTATTAAAACTGTTCTCTTTTAAGCCAAATGTCCCTGCTCTCAAAAGTCACTAAATATATACTGAAAGAAGGAATCATTTTCTCTTTCAAGCTCAATAGAAAATGTTAATTCAATGGTTCACTTATGTAGCTTTCCCTCCTACCCACCTCTGCAACTGAAGTAGTGATTCAGAACAGTAGCTGAATATGAGTGTTTGTCCACAAGATCATCAGATCCAAAAGCCTTTCGGAAAAAATAATCCATTGGGTGAACAGTTTAAGCAGTATTCTGAGTGGATAGATTACATAAACTCTTATGGAAATAGATAATGGAAGCAAGCAAGGCTCATCTCAGGTGAAAGTTTGTAAGGGTTAAATTTA
Source organism: Monodelphis domestica (assembly GCF_027887165.1). Classification (NCBI taxonomy): domain Eukaryota; kingdom Metazoa; phylum Chordata; class Mammalia; order Didelphimorphia; family Didelphidae; genus Monodelphis; species Monodelphis domestica. Next base: position 253,192,588 of record NC_077234.1, read on the forward strand.
GGGTTGAGACTGAATATAATAATTATTTGATCGCCAAGGATTTAATTTCTTAAATCCTAAATGAAACACTCAAGTCAGAATGGAGTTTTATGGTGATTTAATTACAACAGGAGGAAGAAATTAAGAAAGAGAGAGAAAAAGAATTAACTCAAACTGCTCCGACTCAGGCTGAATCAGGAAGGAGTTCAAGGCCTTGGAGAGCCAAGAGAAAGGGGAGTCAGTCTTTTTCACTCATGTGACCGATTGAAGGAAGCTGTCTGCAGGAGCTCCTCCAACCTTGAGTTCAAGGATCAAAATGCTTCTAGCCCTCTCCACAGGAAGTGACGAGAACTCCAAAGTCAGTTCTCTAACTCACTTCCTGTGTCTCACATGTACCAATGGTGGCTCAAGCTTGGCTTAGGACAACCCAGGGGACAGTCAGTTGTTTCTGATTTGTCATTTCCTAGTACATGCCCTTCTAGTGTGGGTGTGCACATTCCTGGGTGCTAGACGAAGCAAGATGGGGAAAATCTAATAATCACAATCCACCTGATGATGATTGGGGGACTATTCTCCCCAACTGATCACTAAACATAAGCCTCCTGTACCCTAAAAATTTCTTAACTGCAGGTGTAGACAAAATTTTATCCTCTAAGAGGAAAACTACAATAGTTAGAGATAAGAGGGAAATAGGAGAGACAGAAAAACCAATGTTTTGCTGGGCAAAAAAACCAAAACAAAACAAAAAAACAAACAAACTTTAAAGAGACTGAAGGTTATATTTTTAAGACTTTTCAGACTCCAATATTTTATTGAAAAATTTCTGTATTCTATTGCACTTTGCTGACTGTTTAAGATTTAATTTTGTTGGTTTTAAGTTCATAAAATTAATGTTTTCAATATTTTTTGTTACACTGTATCATTTTAATGTACTGGATTTTAACCACTGTTATATTCTGTTACCTTTCCCCTCTAACTATACTGAACAAATATTATTGAATAAGCCTATATAAAAACAGCTTTTTCTTCTATTTTTAACTTTGTAAATTGTCACATAGAGGATGGATGGACTTCATCAAACTGGTTATAATTGTATAAAAACCTTTAGAAAATTTAATGAGCTACATATCTCAAATTCATTTTATGAGTTCTTTAGACATGATTTTTAGATTTTTTTCCAACAACTCTGATCATTTTGTCTGCCTCTAACAGGAGGCATGGTCCATTTTAGTAGCTGAAGGGTACTACAATTATAATCCCTACCTCCCATATTTATGAAAATGTGAATGCATGGGACATCACAGTCTCATGCCAAAGGAGCTGAGAAGTTAATCACATGGCATGGTACCCCTGGATGACTCCCAAAAGAGGAGTATCTCTCATTTATAACTCTTCAGCTCACTTTACTTCCACCAGAACAATCTAGACTTCTTGATTATGTTCTAGATCCAAATAAGTTTTATTTTGTTTAAAAATGTATTTGCCAAGGTTGAAAGATTTGCTACATATATAAAAATTGTGACAAATATCCATCAGTTCATAGGCTTTTAAAAATGCCATACAGCAACTTATGTGAAATATGAGAGTGGGTTTGTTTGCTATTGTAATTAATTGGGCTATTGAGAATTTTGGGGATATTGATACCTTTTGAATTTGCAATACATGCTGTACTATTGTTCTTTATTTAAAAAAAACAAACTCTTACTTTGTGAAATTCATTTGCTCATACTCACAGTGGGTCATGGGCAGGTATGAAGAGGAAATGCATCTCATTTTGGGTGAGAAACCTTTCTTAGCTGACACAGTGTGTCAATGATTACAAGCTATATTTTTATTTTTAAAACTCTTTTATTATATTTTTCTTGCATGTGCAAAATACTCTCAGTTTTATTTTTTTCCTCCTTTTTATTTTTGAAGCACGTCACCAGTATTAAGATTTTATTTAACTTTTTTTTATTTTTCCATAATATAAGTTTAAAATACATTTGCTATAATGTCAATGCATGCCCCCAAAGCTTGAGACTATAAAAATGCTGCCAATAATTGTTTAAAAAGAAAATTTATAGGACTTTGCTTAATGATTCTGTCTGATTCCAGGACAAGAGAATACAAAAAAAGGAGCACAGACTTAACCTAAATAGTGCCAAAAGAGCACACAGGTCAAAAAAAAAAAAGAAGAAGAAACCAATCCAGGAAGTATTGATACATTTCTAAGCCAATACAAAGGACTTGGACCTAGTGTGAGACTTGAGGTTGCAACACTTGACATACATTAAAATGTAGGCCTTCCTTGTATCCACACTCTTCATGAAAATGCTTACAGACAAGTTTCTCAAATTTGGCTCTTACATGGCTCCTATAATCTAGTCCCTTTTCTGTCTTTCATAGTATGACAAACTTTCTCTAGTCCTTGCTACTGGCTGGGTAAATGCATCATTGCTAAAATAATTTTATTTGGTCCCTGATTCAAGGACCTGTTATAGATTTATTTTTTCCTTTACTTAGAATTTTTACACATAAGACTTTGATAGTCTATATTTCATCCAGAAATTATCTTTTTTATTTGGATTTTTTTATATTTTTCTTTCTCTTCCAATTGACTCATATACCTCATAACTCAGCCATGTAACCCTGAGTGATCCTTGTGTTTTTCAATCACCCTCTTCAGGGGAAGGGGGGATGTATAAATTATTATTTTAAATTTACAAAGCTTAAATTCCTTTTGAGAGTAATTTTAGGTTAAGAAACATGATACCTCCCCAAATCCAGAAAGTGAACTGTTTGGAGAAGACACCATGAAGATGCCTCCACAGACCACAAGTGGCACGAGAAGATCAAGAATGAACTTTGGGTGTGGTTGATTGAACATTTATTTGTATTTATGCTCTTATGCCAAAGGGGTCTGCCCCCTAACTGGCTTTTTTGTCAGTGTGCTTAGTAATTATTGGTTTTGTTCTCTTTTCCTCTTATCCTCAAATTATTGTAATTTCAAAGCTGGTATATTTACAAGACCCATTGGAGAGACTATTCTTCCTTGGCTCTCAGGAGGGGAAATGTAAAAATGCAGATTTGAACCCTAGACTTCAATCCCCAGAAGTCCTTGGTATTTCCCAGAATTCCCTATAATCTCACCCTAGTCTCCTCCTGGGTGAGATCATAATTAGTATTTAACTGGCAGTAATGCCTCCCAAGTTCTCTCTGCTCAGCCATTGCAATGATGTAGTAAGTAAGCTTTGAATGGGCTAATCAGCCCTAGGCACAAATGTGGTTATTATTTTTTATCCTTGATTCTAATAATTCTTAATAAACATCATAAAATATAATATTTTAATTACTAGAGACTAATTTAATTTTTATAGGTTCTACAACACAATGAAAGTTTTTTTTTCTTTTTTTTTAAACAGTAATTCTTTTTTAACTGTTTCTTCAGTGGTGGTAATAGCTCATTGAAGAAAGAATGAAACTTAACATGTTGGTGAACTGAAAACTTTCCTGAGAAAGGAGAAATGAGCTTCACAGTTCATGCATTGTTAGCAAAGACAAGTGAGTAGCCATGTTTTCAAAGTATGACGATCATTCTAAAAAAGATCATTTGAACTTCAGAAGAATTGAAAATTAGATCTACACATGTATGTCCCCAAAGAATATTTTTGTTTCATTTTATCTTCAAATTTTGTGAGTAAGTGCTATAAATGATGTAGGAAATAGTAACACCCTATAAAATCTAGAAAATACAACACTGAAAATTCATGCCATATATCTGATTTTACTGAAGTTCTAGTATGGCTTTTTAATAAAATTTGTGCAAGGAAAAGGTGAAGGAAGGGCATGTAAAGAAATGGATCGTGCCACTTTCGGAAGGAAAACAGTCTCATTTCATTTAACTGTTTCATTTATGTTTAAATCTCTGGACACTGAAACTTAATAAATGTTGATAGTCTGTGTGAAGAAAAAACAATCTCTTAACTCTAAGAGAGCAATTGAAATCTCTGAATGGTAGATAAAAGATGCCATTTAGAATACTGAAGCTAATGATTGCATTAAAGATATCTTGACAAAGACTTGCAGAATAAGTAAGTAAGTAACATGGTAAGTAACACCCAAAACACAGGGTGATTTAGTAGATTATTGAGAGAAGACAGGATATTAAATGGTTTCTGTGATCTCAGTAAATTGTCACATGGGAGTAATGCTGTAAGCTATTTTTCCATTTAATCTTTCTACATGTGACCATTAAAGTGTAGAACTGCACGTGTATACATGACTACTTCAGGGAATGTTATCTGTCTGATTTTTCCTTTCCTATCAAACCCCCAAACAGAATGACTGTGAACAAAGAAGCAGTAATGATCGAATTCAAGGAGACATTTGTGCATTTTAAGACATGGTGAAAGATAACAATCTAGCACCAATGAGTAGGTATAGTGTTTTTCCAATCTATACCACCAGAGATTAATTGATTGAACATTCTGGATCATAAGTTTGTTGTTGTTCAGGTGCTTCAGTCTTGTCCAAACTCTTCAGGACTTTATTGACCTGTGTCCTGGGGTTTTTCATAGAAATGTTTCAGAGTAGTTTGCAATTTCCCTTCCCAAATGGCAAATGGAGATTAAGTGATTTAGTCAAGGTCACATAGCTATGAAGTTTCTGAGACTTGATTTGAATTCAGGCCTTCCTGATTCCAATCCCAGTGTTATTTCCACTAGTTGACCTCTGAATAATATGCTCGATAATACCAATAACAATCTGTGATTTTTAAGCAATGACTTTCCTTCCTAATAATATTCGCTTGCATTTACATCTCTCCATCTACTTATTCTTTCAAGGTCTATTCTTTGTTTTCACCAAGACCTCTATTTTTGGCACTGTTGAACCCTTCCAATTTTCAACTCTTAGTCTCGCCTTTTCTGTTCTTACTCCCAAGTTTCTGCTAGAGTATGTCATGCAATTTGATGCCAAGATCAACTACAGATTCAGGTATCTAACCTTAAATTCTCTTCCACTGTTCTGTGAACATCCTCTCCAATACTCCCCCCCATTATCTGTCAATTTCCCAGAAAGAGCAGATTTTTCTTTCTCCCTTTTTATTGTGTCCAATTGCTACCCAACCCTCCTTTCACAGCAGATCATTTTACTAAGAAAATGGATGCCTTATGTATGGATAGAATTTGCTCCCTAGGAGTCTTACCCAGCATCCCATTTGTGTGCTCACACTAAGTGTGAACACTGCGTGTGGATGTAAAGTACAAAGTTTTGGTGTGACCCCACCTCTCTCTCTCTTTCCTTGAACAGGGCTGCTGAAGCTGGCTTTCAGCCAGGCAGGAGAATTTACACACGTGGTCTTACTTTAGTTAGAAAATTATGCTTTGAACTTCCATTTCTTTTTTATTTCTTCTACTTCAAGTGATTATTAATAAACTTTATAAAATTAATACTTGGAGTTATTGATATTCATTTAAATCTTACACTTACTTTAAGATAAAGGATTACTTTGCACAATCAAATGTGGATATCATTCTTCCTTTGTAATTTTAGGAATTAGATTGTCTTGCTTCTAGCCCTTAAAAGTCCCTTTACTTTTCATTAATTCCACATCTTCCCTTCCTTACCTATTAATCATCTACTTTTTCATACTTAACAACTAGGGCTTATAAGCCTTCAGATTTCGTCTCTTTGAAAAAAAAAAGAAAAAGAAAAAAGAAAATAAAACCGTTTGAGCCTAATCTTCCTTCAGATCATTGGCTTATATCTTCTTTGTCTTGTTTTGGTTTTTTAGTACCAAACTTTTCCTCCCCTTCACTCATATACTCACGTGTTAACCTCTCCCAACCCTTGTCTAAATTTATATTCTTGAAGATTCACACTGATCTTCACTGCTCAATCTCATAAACTTTTTAATATCTTCATCCCCTGCTACTCTTCTTTATATTTACTTATGTCTTGGTTTTTGTAATGTTGTTCTTTTGGTTTGGCACCTCCCTGTCTCCCCCTCCCCCTTTCTAAACCGCTTTTATCATGTCATTCACTAATTGTGGGTATCTCCGCAGGAAAGTGGTCTTATGGACCATCTTCTATCTATCCATTATATATTCTCCTTTAGCAATTTCAATTGCTCCCCTGGTCTAATTATCATCTCCTCACAAATGGATCTATGTATCTATGTTTCTATCACTGATGGATCCTGAACTTTATCCTGACATTTCCAACTGCCTGTTATCAATTCACGTTCAAGAAATTTAATACCCATTTGGTCATCTTTCCATTAAACTTTCCCTCAAAACTTCCCATTTCTGTTGAAGGCAAAACCATTCTTCCAGTTCTTCCACCAAACTTCAGGATCATCCATGATTCTTTTCTCTCCTTCGCTCCCTCCACCCAGGCAGTTGCCAAGTTCTGTGGATTCTACGTCTATCACTAGCATCCATTTCCTTCTCTTCCCAGAAGCTAAGTGGTACAGTAGTTAAAGAAATGGTCCTGGAATTAGGAAGACCTAATTTCAAATTCAGGCTCAGAATCCTACTAGTTGTATGAACCTGTCTGCCTCAGTTTCCTCAACTGTAAAATGTGAATAATAATACCATTTACTTGTGGTGTTATTCATGGGATTAAACTGATATGTTATCTATGAAATGGCTAGCACCGTGCCTGGAACAGAGTGGGCACTTCACAAATACTTATTCCCTTCACTGTTTATCTAATCTGCTCTAACAGACCCTAAAAAGTCCTCCTATCTCTTCTCTCTCCATTCTAATCTATGTTATACCCACAAGAAATCTGGATAAGTTATAGATTGGATCTGATCATGTTTTTCCCATGATCAAAAAATCTTCAGTGTCTCTCTGTTTCTCTTACGGTAAAGTATAAATTCCTTAAAAGGGCATTTAAAGCCTTTCATTATTGTGTCCAATTTCTGTATCTAGCCTTTTAAAGATTTCAACATTATACCCTTCTGCACCCTTTTCCCCCTGGTACAACTTAAACTAAGACTTATTCTGAGAAGCTACTCTTATCTTAGAAAGAGAAAGGGATGGAGCCCATTTAATTTCTTGCAAAAGACACAAAAGGAAAAAAAAAACTGTCACATTTTGATCAAGTGACTATGATTCAAAGATTGACTAGGAAGGACAAAAAAAGTTATACTGCTTAATGCATATATTTCTTCTATTTATGAAAACAGTATCTCAGTGGAGATCCTGATAGGACAACTGTTTATCTTCTTTCCCCAAAAGAAATCATAGCTACAAAAAATGATAGCTTTACTGGAGATGAGAGCATGAAGCTGTTTGGCAGAATAAGAGCATGACCCTTTTCTGGTCTCCACTCTTTCTGTAGCCTATTTCCAATTCTTCCCTTCTGGTATTCCATATGTATGAATTTTCCCTTAGTCAATACTGACACTTGGTGGCACTGCCACTAGGAAGGCATATGGGAGAGAGAGATTTGACTGGGAATATTGCCTCATAGGGGTTTTTCTCCTGCTTATACTTAGCAAATTCCCTCCTAAAATACCGATGACTCCAATTCCATTGGACATAAGTATCCAAGATCGTCTGGGTTCATTTCATTTATTCCCTGCTTTTGGATAGTTTAATAATCTGTATCATTACAAATCTCACTGGTTTGTCTGGAGTTCTCTCGTGTGAAAACACCCATCTCTCTCCCTCTCTCTCTTTCTCTGTCTCTTGCTCCCTCTTTCTGTCTGTCTCTGTCTGTCTGTCTCTCCCTCTCCCCCCTAGGGCCAACCATAATTTCTGGAAAACATATACAAAAAACAAAATGGACTTAAAGAAGCAGAGGGAAGTCTCTTTGCCATTCTGCATTCTTGCAAATGAAGATACCTAGAGTCTTTCCACCAAGGTTCCATATGGATCCACATCATTCAGCCTCCCACCATAACAAGAATAGTATGTCTGGCTACGTGGCTCCGCCCTTCAGCCTTCCAGAGGCTCTTCCTGCCTCTTAAGTTGCGGTGGAGGAGGGATAATAACAGACTAGATTATTTCTGAGACACCTTCAGTTTTTAAGGAAGGGGGAGAAATCCATCCAAATGAACATAAACCATATCTCTCCTCTCTCTTCTCCCTCCACTTTTTTGTGTAACAATATGACCCTTTTCTGATAAGAATTTTGGCATACTCAAGAGACATTCACATATGTACATGCAATTGGAAATGTAAATTGCATTCCATTTGAAACATATTTTGGGAAACAGGCTTAATGTGCATGGCACATACTTTGAAAGTCAATGGACTAGACCGATTTCCTATCAGACCTCCATCTCAGTTATGATACCATTACAAGAGAGAGCTATGTCTTTTGTCCAGCGTCCACTTAACAATTTCAACATACTATAAGTTGTACTTTTCATGGTTTTGGGTCCTCCATTCAAATAGTCTCACTTGGCATGTTCTCACTAGAATGAACTTTTTTTTTTTCTCCTGAAGGAAGTCAGAATACTATGCCTGTACCATTTTCCCCCAGCAAAGAACATGAAGGAAAAAAACTATGAAGTCAATGTGGGAACAGCAAAATAAATTATGGTATATATAAATATAGTAGAATAAGGACATAAAGCTTGGTGTTAGAAAGACCTGGGTTCAAGTTCTGCCTAAAACATTTAAGCTCTCTGGGCTTTAGTGTTCTTATTTGTAAAAAGAAGGCATTGGAGGACTTGGACCCTATGAACCTTCTAACTCTAATTCTAAAACCTTATGATCTGATTATTGCATGGCAAGAAATGTACAAAAGATAATGGATATGAATTGAAACAGGATGAAGTAAGCAGAATTAAGAGAGCAATTTATGCCAATTCTTTAGCAATTTGAAGAAAAATCAGTTTGAAAGACTTAAGAAGCCTGAACAAAACAAGAACACTCATGACTTCAGAGGACTGATGATTATACATCCCTTGATAGAGAGGGACTAGAACGAATGCCTTTATTTTCAGATATGGTGTTTTTTCTTCTAAATAAAATCATTTGATCAAATAGAGTCTATATTTTAGGGATGTGGTGAGAGTTCATGGGTATATATAAATGATGCAAAAATAAGAAAAAAGGGAAAGCAAGAAACATTCAAAAATGCATAGAAGAGAACAGAAGAAGTTCAGAATGAAGCAAGATTTGCTGATATAATGTTAAATTTATGTACCCTTAAAATATGTAATAGTAGTTTGCTGTCTTCTACTCCTCCAAAAAATTGCACCAGTAGAATCTATCCAAACAGAATTCAAGTAGAGATTGGTCTTGACTCTTTTATTGCAATAAACAACCAGTGCCCTAAGTTCCTGGACTTTTACCATGTAACCTATGGCCATTCGCGGGTTTCTAAATGGTCAGGATTTTTTTTTTTCCCTACTGACTATGGTAAGCTTTTCAGGAGGGTGAAAACATGAATTGATGCAGAGAAACAGCAATTTTCTGGGAGCTCCTGCCATTAAATGCCCTTGAGAATCATAGTGAGCAGCTGTTATTCAGCTAGGAGTTTGCTGTTTTTTCAGGTTTATAAGGGAAAAGTCCCACAGGATTGGAACTGATATGACTATTCAGATGCCAACAGGTTAGGTTGCTGGGAAACCGCATGGTAAGACATGGCCCCTGGCATCCGAAGGGTTCTCTTGGAGTCCAAGCTCTCCCACTAAATAACTGTGAGGCCTTGGAATGCACAAGCTCTCTCAGTCTAGATTTCTGCCTCTGCAAGTTCAGAGTTCCAGAGATAAAAAACCCCAGATATGATTTCATTGATTCATATCTGACCAAGACTGTTAGAGAACTCTTCTGGAATATCAGGAATTAGTCAGTTACTTGAAGAACTCTAAAGGCAGCTTCTGCTTCTGAACAGATTTAACATTCGTTAGAAGCTTTTCCTTATACTGAGCCAAATTCTGCCTCTGAAACTTTTCTCCTAATTCTACTCTTGCAAGCTAAAAAAGCACTTAATCATTCTTCCATATGACAGCTTTTGAAAGCAGTTCTAGTCTGCGCTGCCTGCTTCAAATCTCTAAACATCTCCAGGTCCTTAATTAGCATCGTTTCCCATCTCTTTTCTCATCATGGTCACCTTATACCTGATGGAGCCACAGAGACTCCAGGAACTGAAGGATATTTGCATTCTTTGTGAAAGCAAGAGGAAAATGGCTAGAGAAAAATGAGATTTAGATCAGGCAGATCTCTGAGATGCCAGGGATGAGGATTGCCAAACATAAATGTGAGTGGGCATATATTTCTGCACACACAAATACAAACATCTACTTATAGAGACATGTTGGTAACTGACCCTTTTATAGAAATATTTTATCTAAGAATACGTGTTCAAAATTGCAAATTACTTTTTCTCATTTTGTAACCATTTTTCTCTTAAACTATATTCCTTTGACCATATTTTATTATTATTATTATTTTTTAAAACCCTTACCTTCCATCTTGGAATCAATACTTGGTATTGGTTTTAAGGCAGAAGAGCCAAGTGGTAAGGTAATGGGAATTAAGTGACTCCCCTTGAGTGACGCAGCTAGGAAGTGCTTGAGACCAGATTTGGACCCAGGACCTCCTGTCTCTAGGCCTGGCTCTCAATCCACTGAGTCACCTAGCTCCCATCTATTATTTTCTTTTTAAAAACTGACAGCAAATTTTAGAAAAGACAAAAAAAAAGCCCACATTATGAAGCTAGTCATTGGGGGACATTTTTTTTAAAAGGAGGCATTTTAGAACATTATTTAGAAATACATTTCTTACATGAAAATAGAGAGAAAATGTTAAAAGATTGCAGCTTGTCCATATCCTTTAAATATCATGCCCAGTACTTAACAAAATAATTATTTTTTATAATTTATATATTTTATATATATATTTATAATTTATGTAAATATATATATAACTATAATATAAATATAAAAATATATAATATAAATATATAAAATAATATAAAATAATTAACAAAATAATTCTGTAGATGTGGTTAAACCAAAGGCACTGTGGGGACCATTGGGTCTTTGGGCTTCATTTTGCTATTTACATGTCAAATTTGAGGTTAACTATCCTTTTTTTTTTCACTTTAGTTGTTTCCTTGTCACATAGCCTTCACATACTGGACTTGAAATATAAAAGAAATATGAGTTAAGACCTTGCGTTGATTTCTAATTAATTTTCTCTTCTGTAAATTGGCCCCTAATTCTCATCTGTTGAGTATGTTAGATTTGTATTCAGTCATCTAATATATTAACTTTGCTTCCAAGCTTTGTGTCATCCACATTTCTGATATGCAGTGGAGCAAAGCCTAGTAAAATGATGAACTGAGCCTTCATTCTTGACAGCAAAATAAAGCTATTTGCAACTACCTCTTACACAGATCTGGTATGAAGACCCAAAGACATGTTTTAAGTCCTTTGAGACCACAAATAAATATTAGCCAAGATCCTGTCTCAAACACTGACTAGCTGTGGGATCCTACTCTGTGCCTTAGTTTCCTCATCTAGAAATCAGGAATAATTATACCACCAACTTCCCAGGGTTGTCCTGAGGATAAAATGAGAAAAGATACACATAAAGTGCTTTGCAAACCTTGAACTCCTACAAAAATATTAGCTATAACTGTAAATCAAGGCTGGACTTTTTCATGTACTCAGTAGATAGCTTCCAAGAAATGAAGGTAAAGGGGATTATCTCCCCCAAAATAAAATATTCAGATTATCCCCAGCCAAAATTGCTAAATATCAGAGTTAGTCTCCTTGCTCCTTTCTAACGACTTTTTTTCCCACCTCCAGAGCAAATGGTACCCCATGAGAATCTTTTGTTCTCACAGAGCCCAGTCCTAAGCTCCAGGGGCCCTTATACATGTCTTTTCTTCCTCCAACTCAATGACCCTTTTCTTAAGTTTTTTTTCTGGAAAACTGGTTAACTAATATTTTATTTTCAGGATGCGTTAATGGGTATCAAGAGATTAATCCCATGTTTCCTTGAACAAAGATCTAGATTTCCTACCTTTAGGACAGCTAAGGTGGTGCAATGGATATAGTTCTAGGCTTAGACTCAGGGAGACTCATCTTCCCAAGTTTATATTTGGCCTTATACACATACTAGCAAGGCAAGTCATTTAAAATCCCATTTGCTCTGTTTCCTCATCTGTAAAAATGAGATGTAGAAGGGAATGGGCAACTCTTCCCATATTTTTGCCAAGAAAACCCCAAATGGGATCATGCAGAGCCAAACATGACTGAACGATAAACTCTTGTCCTCATGTCTTTGCTCAATTTCTTTCTTCATTCTAGAATTCCTCTTATTTATATCATATCTCAGCTTTTTAGATTCCTGACCATATTTTATAAGGCTAAGTCCTGATGCCACTACTTTCCTGAGTCTCCTGCCTGCCTACACAACCCTTAGCCATCTGGAATCCCATTTTTCAAATTGCTACTGAATTTTATATAAACTTGTTAGGTATTTATCTGGATTAGAAGGTTCCATTCTATATTCTCAGGGCTGTTTGAGGATTGTATTGGCTTGAGGGAAAATAGATCTTTAGAACCTTTAAAAGCACTGTTCCACCTGTGCCTAGGAAAGCAACAATTGAAAACTATGGAATATTTGAATAATCCTATCTAAGTGCTTAAGTAGAAGTAAAAGAGGGAGATAAGTATAGACAATGGTTCAGATACAAATGGAGTTTGTTCTCTAGAGTGGAGAATGGGCACCCTTATTTTTAGCAGGGAAAAGAACATTCTAGTTTTCTTGTCATTATGCCCATAGTGAAAATAGAGCACAACATAAGTCCTAGGCTAAGATGTTATATAGAAGGGTCATTTCTTCATATCTTTAGTCTAGTGCACCATAGGAGATGAGAAGAATCAAAGAGATAAATTTAACTCTTGTCAGGCTGGAAGAATTCTTTTTTTCCCTCTTTTTTAAAGTTTTTTTTTTCTAATTTGAAATTTTTTATTTAAATAATTTAGAATATTTTTCCATGGTTACATGATTCATGTTCTTTCTCTCCCCTCCTCCCAGCCCCCTCCTGTAGCCAATGAGCAACTCCATTGGGTTTTACATGTGCCATTGATCAAGACCTATTTCCATATTATTAATATTTGCCCTAGAGTGATCATTTAGAGTCTGCATCTGCAATCATATCCCTATAGAAAAATGTGATCCAGCAGTTGTTTTTCTTCTGTGTTTCTATTCCCACAGTTCTTCCTCTGAGTGTAGATAATATTCTTTTTCATAAGTCCTTAGAATTGTCCTGGATCATTGCATTGTTGATAATAGAGAAGTTCATCACATTTGATTGTACCACAGTGTATCAGTCTCTGTGTACAATGTTCTGCTCCTTTCACTCTGCATCAATTCCTGGAGGTTGTTCCAGTTCACATGGAATTCTCCCAGTTCATTATTCTTTTCAGCACAATAATATTCTATCACCAATAGATACTGCAATTTGTTCAGCCATTCCCCAATTGAAGGGCATCCCCTCATTTTCTAATTTTTTGCCACCACAAAGAGTGTGGCTATAGATATTTTTGTACAAGTCTTTTTCTTTATGTTCTCTTTGGGGTATAAACCCAGCAGTGATATGGCTGGATCAAAAGGCAGAAAGTCTTTTAAAGCCCTTTGGGCATAGTTCCAAATTCAAGCTGGAAGAATTCTTGAGAATTTTTTTTTGTTTTTGTTTTTGTTTGCTGATATTGCAAGGAATGGCAGAACACTGAAGTTTTCTTAAATACTATTTTCCTATTCATTAAAAATCACCTATGGGTATCACTTAGAGGGCTCACTTAGAGCAGAAAAGAATAAGCCGTACTCATGTTTTCAGGAAAGTGCGCAGAAAGCCACTTTATAGAACTAGCAAGGTAAATCTGAAGGATTGGAACAACCAAAGCAACACTTGTAGCCAGTTGCCTCAAGGAAGCAACAGAGTAAGTTTTCATCTATCAAAGTGAAAATTAGTAAAAGTATGTAATAAGAGGAACCCTTACATCTTAGAGCAGTGATGGCAAACTTAAGGCACGAGTACCAAAGATGGCATGCATAATGCTCTCTGTGGGTACTTGGCTGCCCTCCCTCCTCCACCACCCCCAGAATTCATTACTAGAAAGGCAGAGGGTCTTGTGGGGCTGATCCCCTTCTCCTCTCCACCTTGCCTGATGACATTTTTTCATGTCCCCCACCCCTTTGTTCAGCCCAATGGGAGCACTTCCTCAGCCCTGTGTGGGGCAGAGGTGGAGCATACCCAGTATGTGGGGGAGTGGGGCACAGCACATGGTATTGGTGGGTGGATGGCACTTGGTCTGGGGCATAGGGTGAGGGCAAAGAAGTTGCATAAGTTTATTTCCTGATATTCCCTGATAGGGGAGTTGCACAAATTTATTTTTACCTCATTAGAGGTTGTAGGAGAGAATCAGAAAAATTTGGTTACTTATTCAAGAAGTTTTCATTTTCCCCTTTTTCCTTCAATAAACCCTTCTGTAATACTCTGAACAATAGAGAATTATGAAGAATAGTGACTTTTTCTCAGTATATTAAACAATTTAGAAATTTTTCTGGGTTTCATTGTTGGGAGCACAGTATCAGATTTCAGAGAATTGATGGGGTTTCAGAAAGTTTATCAAGCTCTTTATTCCATGTGAGTTTTTAACTAAGGATTTATGTTTTTTTTTTCCAACTGGACTTTTAGTGATTTGTAAATGCTGATAATTTTTTGGAACACCTCAAAAGGACACTGGACCAGAACTAAAGAAAAAAGAGGGCAGAACTTTCTGGAAGCAGAGTAGTCCAATTCTCAGGGCTCTTTAAACTCCTTTCTAAATTCTACAGGCAAACTACTCAGAGAGAATTTTTTTGTTCTTTGGCATTTATTCCCCCCTCTCCCCCACCCACACAAATAAGTCACAGAGGAAGAAAGAGGTCAGGAATCAAAAATTTGAATTGGTAAAATAGTAGAGAATGGCAGAAGCTGGGGAGAGAACAACAGTTCATCTGGAAGTCTACTGAAAGTTGCCATCTTAGGTCAAGCTGAGTTAAATTACCATCTACTGGTTTCCTTTCCTACCTTGAAGTCCCAACTAAAATTCATGTTAATGCTATTGCCATCCCTCAATTCATTATTTCCTATTTATCCTTTATAGATCTTATTTGCATGTAGTGGATAAATAATCAGCATCTATTACATACCAGGCACTGTGCAAGGTTTTGTGAATAAAAGTATGAAAAAAGATAGTCACTGTTCTCAAGGAGTTTACAAAGCAGGGTAATAAGACAAAACACAAAAGGAAGCTAAAAAATTGGGAGAGATGATACTTGGCCACAGTGAAAACGGAGCTATCCCAAAGGAACCATAGTAGATGAGAGATGGTGAAAGATGAGGAGAATACATGTGTGTTTATTGTCTTCACCATTAATGTGTAAGTTTCTTGAATTCAGAGCCAGTAGTTTACCTCTCTTTGTATCCCTAGGTTTTAGCACAGTCCCTAGAACTCAATTTAATAAACTAAATTTATTAAATTAAATTATGAAAGTCATTTAATAAATCTTGATTGATTGCTGCTTCATCATAATAAATAAAAGAGGCTGGCATAGAATAACCATGGAAAGAATCCAAAAATTTACCAGTTCACAATAAAGATGTTTTGCATTGTCTTGCCTTCTTGTGCTTTAATGGAAGGCAAGATGCACTCTTCTGTCATCTTTTATCCCTTCTCTGAGATTATCTTGAGCCTCCCATCCCCATCTCCCTCTACTTGCTGCAAAAGACTAACTGGTTAAAAAAATTCTATTTCTGTAAACATCTTTCAAAGTATTTTCATAGTATATGTCTATTGATAAATAAAAATCTGGATGACTATTGGAATCTGCAAATTCTGCTTATATAAATGCATCGCTGAAACTGGCAAATGGGAGAAAATTAAAAACAAAAACAAAAACAGAAAGAGAAAGGAAGTAGACTTAAAGTATGGGGTTTAATCCTATGCAAGTTAAATGAAAGGTACCAGAGGAAGATTCCTTGCTTAAAGAACCAAGAATTAAGATGGATAATAAGTTAATTTGAGGGAGAAAGGAAACAACCCTCATAGACTCCTGTTTTACCTGTTTATAGCTATAGTTAGATGCAAATTTGCCCTGAAAGGCAGTGTTTAAGCTGATAAGGAGATAGCCTGCCAAATGGTGAAGAGCCATTAATGAAACTCAGGCCATTAAAAAAAAAAAGGAAAGAGACTCACTTTTATGAATTCTCCACTTAATTACTGGCTCTGTAGATGACTGATAGGCCAGGTGGTTTCTGCTTACTTGTGTAATGCTATGATTCTGCTTGGGAAATTACCTCAAGGTTATTTTTTTTTCTATTTTTTTGGAAGCAATTTTGTTTCTTTTAACTAGAATTGCTTAAGTGATAGTCAGGCTCAGAAAATTTAAATTTTTTATTTAATCGGCAGGTTAGCTTACTTTTTCTTGATTTTTTACTGTATTTTTAAATTTTACAAATTGACTACATTAATTGCTAAAGAATACATTTGTTCTTTTCTCATTGAATTATTATGACCAATTAACATTTTTCTATGTTTGGCTTTCTTTTGCTATTATTACTAATCCT
Organism: Monodelphis domestica; assembly: GCF_027887165.1. NCBI lineage: Eukaryota > Metazoa > Chordata > Mammalia > Didelphimorphia > Didelphidae > Monodelphis > Monodelphis domestica. The sequence goes on from NC_077234.1 coordinate 253,209,142, forward strand.
CCCATCATTATTTTCTTCACTATGACTTGCTGTGCTGTGTTTATATGACAAGTACAAATATGACATTGTTATTCAATTATCATCATAATTCCATAAATCGATCTTTTCTGGAATTTCAGTCCGGGCCGGAGGTTCTGACTAATATGGTTTATCTAAATTCCAAATATTATATGACTGTGCTTTTGCAAAGTTAATTGCATAACAACTTTATTGGTTATGTGCTAAATGTGCAACGCATGACTCATTGTCGCACTGTTCATATGATTAATGTGTAAATTATCTAATGCATAATTAAAGTTTAAAGCTGCTTTATTGAGTGCTTAAATACTGTCATTATGGCTGTTCCATATACATGACTTATTTTCCCTAGCAGATGAGTTCTATTAAGGTAGGACCTATTTCTTTTTCATTGTTTCAATTCCTCTCTGGACAGAGCTCTAAGCATAGAAAGGACTTGATAAACATTTGTGAAATTAATTGATCAAATGCATTTAAGAGAAGTATTCGTTCAAAGAAGAGATTAACAGGAATTGAAGTTACGTTGGGTTACTGGTGAGGAGATCACAGGAAAAGGGCAAGCACAGATCTGACCCCCTGCTCCCCATTCTCATTCTGGGATTCAGAACTGTCCAGCTACCTACCCTATTGGTATTCATGGAGAGCACTAGTTTGGGGAGAGGAAACACCTCCCTGATCATGAACCTATTGAAAGAGACCAGCTTAGAGAAACTCATCCTCATCCCACACGGAGGTATACCACATATGTCTTTCTAAAGAATAGAGAACGGAGCTGGATATTCAGTTTTGACTCATGGCCTGTCATGGAATTAAATAAAGGAAGGTCTAGGAAGATTAGGAAGCTGAGCTCTAGCTCTCTAGTAATGGCTTTCAGCCTCATTTAATTGATTATGATTTTTTTAATACCCAGAAAATAAATCTTTTAAGCCTTGGAAAGGTTGTGCATCTTTTCATATCTGAAGTATTCTGTGTAAGGTTTTGTGTCATAAAATCAATATCTAGTGCTATCGGAAAGTTACCTGAAATGCTGTATTACATCCTTTTAAAACGATTTGATATGTTGACACATAAAGTCAAACCTTGCTAATTCTCACTGCCATAATGGGAAAATTTAATAATTTGTCAAAAAATACTCAGAAAATTCACCCACTTCCTAGAAAATCTTTCAGAAAAGAGATTTCTTAAAATAGATTAAAGAAAATGTTCATTTTAATATACAACAATAACTATTTTCAAATAACAAGAATACATAAGCTAATTTTAACCTCATCACTGATCTTTTTTCATAACAAACACTGATCATCTCCTAAGAGTTAATTTTATTCACCTTTAGTTTATAAAAACATAATACTTTCATGAATTAAAAAAACATATTCAGATTATTTTACACTGAGTAACTGGCTACTTCTTTCCTCTTAAATTTAGGGATCTTCACAGAAATGGATACGTAAGAACTCTTCCATTTGGATGTTCTTCTCAAAGATGGAAATGATGAACCTATCGATCTCGTTTGACTTTTGTCCAAGCCCTCCTATAACACTTCTAATCATTGACTGGAATCAATCATTTTCTCCTAATATTCTGAGGATAGCAATGGAGCAGGTAGTCTGGTAGACTGGCTGTCTTTACTTACTTTCATCATGTGACCAGACACTTTGCTTTTAATGATACATTTCGCTAATGGCAGCTTTTGTTCTTATTCTTATGTGTGCATGTGTACATTCATGATTATATTTGGTATCTGCCATGTCCAGCATTGATGGATTCTGTTCTCAAAGAAAACATTTATAATGTAGAGCAATGAAGTTTATATAGTGTGAAAATCTTGTGTGTCTCTCATTTATTTCCACTTTTAAATGTATTTCTTAACTTCGTCACCTAGTTCCATCTTTATGCTGAAATTATTGAATATCAAAATGTATGTTGATTTAACTGGAAGTACATCACTGAATTCTTCATAGAATATTACTCTCTACTTATCATCTGCTGTCACTGTGAGTGCTAACCTACAATCATTTTTATGATACTTTTTTTCTCAAATACTTACCATACAAAATTACAAAAATGTCCTAGGAAATGATGTTTTTTTGTCAACTCCCACAAAAAGAATAAAACCATCTCTGGATACTTTTCTTTCTGCCTTCAAAGACTACCTGTAGGTCAATCCAGTTGCAACTTCCTTCTGTTTTCCATATGCATTAGTAGAAAAAATTACAAGACTGATATAACTAAGCTCTCAAATTTAAAGTACCAGCAACAAAGTTGAACTTTAAAGACAGATTTAAAAATATTTTTGTGATTCTTAATATCTTAAGCACCAATTTTAAGTGACTGCAGAAGTGAAAGGAGGTGATAAAGGACTGAGGGCTGTATATATTTTTCTTTTATGATTTGACATTACAAAATAATAATAATAATTTGTCACTCTCTACTTTCCTGGTGATGATGGTCCTCTCCTTACTTAAGAAGGCCAATCCTCAGAAATCAGATTTGTTCTTTTGCCAAAGCCATGTCTTCTTGGAATGAAAGAGCCATGCTATATGACATTTGTCTAAGGTAGCCTTTGGGAGAGTCTATAGTCATATTTATAAGCCATCATGAGGAATTGGCACATAGTAGGTGCTTAATAAATGTTTATTGATTCATTGATTAACTTTGGGAAGGGATTGGGGATAACTCAGAAAAAAAACCCTTCTCATTGGCTTAACAAAGTTTACTATTTCTTTAGAATGAGAAAAATAGAGCCTATCCACAAACAGCTAAATATAATATAAGAGATCTTGAAGCTGGGCAGTACACTAACAACAAAAATATAGATGATACCATAGAAAAAATGCTGGGAAACATTTCATTTTATTTAGTTTTAATTTTATTTAATTATTTAATTTAGAATATTTTCCCATGGTTAAAAGATTCATGTTCTTTCCCTCCCCTCCCACCAATCCCCTCCTGTAGCTGATGCACAATTCCACTGGGTTTTACACCCATCATTGATCAAAACCTATTTACATATTATTGATATTTGAACTAGGGTGACCATTAAGTGTCTACATCCTCATAGATCCATGTGATCAATCTCTGTTTCTATTCCCTCAGTTTTTCCTCTGAATGTGGATAGTGTTCTTTCTCATAGATCCCTCTGATTTGTCCAGGTTCACTGCATTGCCACAAATGGAGAAGTCCATTACATTTGATTGTACCACAGTGTATCAGTCTCTGTGTACAATGTCCTCATTCTGCTCCTTTCACTCTGCATCACTTCACATAGAATCCCTCCAGTTCATTATTCCTTTGAGCACAATAGTATTCCATCACCAACATATACCACAATTGGTTCAGCCATTCTACAATTGAAGGGAATCCCCTCATTTTCCAATTTTTGGCCACCACAAAGAGCACTGCTATGAATATTCTTATACAAGTCTTTTTCCTTATTATCTCTTTGTGGTACAAACCCAGCAGTGCTATGGCTGGATCAAAGGGCAGACAGTCTTTTATTGCCCTTTGGGCATAGTTCCAAATTACCCTCCAGAATGGTTGGATCAATTCACAACTCCACCAGCAATGCATTAATGTCCCTACTTTGCCACATCCCCTCCAGCATTCATTACTTTCCTTTGCTGTCATGTTAGCCAATCTGCTAAGTGTGAGGTGATTCCTCAGAGTTGTTTTGATTTGCATCACTCTGATTATAAGATATTTAGAACACTTCTTCATGTGCTTATTAATGGTTTTAATTTCTTCATCTGAAAATTGTCTATTCATGTCTGGGAAATGTTTTAGAGAGTAATGGGAATAAGTGGAAAGGCAACCAGGAGAGGAGAATGTCACGGGAGACAATCAAAGAGAAGTGGTGACATTTAATAATATCAGTGGCTCCTGAGAGTAGAAGATGGATTTAGCATCTTTGGATTTAGCAGGCAAGGGATTTTTTGGTAGCCTTGGTAGTTTCAGTCTAAGGAAAGAGTAGAAAGGTACTTGAAGGGGAAGAAATGTAGGTATTTTTAAATTCTAGGTATATGCTTGAAGATATTGATCATTAAAAGAAAAAGTCAATGACAACCCATATTGTAGTGTAGTAAAAAGTGACAAGAAAAAATTCAACTTATGTTTTTTCATTTTTGAGTTTAAGTTGAATAAAGAATAATTGATTTTTATGAGAGATAGAGCATTTATTAAACATATACCCTCTACAAGGTATTCTCTTATGTGCTGGGAATAGAAAGGAGGGGGGAAAAATAGTTTCCTATCTTCAAAGAACTTGCACTTTAATGGGAGATGACAGTGCATGAATAGTGACTTTTTTCCTCACCTTACCAAACTGCCTCCCATGATTCAGTTTTTTAACTGAATATGTGGAAACAATACAACTCATATTTTTTGTATTGAATACAGTAATGCAAAAAATGAGTTTTTTCAGCTACTGGTTTGTTTGGTTTTTAGTTTCTCTGGTAGTATTTGCTATAAACCACATTTTTCATCTGAATTTATCTTTACTGTTTATCTGAGAGACTTATTTAGTTGTTATTGTTGATCATGGAACCATTACTTTTCTTCCACAAGAATATAAACAGGATAATTGAGTCCTGGTTCTTTTAAAGAGTATAATTTTATTCAGAAAGTATGTTATGCCATTATTTTTCTTTGCACATAACAGATCTAGGGAAGGTTCATTTCATACAGCAAAGAGATAAATGGTTGAGTCCTAAAAGGATGGTTCAAATGTAATATGAAAATTTCAAGGTAAGACAGTAGTAGAGACATGAACATCATGTACTAAAGGATCCATAGGAAGTGACTTAAAAGAAATTCCTACTGTGGTGGGAAGTTTTCACAGCAATGACATTATTTTTGAATCGACTGGCCATTTTAATTATGGTCAACATGCCCTTTTCATTAAAGAAATTTTGTTCCCTCAAAAGGTTATTTCCCTATAATGTACTGATCATTCTACCATTTTTTTAGAACTACTTTCCCCTATTATTTAGCAAATGAGGTGAAATTATCAAAGGCTGTACTTCAAGGTCCTAATCTAAAATATTGTTCTGCCATCTCCATCCCTTAGGTTTTATTAAGAGTGTTGGTGAAAGTAAATATCGCCACATATCCCATACCCTATATGCCTGTAAGAAGAAAGCAGAAACCTCAACCCATCTTTGAAGCATCTCACTATAACTAAATACAGTGAAGCCAAGATCATGTTTAATGTTTGAACTAGAATTCTTTTTTTTTTGGGGGGGGGGATAAGGGGAAATTGAGAGATGGATGGATTGTGGAAAGAAAGAAAGTCAGCATATACCTGATATTTAGCCCAGAGGAGTGGAGGTGACATTTATATGTGATACTAATATGATGTGGATTAATCTTATAGCTCTTTCTGGAATTTTAATGGATATAGAAACACAGAAAAAAAGTGCTTACACTCTTAGGAAGTAAATAAGAGTCTACGTTGAATAGTTTGTAAAGAATAGACTTAACAGTCAGGAAGACCTGAGTTTAAGGCATAGCTCTGACACATGCCATCTACGCAACAGGCAAGTTCACTTGGCATCTTGCTGTCTTAAGGCAGCTCTCCAGGCCTCTTAAATTTCAGAGAAGATGCAGATGTACATTGTTAAAGGAAGTTCCCCATTGAGACCTCACTACACCAATAATAGAACAGATTTAGTCCTGTGAAATACAGATAGAAATAAAATATTTGATATAAGAAATATAATATGAATATATTAAATAATAATATGAAATAAAAATGAGATATAAAATATCAGATATATCTTATGAACACAGAAATGAAGAAAAACCTTTCAAGTCACATGGTTATTTTAACCTTGAATAACAACCCCAATACCAAGTTTTTTCATATTTTACAATGTTTACATGCATAAAGACAGATCGGGTACAAGCTGTCACAATGACATAGCTTAAGTATTACTATTTTACTTCCATAGAAAGCTATCAAATTTGAAAATTAATCTTTGAAGATGAAAAAAATCTCTGAATGGAATTGTTAGGAATAGATTCAGGGACAGAGAAATATGCACAAGGAAGTTCTGATGACTTTACTTGCAGGTTTCACTACAAAAAGGACAGGGATATTTGAGTCAGACTTCTGTTGAGTATCATTATCAAATTGTCCCCTCCGTGTGACATATATAGACCAATCAGCATTCCACATTCTCATGAATATTTGAATGATCCTAGTTGCTACTTCTTTGAAGGAAGAAATTTTGGGGCATGTCTAGGTTCCTCTGGGTTTTTGCATGTTGTACTCATTTAAGTCTTTTACTATGCAGAAGCCAGGATGCAGAGTACAAAAAAAATTGGTCTAAGCAATGCCGTGTCCTTCATGTTCTGTTGAAAGAGTCATATTGAGCTTCTACAGCTGGTTTCAGGCTCCCTGTCCCTTGGAGGGAGTGCCCAGTGATGGACATTTTCCTTGCCAAAGGTTTCCCAATGTATTATTCCTCCATTTTATTTCCCTCCTCCTTAAACTAAAAAAATGTTTTAAAGAAAATAAAGGTGAATATCTCTGAGAGTAATTGAAAAAATTATATATCAGAGTGATTTGTGTGTGTGTGTTTTGGTTGCATTTTTAAATCTCCCCATTGAAGTGCAACCTTGGTCTTGGCAAAAATATCTAAAGTAAATGTTTGACAAAATACCACACTGTGTATCCAAAGAGATACCATTAAAGGTAATCTTTACCTGCCTGTTATTTAGAAGAAAAAAGAATGAGTTGTGTGATATACTCAATTTGAAATTCTCAAAAATAATTACAGTATTTGATCTTCACAGTAAAAATAATTTAGTGAAATAGCATTTCTTAACAGTACACTTTTCAAACTGAATTGCTTTGTAAGGTTTGTACAGGGAGTACAAGAGTTCACTTCACACTCTATAAGTACAAACAGTATTGCCTATTTTACTTTTGCTCAAAGGGTAGATTTCTCATTTTATGCAATTTGTTCCAAGATTTAGACCACTAAGACTCTTTAAAAAAATCTCTATGCAAGTATAACAACACTAAAAATCAAGCCATGTAAATTCTACCGGAATGGACCAGGAATAAGGAGCTTTAGTTTTAAATTCTATTCTGCAGGTAATACCTATGACCTTGTGCAAGTCACATCCCCTCTTTGGATCTCAGTTTCTTCAACTATAAAATGAGGAAGTTGAACTTGATTATCATTCAAGTCACTTCTGATTCTGTGTGCACACACACACACACATACATTCACACATACATTTCTATCCATCTACCTATCATTGTTCCATTCATACTTGGCAGGGGTGATCAGAGGAACCTTCTGATTTGCTGGCCTGGGACATTCTAAAGTCACATTTGAATTGCCTTTCTCAATTCAGTCTTTCCTTATTTTATTGTATTTCTCCTTCATCTTAGCCAAAAACATTTTTACCTACATACCTTCGTTCCCTTTATTTTTTACTGTTTTGCAAATTGTTATTTAAAGAACTGGCCTTTTCTTCCCAGTTAACCTTCATTGATCTCTCTATTCTTTGAAGTCTAATAGTAATTCGAATACATATCATTTGGGTTTCTCTACTGCTGTTTGATGTGTTTTAATATTCTCTGACTAGATTGTAAGCTTCTGAGTCCAAGAATATTCTCCTTTCTCCTTATCTTTATCCCACAATGCCAACGAGGGTCAGTGTTGAGGAAATGTGTCAGTTGGTTAATTGATTCATCATCTTCTGTCAAACCGCTTCATTATGTATAAAATTTATCATTGGAAATAATTAAGGAAGAGGGAGGTTGTCATTTCACTCTCATTAGAAAATCTGTGATTTAAAAAGGTATGAAGCATTTGAGGGAAAGTTGCTAGACGCTATAGAATCAAAAGTGGGCACTCTAAGTAAGCTAAGGTATCTGGGCATAAATATTCAGTGATTAAGGAGCAGAGGGAATAAAAAACAGAATTGAGAAAGTGAGTATAGGTGAAGAAAAATGAACCTTCCAATAAATGGGGGAAGAGAAAAGGTCAACATTATCTAGGTATCTGGATGAGCTTATATTATAGAGCTTTGGAAAGTCATTGTACAATTTTCAACAGCACTTCTTTTGGTAGTAATATGTAGCAATATATTTGAGGGGGCCATTAGCTTTCCCCCTTTACCTGTTTTTAACTTCTCTAAGATACTATCATCCTTTAACTCTGCCCCATTTATAAGCTTAACCTCATCATTGACTTGACCTCTTCCCAGACCAGTAAGTTATTAAATCTCTTCAATCCCTCTTTATATCCTTCATTGCTGCCCAATTCTGCCTACCCATATAGCTAAGATCCTAGTTCCAAACCCTCACACCTGCATTCCAAGCTTTTATGAGAATGTTTATTTTTATTTTTTAACTTCTAATATTTGCTGTGTACCTCCGACTTTCTGCCTATCTCAAATTCTACTCAGTTTTCAAAGCCCCATTCAAGTCCCTGCAGAGAACTTTCAAATAAAAATGCTAAGGCACAGATCAGAATTCGTTACTCTTCTGCTCAAGAAACTTCAGTGATTTCCTGCTATTTCTGGAATAAAATACAATTTTATGTCTTGCATTTAAAACGCTGTAAAATGTGATTCAAATCCACATTTCCAGAATAATTTCCCATTATATTTTTCGTTTCACATTTTTTTTTCTGCTCCAATCAACTGGGCAAACTTGCAGTTCTCTATGAAATAAATTTGATCTCTCGGTTCCATGTTTCTGCATAGTCTGTCCCCCATCTCTCAGCTATTTCCCCTTTTCTGATCCAGATCTTGAAATCTCCTACATCAAACGCTGCCTTCCTTAGTCGTTCATGTCTTCTGGCCTACTGAAGTGAGATTGGATGTGTTTTGCATTTATTTGTTTGTGAACATTTTTACTCCTTCAGTATTTATGTTGATGAGGGCAGGAACCATTTACTGTTTGTTTTTTACCCCATCCCCTACATAGTTCCTTGCAAATAGTAAGCAATTAAATGCTTGTGGAATGAATGAACATTGATGGAGATAGGATAATGAATTGCAAGGCTGAAGTAGCATAAGTGGGAGATGACTTAGGTGGGTGATTGTGAAGATGAAGAAGGGATGAATAAGTCATATCATGAGCTAATAATTATAACTGAAGGGAGGTATACAAACTAGTCTTTATAGTATTCATCCTCAGCCCGCTGATGACAGGCTAGCAATCATCAGGCATCTCCCACTCTTTGGCATGTGGCCACGTCTTTCATTCACAATAAAGGAAATAGACAAGGTGTCTGAAAGGAATACATTAACTTTGGGGACTTACTTGACTCCCCAAATTAAGAACTTGCAGGCAAAGTGTTTTTAGAAAGTAAACCTCTGAGTGAATCTGTTAAAATGAAGATAGGCAAAAACAGCCAAAGCTGCCTTTCCACATGGACGGGAGTTTGAATATCATCCAGTCACACTTCCTGTCTACGGTTTGCGCCAGTCTGAATTAATATCCATCTCTAGGTCCAAGCCTCCTGATCCTCGCCCCTAATATCTGGTCCTATTTGCAGAAAGGAACCCTAAATATCCATTCCACTTCACCTGGCACTTAACTCTGTTGAGGATGTCTTGTGTATCCTTCCTGCTAGCCCTTCATTTTATGAGTATACGCTCTTAGTAAAACTTGCTTCCTTCACTTTTCTGTACACTCCCATCTTGCCTCGCATTTTATGTAGTGTTGTAGCATCCCCCAAACCATACACCAGTTCTTTCCTTAGAATCATGATCTCTTAGACAGGATCTTAGCAGATTCCTCATCATCCCTCCCTTCTTACTTTTTTAAAAACCCTTACATTCAAGGCAGAAGAGTGGTAAGGGCTAGGCAATGAGGATTAAATGACTTGCCCAGGGTCACAGCTAGGAAGTGTCTGAGGCCAGATTTGAACCCAGGACCCTCGAGCTCTAGGCCTGACTCTAAATCCACTGAGCCACCCAGATACCTCCCTAAGGTATTGTGGGGTTTTTCGGCCCTTACCTTCTGTCTTAGAATCAATACACTATATATGGTTCCAATGTTGAAGAGTGGTAGATTAACTGATTTGCCCTAGGTTCCACAGCTAGGAAGTGTCTGAGGTCACATTCGAACCTAGGACATCTTGTCTCTAGGTCTGAGCCACCTCCTTACCCCCTCCTTCACACTTTTAACTAGGGAATGTAAACTGCATTGACTAGATTGGACTTGGACAAGTTCATCTTAGTTTTTGTTTTATTTTGTTTGTTTGTTTGTTTTTCCCCTTCTCAACAGATAAGAGATTGCCATCTTTCCCTGTAGAGGACAGTGATGTTCTTAATCTTCCTAAATCTGTGTTAAAATATCGATATCACCACTGAGTACAGCTTCTTCCCTATTTGAAATGGGTATGTTTCTCAGAGAGAGTGCCGTACCATCAGGGCATTAGCATCACATCATTTGTCCATTAGAAATATGTATAGTTTAGGAATACTCAAGCTAGCAGCTACCCAACCTTGTTATTTTCATTCTTCTCACCTCTCCCTAAATCTTTGTCCTGCTGTTTGCCTGCAAGAAAACATGCATTTATTAGGCACCTACCTTGGGCCAGGCACTGTGCTAAATGCTTTACAAATATGATATAACTTCACCTTTACGACAACTCTAGGCATTGATACTATTATTATCCACGTTTTACACTGGGGAAAACTGAAGCTGGCAGATGTCAAGTGATTTACTCAGCATCAACCTACTATTGAGTTCTTGAGGTCAGATGTGAACTCAGATCGTCCTATTGTCAGTTCTACCAGTGTGTCCAGTGCTGCACGGGGGCTTCAACTATGTAAAGAAAACATCAAGAAAAATTTAGGAACCTCAGTTCTAAATGGAAAGGTAGAAGAACTTTGGAAAGAACTGTTATGACAGGAAAGCATCTGGGTGAGTTGAATATAATCACAATATTCCATTAATTCTCCTCATGTAATAGTTTGCTTCCCCCCCTCATATATATTCTTTTCTACTCTACACACAAAGGATACTTAAAATTTTTTTTCCTAACCTTGTTAGGTAACTTTGATGTAATTTGCTTTATATCTGGTCTTATCTTTTCTTTGTGTTTTATTAGATTCATTATGTTCTTATTTCACTTCTTTTGTCCTTTATTCCTTTACATGCCTTTTCTCTCTGTGCATATTTAAGCTTCAAGGAAACAGTGGATAGTTCTTAATCCTTATATTAATTTCCCACAGAATTTGTAATCTACTATTCTTCCAAATAATGTCTCCTTTGGAATAATAGGGCATTTTTGTACTGTCATGAATTTTAGAATTTCCTTAAAGTACAATATATATATATATATTATTTTTAAGTTTCTTTCATAAGTTTCTAATTTTTTTCTTCCAGTTTAATGAATACATAGTACTTTTAGAATAACGTTTATTTTACTAGAAAAACTTTAAGTTCTTCCCTGCCTATTTAAAATTAATCTTATTATATTATTTATATTTCCCAATATATCCCTTTATTCCCTTCCTCTTCTACAGAGGGAAAATCTCTTGTAGGGATAGTGACTAGACCTGTAATTTTACATATATTATATCGAAAAGTTCCTGGTAAGGAAACTCCCTTGACCCTTCAATTCAGTACCATTTTTCTAACATATGGTCTTAGAGAACCATCTATAACCTGAAGAGGTTAAGTGATTTGCTGATACAGCCACCATATGTTAGAGTTGAGATTTGAACCTAGCTCTTCTTGGTTACATGGTGACTCTTTATTCACTCTGCCATTCTTTATTAAACAGAATTTAAAAGGGATAAATTAAGTATATAAAATTAAATAATACATCAAAAATAGCCTGGCATAATATTACGTTCTCTTCTTCTTTTTGTCAAGAATTACAGAACATCTTCCCATCTCAACAAAAAAGGGTGAAACTGGTTCTTTAAAAAAAAAAAACGTTTCTTATGGACCAAGCTTGGTTTGTATAATTTTGCAGCAAATGTATTCAGATTGATTTCTTGTTATTTTCCTAGTTACTTTCTGTTATCATTGCTTATATTGCTTGCATGCTCCTGCTCTACTTTGTATCAGATCATATGTCATCCCATGCTTCTTCATATTTATTCATATTCATTGTTTCTTATGGTATGAACATAATGCAACACATTCATGAACCATCATTTGTTCCCTAATCGAGCCCATTGTCAATCTCAATAAGTTTGGTTAGTATTTCTCATTCTTATTCTAATTTAATATATCCTCTTCTATCAGCAATAGTCAAAACTGAAGGAAGGGTAAAGATGGAAATAAATGTGATTTGAATTCAAGAAGTTCAGAGCTTGAAGAATAAGAAATAAGATTGTTACAATATTTATGTACACTTGTATCTTAGGCATAAAGATTGGTGATATGATAAAGAATGACAACATTATGAAAAACTAAGGCATGTTCCATTGCTAAATTATACGTTCTTCTAATCTATCAAGAGGAGGTAATTGGAAGAAAAGGGAATAAAAATATTATTTTGATAGGTTAAAAGGTTTTTCATCAACAGTTGATAAAACAATAGTTAATCTGAAGAGATGATATTTTTCATAAAACTTTCAGGAATTTATTTCTCTGAAGATTATTAAATTGTATAGATTAATGCCAAATAAGAATAACCTTTTGAACACCCTGAGAATATTCAAGAAATGCTGACTTCTATAGCATTTTAGATTTTGAACCACCCTATCCTTCTTGTTGCTTTCTTCTCACTTTGCTCCTACAACTGTTCTCTTACACTTCTCCTTCTGCCTCTATGACCTCTATTCTCTCTGTTACTCTGCCCTTCATTCTTCTTCTGCCCCTTAAAAATGTATGGCTATACAACAGAATTATTCCATTGACCCTTTTCTCCATCTATTCTTTTTACCTTAATGATATTGGACATTTTCATGGTCTTCAATTGTTAGCTAAATACATCTGCTTCTTGTATTTCTATTTTTAATACCAACCTCATGCCAGAATTCCAGTCTCATATTTCTAACTGCCTTCTATCTCCTCTTGGATGTTCTTTCAGTTCCTCAGACTCCATAATTAAAATTGAAGTCATCATCTTCCCTAAACTTGAATCCTTTCCATAACTTTGTATCATCATTATCCTCCCACTCACCCAGACTCATAATGTTGGCATCATCTTTGATTCTTCCATTTACTTTATCCCACATATCCAATCAATTCTAAAGTGATATCATTTCTACTTTCTCAATTTTTTCTTACATCTCATCTTTCCCTTCACCTACTCTTAATTCAGGCTGTTAGCTCATTATTCCTACGCTATTAGAGTAAACTTTCAACTGCTCTTGCATCTTGTCTTCTCTTCATCTTTTATACTACTGCTTGTACAGCGGTCATGCCATTTTTGTACTCAAAAAATCCTTCAGTGACTATCCATGACTTAATGAATAAAATATAAAATCCTGATTCAAATATTGAAGACCTTTCACAGTCTGGTTAGAGCTTGTCTTTCCAGCTTTTTTCATAGTACTTTCCCTTTATGTATTCCATGTACCAAACAAAATAAACTCACTTCTCTCCTCATTCTTGTCTTTCCTTCTCATATGTATCTTTGCTCATGCTATTCTCAGTTCTATAATGTCATGTTTCTGCCTTCATCTTTATCTAACATCTTTCCTTTCCCTTGAGGCATAGGACAGAGGTTAGTTTCTTCTCCATCCAGTGAAAGGAAGCTCTTCCTTCATGAATTTCTCAAAAAATGTGCCCCAAATCAGCTGTGTGTTATGGTAAATAACACACTGGTCCTGGAGTCATTAAAATCTAAATTCAAATTCTGTGACAAATCAAATCATCCATTAGCTGTGTGATTAGAATATTCAATAAATGTCTTAAGCTCAATTTCTTCATTTGTAAAATGAGGAGGTAGAACTCAATGATATCTAAAATCTCCATGGCCTTCAAATTTGTCATCCATAGATGTTTACCTCTCCTCTTTCTTTTCCCCACATTTCTCTCTTTCTCCGTCTCTTATCTTCTCCTCCTTCTCACTCTCCCTTGTATCACACTTACTCATGTACTTGTTCTTTCTTTGCATGAGACTATATATCCCTGGAGGACATGGCTAGGATTTTGTCAATATTTGTTTTTGTATTTGTCAAATGAATGAGTGAATGTATTTCACACAACATTTCCTCCTATACTTTAAAAAACATCCATTATCTCACATTTCTTTGTTAGAGGATAAAATGTAATATTTGTGGGGGCTGAGGGTGGAGCTTTCCTCATGTATCCAAAAAGAAAAAAATACAAATAAAGGAAGCCATATTGAGTCATAATGTCCTATTTTCACTAAAAAGGTTAATATAAAAGTCCCAGTTTGAGCATAGTAGCTGATAATAGTTCTCAGTGAAAAATTGATTATTAATTTCTATATCTTGGTCTTTTTACATCTTTTTTAGTTTTTATTTATTTTCATTTTCATGTAATTTTGATTTTTTCACATTTTATATAATTGTGAGAGATTATACATTCTCAATCAGTTTTGTATCTATGAGCAACCAGAAAAATATAATGAAACAAAGGTGCCTGTAATGTTGAATACTTATTCTAGAAGCAACTACAGAAAAAAAAAAAAAAGCTTTAGTTAACTCGCTAAAACTTCTTCCTGAGGAAATTGCAGAGAATATTATGTAGCAGTAAAACTTCCTGATAAACCTCAAACATCTCAGCAGGGATTTTAATTTCATGGTTTTCTCTATTTAATGTATTGCAACTAAAGGGGATGCCACACTACTGAAAATCCATTTTATGTATGGATGATATTCTCATGTTATATTTTTATACTTAGATAACACTGTTCCCACCAAAGACTTATCTGTAGCATGCACAGATGACACATAAACAAAAGTCCCCACCTCCTCGTTTATGATTAAAGGGTGTTTTTAATACAGAAAGGAGCCACACACATTGAAGGAAACTGAGGCATAGAGACAACCAAGGAAAAATAAAACCTAAGGACTATGCCTTTGTCAGTGCTAGAGATATCAGTGCAAAGAATTTTGTACCTAGGAGAAATATGAAGTTAAAACTTCAGTTATTCAATTAGTAAAAGCATTTAAGCACCTACTTTGTGCTAGGAAGAGCTTTAGCTGCTAGTGATACAAATATGAATGAAACAATTACACATCATAAGTAGTTTACATTCCAATAGGAAAAACAAGGATATATATATATATATATATATATATATGCATATGTAGAATAAATATAAACAAAATAAATGCAAAGTAATTTATGGTAGTTTGAAAGGGAAGGCACTTGCATTTGTAGGAAATCCTGAACAGCTTCATAAAGAACATCATTCATTCCCTTTGTTCCTCTTCCAGTAACTCCCAGGCCAACCAGACCCCAAAGCTGGACAATAAAAACAACCAGTAAGAGTATTTCCCCTTTTCCCTTAGCTCTTTCCTAGATTAGGACCATTTAGAATCCATAGAGGTAGCAGGGAAGTTTGGTATCAATGCTGAAACCACTTGATGACAACCCAAACTACATAAAAGCTGTCCAGTAAAATGGACAACTACCATTTGTTTTTATGCTTCCTCCTCTAGACCCCTTGGCCCTTTAACCTGACACTCTCATTAACCCTAAACATTACTGAGACATTTTATTTCAAAACCTTTAAGACTTCTTTGTTTTTCTATTCATTCTACTGCTGATTTCTTTAATATTCATCATCTTCTTTTATTAGAGTCTGGGCTCCATAAGTGTTGCTGTGTTTTAGATATCTCAGTGGTGTGTGACTCTTCCTGAATCCTTTTGGGGGAATTTTCTTGGCAAAAATACTGGAGTGGTTTGACATTTCCCTCACCATCCTTAAGAAATTCATGTTTTTTTTTTTTCCTGAAGTATCTCTAGAACTCCCCAAATCTTAACCCACAGAAAAGCACTTAACAGATCCTTTTCATTCATTCACTCAATTACTCATTCATTTAATTATGTCTTAAAGAGAGAAGTGAAATTCTCAGAGATGAGAAAGATTATTCCAGGCATAAAGAATGGCCAGTGTAATGGCAAAGAGATGGATTATTGAAGAGCATTTGTAAGAAACAAAGAAAAGGCCATTTTGTCGAGAATAAAAAGAGCAGAAAGAAAAATAAAGTACAATGAATTTTAAGCACAAATAGGAACAATGCATGGACCATACAGCAAGTTATATGCATTGAGGAACCTCTGCCATATGGGAATTCTGAAACTATATTACTATGCTACTATACTACTATAAGAAAAATTACTATAAGAATTACTATATTACTATAAGAAAAATTGAGATCTGTTTCTGAAGAGTTTTGAAAATTAAAGAGAAGGATTTATATATTATCCCAAGGGCAATAGAGCTACTGAAACTTATTAAGTATGAGAGTGATACCATCCAAACTGTACTTAAGAAATATCACTTCAGTAGCAGTATATAGTATATTGTCATAATCTAGGTGAAAGGTAGCAGCAAGTATTGAACTAAGATGGTGGCTGTATGAGTAGAGAAAAAGGATCAGATGCAAGACATGATGTGGCAGTAGAACCTGCAATATTTCCAGATGTCAAGATGTCCTGAGGGAAAATATACCAGAGGGAAAGATTGCTGGGAATTTACCATAAAGGCGAGCAGAGTTTTCTTTATAGTTGAGAAACTCATTTTTAATTTGGTCATGTTAAATAAAACTTACCTTATATTGGATACCCACACACAAAGGTGAAATATATTAGCTGCTTCCTCCAGAAAATCTTGGGAGCATAATGAATTAGATTTTGCAAGCCAGATAATGATATTTTATGGTGTTACTATTTGGAGGCAAAAGTCACTGCATCTAATATCTATGCAAAAAGACTGAAGAACACACTGGAGTTAAACCAAGATAAATCAATCCTCTAAATTTTATGTGTAACTTGCAAGAAGTTTTGTATAGTGTCATTGTGCTAAGCATGTGCCCAATGTATTATGTGGGGGTGTTCCTCAAACTTTATGTGGTGTAATTAATCAGAGTTAAAATTCTTTTTTTTTTGAAATATTTATTCATATTCTCTTTTCATATCACTGTCACCTCACAGTGATTATTGTGTCCTATCCCTAGTCCATTCCTCAACAAAATACTCACTTGTGATGATTCAATACAATCATAAAAACCATCATTTTGGGCCAAATCTGAAAATCCATTTCATATCTTGAACCACTGGTGATCTTAAATTATGTCTGAACATTGTTAATCCTTTTCTATTGTCCCTACTTTGGGGAAAGAGGGTTAGTAATCAAAAATGGAATATATTTTATACATTTCAAAATACCATTATTTTCTCTAGAATGTTTTATCTATAAAGTATAGAATTTGTCCACATTGAATAAGTCACATAAGAAAGACCTGGCCCAGAAGTATTTCTCTCATAACTCTGATCTCAAATCTATGGAAAAAACCAAAAGCTATAAATCCAGAGAAAAGAGACCAAAGGGCTACAGTTTCTCCATCACACTAGGAAGTTTTAGGACCTCCTCCTTATTAAGTAAGCTCTACTGTTAGACCTCTGGAGTGAACTGGTGAGAGAAAGCAACAGGGTCATTGAGTTCCCAAACTTTCCACTCTCTGGGTAAAATTAGTGCTTTCATAAGTGTTAGAATAGATTGGCCCCTTGTCATAATAACCATATTTTGACCAAAGGCATAGTACTGTCTTCTTAATTATAGGTTGAAAGTTAATTTATTCCCTCCCCCAAAAGTGTGGATTTATGGCAATGCAGTTCCCTTCATAACAAATAATACCTTGCCCTCTACCAAGTGAGAATAGATCTTTTTCTTTTATTAGGACCAGAGGAAAACTAGCTATACTTATAAATTTGTGCTGATCAAATTTCCTGGAGACACATTTCATATATAACTGAAAGAAGATACATGATTTGGGGATGGAAACCTAATTTGGTGTCAGAAGAATGGATTCCAATTTATCTCAAGGTACTTCCTAGCTATATAACCATGAAGAAGTTACAATTTATCAGATCTTCAATTTCCTCATCGATAAAATGGGCTAATTTTCTTGTATCAAAAATCTATCTGGCCTTTAATATGTCTTTACATGTCTTCTACCTTCTGATTTGTCTCTAGCTAACAACCTCTATCTGAATTGAACATATGCAAGTTACAAGGAAGACATCCGTTTTACACAGCTAAACAGAGCAAGAGTCATAACACAAATAAAATACAATTTCAGGGATCACATGGTCCTATTAGTATCTTGTCTTTAAAATGGGTATTTCAAATGATAATCACCTGACTTCCCTAAGTGGAGGCAGGTGGCCAAAGCCTATTCTCAGAATTGCAACAGCCCTGTCCATGGTCCTTAACAAGTTGCCTTCCCTGGGATAGGAGAGACCTCAGTTAATGCAAATCTATCTCAGCTATAAAGATTTAGCTGCTTTTCTTTCTTTTATCTATGCTTATACTTTTTAATCTAAGCATATTTATTTTACAGTTTTGTGTGTGGAGCACGTCATTTTCTCTATGGATATTTGGCTCTTTTTATCAGTATAGTAGATAAATATATACCTTCATCTTCCAGTTATCAGCCATATGAATCCCTGCCACTAGTCATAGTCTCTATAGGGACTCACCTTGGTGATCTTGTTAACACCAGACACTCATCAAGCATATTTTGATGCTGCCCATATACTGCCCATTACCGAGCTAACTGAATGCACCCAGATCCTAGCAGATCCTAGGTCTTCGAACACGGGATAGACATCTTTTTTTCTTCTTTTGCTGGAGGGCTCTGAACTAGGGTCCACAGATCTGGGGGTGGGTATGCTTTGCTTTCAGAGGGTCTGTGAATGTGGATGGGGTAAACAATGTTTATTTTCACTAACCTCTTCAAAGTGCTTCATAACATAATCAACGTTAAAAATCTCAGATTTACTTAATCAATTTTTTTCAGTATAACCTAAATCTTAGAGATCGCTAAACTTTGAGTGAAGAAATTAGTCAATATTTTGTTAGGCTCCACTGTGTGCCAGGCACTGAAGATATAAATACAAAGGAAGAAACAATCTCTATTTGCAAGGTGCTCACATTTCATTAGATGGAACAAACTACTGATGCTCTTAGTTTCTTGGTCCGTCCAGTTTGTGGGAATGGAAACCTGACTGAACAGTGTTAGTGTGATGAAAATATAATGAAAACATTCCTATATTTGGAGTAAAATCTTACTTTCCCATTTTGTTCTCTGTAATTCTTTTCACTTAGCCTGAAGCTCATGCACAAATCTTGGAGGGAGGGGGATTCAAGCAATATTCTTTCAATCAGTCAGAACTATCATTATTACATTTTTTGTTTCCTTATTTTATTCATGCTTCATCTTTTCCCAAATTTCTTTTTTTTTTAATTTGTTTACTTTTCTTTTTTGGTCATTCATTTCTCTTTAATTCTGCCCTTGTATCTTAACCCCCCAATTTAGACTTCCTGTAAACAATATTTATTGAACATTGTGCTTCACACAATAAGCAGCATATTTTTATAATAGAAAAAAACCCAGTGACCTAAGAGAGGAAAACTGGGTTCTAGTCCTGGTTCTAATGCCAGTTGTATGACTTGGGGGCAAATCACTTCAATTTTCTGAGCATCAGCTTCTTCATGTGTAAAATTTCAGCTGAATGACCTCCATGGTCATTTCCAGCTCTTAAAAATTTGATGATTCTAAGTATATGTTAAGTACCAGGGCAGTGGGATAGTTAAGAGCTGCTATAAATTTTTGATGGACTATAAATAATCAGACTATTGATCAGTTCCATATGTATAACTGCCTAGCTGTCTATTTCAATGAAATGCTTTCCTGGAAATCATACACAAAGATGGCAAAGGCATTGGTTGTAACAATATGAACCATCCTGAAATACTGGCGTATAAAATGTGGTTAGTTAATCCCTCAGTAAAGCAGAGGCTCAAAATATTTATGGAACAGAGGTAGGAGAGGTATGAGTCTGGGATGATACAGAGGTTAAAAAAGTATAGAAATCTCATAAAACAGTTTCCTTAAACACACACATGTGCACGCAAACAGATCAAATCACTTTCATTTGAACATCCCTCCTCCTCCCCCTCTGCAAGTACACCGCTAGTTCTAGTCTAAGTAGAGTTTGGCTTCCTCTCAGCTGATACCCAGGTCTATCTGTGTGGCCATAAACAAATACCAAAAGAAAAAAAGTTTTAATTTCCCAGTGACAGTTACATGTGAAAATCATGCTGAATAAAATCATCCTAAAATCAATACAAAATACAGGGCTTCACTGAATGAGTTTATAAATGTCATAGACTTCCTCAATTTGGTTTTATCTCCAAAGTCTCAAAGGCCATTTCTCAGGAAGGCACTAATCTACAAGAAGAGATCTTTAATCAAAGCGCTATGTTGGGCAGGCTTATTATTTTGGATTCTAACAGAAATATAATACATTTCATTCTAGTTTGCTATGGCTATACTGAACTACAATGACTATTCATCCTAATAATTTTAAAATTAATATTAACTTCAGATCAATACCAGGGAAGGTACATTACTTGTCAAAACAGATGTACACATAAGTACTCAAGTCACTATTTCTATCAGCTACTAAAAAATAAAAAACAACTAATCGTGCTTTCATAGATTTAGAGTTGAAAGGGTTTCATATGCCAGTAAGTCCAATCCCTTATTTTACAAATGAAGAAATTGAGGTTTAAGGAAATGGAAAGTCTTATTGAAGATCACCTTGGCAATAAGTGCTGGGGCGATCTTCCTGATTTCAAGTATAGTGTGTTACCCTGCTGCTTCTCACATTCTTGCTACCCTGAGGGGGTGTATTGGTCTGATGCTTCCTTTTTTGAGGTAAACTTGAAACTATTCTCCATTCTTACATTGTAAAGTTCATTTTTTGTGCTTATTTTGATTACTGTTTTCAAGCCCACCTTTGCCTCTTTTACTTTCTAAACCTTATAATGGCCATTTATCTCATAAAATGTTCTTTTAAACTTGATATGAGTCAGTAAATGTTCTTAGAGAAGTCACAGAGCCAGAATAATAAGGAAGAAGAACATTTCAAGGGAATCTGAAAATTTTTTGAACACTGGGTTTTTTTTCCCCTCAAAAATCAGTAAGTATTTCCCAATTGCCTATTGAGTTATCTGTGCAATCAATTAAAAGGTTCCCATAGGTCTTCGGATAGATATCTTGGATCAAAATATGGTCATTGTTTTATATTTCCAAGACGTCACTAGGCTCCCCACTGCCCTTTGCATAGATCAACACGAAGGTATTCGTGATCTTTTCTGCCTTCTATATTCAAATAAAAAGTCAGAAAAGAATGTCCACTGTGTACCCTGATGTAGTATGAAATAGAAGTGTTGACAAGCCTGATGTGTCAAAAGGGAGAAGAGCTTCGGAGCAACCAATTAACAATGTTTGATACTAAAGGAGGCAAAGGTTTCATCTGTACAAGTCATTCTTATATTGTCATCTATCAATAAATGCAGTTTGATAGGGGAAGCCAATATCGCTTTGGGATCAACAGACATCTGTTAATAGATTGTTGCACATATCTGGTGTGGGTAGAAAGTACTGGTGGAGACACTAATGCTTAAGGCAGCGTTTTGAATGACTATTACAAATACAATATGTTGCAAGCACCATAAATATCTCCCTACAGCATAATGTCTAGATACTAATGTGGAAATTGTTCCAAAAGATTAAAAACGTAAATCTAAGGGCCACAAATGGCACAACAAGAGTGAGGAATTATGATGAAAGGGAAATAGCAGAGGAGGAAAGAATAAATGCAATCGAGAGTCAGTTAATGAATGCTTATTAAATAGTCCCTCGGAGTAGATAGCATTTTATTTGGGGTCTATGATATTTATTATCCAGTAGACTCTGTCCTCTCTCTTAGTGCTTACAAATCTAAAAGAGACATTTAGAATTGTTGGGGTTTGAGATATTTGTCTCCTGGAGCTATGACTACACTCACCAAGTAACAAATTACATTTAAAGAGAATTTTTCTCCAGCTTTTTCAATTCAGTCATTTCAAAGAAGTTTAAATTTACATCTACAAAAGTCTTAAAAAATGTTGACTTTCAGAAATACAGTCTAGGTAATGTAGGTATGCCCTCATGCTCTTCATAACTGTGCGTCTGTGTTTGACCCTAATGACACATAACGTTGAAAATGTTTTGTCTGAATGATCCATTAACTTTCAGCCGGTATTGATACATATGGCTTGACATGTAAGGCAAGTGCTTCATGAGAAAGGTGGACTTTCTTTAAGAAATAAATCCACTTCTTTGCACATGTTGCAGGACATTACTGTTCAGTCACTGTTCAGTCAGGTCTGATTCTTTGTGATTCCATTCAGAGATTCCTTGGCAGCTCATTTTATAGATGAGGAAACTGAGGCAAAAAGGGGCAAGTGAGATGCCCAGGGTCACACAGCTAGAGTCTGAAGCCAGATTTCAATTACAGAGTCCATGTCCAGCACTTTATCCATTAGGTACCTCACTACCTTTGAAGGATGTTAGGGACTTCCAAAGAGTAAAATATTTTTTACATTTGCCCCTAGTGAATAATGAAATCCATAGGATGCTTTGAGCCAAGGAAGAAGGGGCTGGGACAATGTCTGAAAAGACGGTCTTGCATCTTAAGAAGGAGGAAGGGAAAAGCTGATGTGCTATGAGGCAAAGATAAGCCAGAAGAGAGAAAATTGTGAGGAAATAAGGTTCCCAGGCTGAAATGTGAGCCATGGTCATGAAGGCCACTGCAACCTCTCTTATAGCTTCTTCTATTGCCTTTTGTGTCCTGGACTACTGCCACCATAAGCAGGAAAATGAAGAAATTAATCTGTCGTTTCAAATTTTAATCTATTCGGTAATTAGCCCTATTCTATAGTGCTGTTCCATTTGGTCAGACCATGTTTCTCTGTTCAGGGGTGAAGCTCAGCAATGCAGTTTTCCATCTAACTTGGGTTAAAGGTAGAGTCAGTGGAGATGTTGTTATCAATCATGTCTACTTGTCTGTGAGCTTCACCTGGCTTCATCTGGCGCCACTTCACAAAAGCTATGTTGTCTGTCCTTGTCTTTCTTGGATAATTTGAGGCTTCTCTTCCAAAAGGACAGCAAGCCTGGCGGTTCTATTCCCCTAGAAAATGATTATAGGACACAGGAATCCCATAAATCAATTATCATTCTTAACTGTTAGAGAGGGGCATCATTAACCATTCCTGAATGTCAACTTACTTTTCTTTGTATAGTCAATTGCAATGTTCCTAGACCCTCTTCTTTCCTGTGTCAAACAAAGAAGCCCCTGCCCCTGCCCCTGCCCCTGCCTTTTCCGTTGTGGTAGTTGGTCTTACGGAAGTGGAAGCCTAACCCACTTTGTTAGCAGTTAAATGCATCACTGTTAATCAATATATATTTGCTTGGACTATTACTTCAGTTTCCCTTTATTGAATTTACTCATGTCAGTAGCAATATATTAGAGTAGGTTTGGGGTCCTTCTCTTTGGAGAACTCTAGGAAGAAAAAGAGCCCGAGATCAGAAAAAGATAACTGAAACAGTTGCCATGGAGGCAGGACTACAGTAAGAGTGATGAGGGCTGCACCAACCCCAGGAATGTGAGAGGAGGTCATAATTTTTCTGAACGCACTCAAGAGCTAACTCAAGTGTGTAATTCCATTTAACTTCTCCCCTCCCCTTCCCTGAAAGATCAAATATCCATTCCAAATATTATTTTGTTAATTATTACTTATAATAATGATAGCTAGTGTTTGAATAATACATTAAGGTTTGCAAAGCTCTTTATAAACATGTTATCCTTGCTCATTGCTGGCAAGTAGTGCTCTTCTTGCTCCCATTTTATAGAAGAGGAAACTGGTAGACTTTACTAAGGTGGCCTAAGTAAATGTCTGAGGCAAGTTTTGAACAAACGTTTTTCGGACTCTAGCTTTATCTACTGCATAGGTCTCTGCTTACATGGTCACTAAAAGGTGGTATAGAGATAAAAGTGGTTCATCACCACATTACTGATTTCTATCTGTGTCATTTGCTCAAAGAAAGATGAGAGAGAAGCTATGGCAAAAAAGCATAAGAGACTAAAGGGGGGGTAGTGGGGGGGAGATTTTATTTTGCAAAACAAAAGAGGATTTTCCTTATTTCCTGGGACCTTTTCAGCTGGAATCTCTGTAAGAATACATATTTTGGTGGATTTTTGGATGCATACTTTTATAGTTTCTCAAAAGCAGAAAACAAAGGAATCAGGATGCTACTAGACATATATGACCCAAAATGCCTAGTGGAGGAGGTGAAGTGGTACCATCAGCATTTTCCCTTTTCCCCATTTTTCCTTTCCACCTTTAAAATGAAGCTCATCCCCCTAATGGACAGGGTCCAGGACACTAACCAAAGAGGTCACACAAGAAAGGAAAGGTTGGGAAAAGGGGCACTGCTCACACAAATTAGGGTTCAGAAAGGAAGCAACTAGTTCTGCTCATCCATCCAATTCTTTCACCTTTTACCCTACACACTACTGGAAGTCTGCCACCATCACTGCTAGACTGAAATAACAAATTCTTAAGCAAATAATCAGATGCTGAGAAGCAGTTTTCCATGGCACTCTGGCTTGGGTTACACTTGCAGTACTTAATATAGAGACTTTGCACTATGTCACATAAAAAAAAAACCCTCTCTAATGCATCTCTATCTTGTAACCTGAAAATCTAGCTAAAGCTCAGTTTAAAAATTTTATATCTTCCTCCTCTCTGGCCTTGATTATTTTTACAGGGGGATAGTTTGGTGGAAGAAGAAAGAAAAGGAAAATTTAATGCTATATAATATTTTTAAATAAAAAGGCTATATTATTACCTATATATGCAAATGTATACATACACACAATTTAAAGTAGGAAATTTATTTAATATTCTTTTTGTCTTAATAAGATTTTGTTCTGTGCCAATTAAATCTTTGCTTCTTGATGGAAAAAATCATTGAAATTGTGTACTGAATGGTATGATCACTTTCTCATATCTTACAATAAAAAACAGATTGAACAAGAAATCAATAGTTTTCTTAAGCTATGCAGCTAATGTAATAATACTGCCAAAAAAAGGCCTTTAACAGAGGTGAACAAAAGATACTGATTGGCCTACCTCTACTCTGTATGACAATGCAATTTTTTGGCAGCAATAACTTAATAATTAATACAAAGGTGATTTTTTCTAGTACCATAGTGGTAATAATTTTGTATGAGTTACAGTTCAAAGATATTTTATACCAGTATAAAATAATTCATTAAATAATGGTACAAAAATAATTCATTAATGACAAACTAGTATTTAAAAAATTTTAATACAGTCACCATTTATAAAACATCTATTATGTTGAAGTATAAGAATTGAGAAGCACCTTGACCTCAGGAAGTTATCCTCAACTGCCACTCAATGATTTTTATCTCCTCTTCATTTTTATGCTTTCTTTGATTTAATTTAAATAAAAGCAAAAATCAACAAATCATACAGGAGAGTCCTCCTAGAGTATTCTCTCTCTGTCTCTCTCTCTCTCTCACACACACACACACAAACACACACTTTCTCTTTCTGTTCCTGTCTCAGTCTGCGTGTGTGTCTATGCATTTATAAGCCCCCCAACCCCACCCACTCCTTTTTGCTTTCACTATAGAAACTATTGCTAGGATTATCAGGTCTAGAAGTTGAGAAGCAGTTCTCCATGGCATTGTGGCTTAGGTTACAGTTACATCTATAACTAATACCATCTAGTCAAGAAACTTGTGAGTGTAGCAGTTGCCATCAGAAGTTGCCATCAGGAAGAGGAAATGAAGACTACCTTAAATAGTCTAGTTTCAATGGGCTAGATGAAACCTGTGTTCAAGTAGACATAGCAAGTTGAGGAATCATAGCTAAAGAATATTGATCAACAGCTTGGTATCAAAATAATATTTTGTCTCATTGACTGAAATGTCTAATTAAAACTAGTAGAATGGAGATTATCTGGGGATCAATATGGTAGAAAACAGTTTCCTTGTTAGAAACGTACCATTGACTAAAATAGCAACCTTGTTCTTTCCTCTGAGAGATTTCAAACTCTCAAGTACTGTAAATCAGTCCACAAGAATTAACAACTTAGTTAATTGAGTTGATGTTAGCTTATTTGACCTCCAGCCTAGTGAATTTGCTGGTAGGCAAGACTTTGTCTGGGCTTTCCAGGAACCTGGCTGAGAAATTCACAAACAAAGCTCCACTCTTCATAGTTTGGGATAATTTTTTCTACATCTTTAACATAAAGCTTAAGATAAAGTGAATTTGTAATCAGAAGACGTGGTTTGAAAGTCCAGCCTCTTTAGACCTTGGCCAAGTCATTTAATAATTATTTCTGGCCTCAATTTTCTCCACTCTGAAAGAGGGGGTTTGGACTCAGTGATTTCTCCTGTTCTTTCTATTTCTAAATCCTATTTTCTTATAATGTCCTGTGGTTCTTTTCATTTTCTACCTGAGCTATATCATGTCCATATGTCCTGTCAAAATGAAATGAAGATTTTTTAATACAAAAATGGTTACATTGGGATTCAAATATGTATCATAAACCAAAACATTAAATATAAAACTTTGTCTTTTCAATTATTTGTGTTCTACTGCTACTGTAACCCATGATGAGCTGAAGAGCCAAATAGAGAGAGGGGATCTGGCAAGCATTTTGTGAGGAGAATGAAGAGGGCTTAGAAAATGAATGAGGTTTCTCTCTGGGAGACTGAGGAAGGTAGTGGGGTGCTTTTAATTCTCCTGGTCCCCTCCCTTTCTTCCTCTGTCTGGGACATGAGGGATTTCCTTTATAACTTCTCTGTTCTTTAAGGCTTTTCATGATTTTGATTTATGTAGTTTTACATGTTAGAATACTATAGATAAAATCTGACTTATTTTAAATGCTCTTGATTCATAGATGTCCTTAATTACAAAGAAACTGCAAGAAAGAACACCATTGGTATTGTTATACAGAATGATGCAAATAACAAACATTCATTCCAAGTTGTTGGCAATAGAAATGGGGTCCCCCCCATCCCCCATACAGCCACTGGACTCCGTTTTTGTGCTATATGATTAAGAATCTTGTGGTTTAGATTTAGTAATATTTTCTATGTGTTTGCAAATAGCAGACAAAAATTAAGTCATATGACTCGAAGCTGTTTCCCTATCCAATGCATGAGTTCCAAATGATCAAATATAGGTGGTAGAAGAACTTGTAGTGAATTAAGAGCAGGCTATATGTTCATCAGAATCAATAGCCTTGGGCAGTATTGTTTCTGCTCTCCTTTGTACTCAGTGGAGATGATGTGTCCTTGGTAAGGTACCAAGTAGCAATGACTAAAGGAAAGTCATATTCCTGGCATAAATTAAGGGAGAAGTTGGGGAAAAGTATCATTTCTCTCTCTATAGTTTTTAAACCTTTACCTTCCAACTTGGAATTAATACTGTGTATTGGTTCCAAGGCAGAAGAGTGGTAAGGGCTGGGCAATGGGGGTTAAGTGACTTGCCAGGGTCACACAGTTGGGAAGGGTCTGAGGTCATATTTGAACCCAGGACCTCCCATCTCTGGGCCTGACTCTCAATCCACTGAGCTACCCAGTTACCCCCATTTCTATATTTTGAAAGTGAAGGACATCCAAGAGGGTATAATTCTTCACTCTAAGAACTATCTCTATGTTTAGATGAAGTATAATGTATTAGATGCTTCTTACACCTCTCACTGAAAAAATCTTAAAATAATTTTCAATCCTTACTCTGAAATGCATCACTTTTTTTTCTTTCCTCCTTTCTCTCTCTCTGATATGACAGGCATCATTTACACTAGATAAGGTGTTCTTGGTGATATGTATTGTGACAGTAGTCCAACCAACTGAGGCACTTTGATACTCTGAGAAAATAATAGAGATTGTTCTGATACTCAATAAGAGCCTAGCACCAAAAATCCTCACAGAAGGGTCATGTCATCTAAAATCATCTGCAATTTAAAAATCAATACGTAACAATGATTAGCTAACTTATTTCCTTCAAATGCAAATGTTCGTGAAAACAGGGCTTTTTGAACTGAAAGGTAATTTAGAAATCATCCGGTTTAGTTTTCTCATTTTACAGATAAAATTATTGACAAATGACCTAAGAATGGGAAAAGGCAATTCTCAGATGAAGAAATTAAAACTATCATTGAGAAAAGAAATGCTCCAAATGGCAATTAATTAGAGAAATGTAAATTAAAACAACTTAGACATGCCATCTCACACCTGTCAAACTGTCTAATATGACAAAAAAAGGAAAACGATAAGTGCTGTAGGGTATGGGGGGGGGAATTATGACATTAATACACGTGGTAGAACTGTGACCTGAGAACAACCATTCTGGAGAGCAATTTAGAACCATGAATAAAGGGCCATCCAGCTGTGTATGCCCTTTAACTCAGAAACGCTACTATTATTTATATATCCCAAAGAGATCAAAGACGTAAATGCACACACACACAAATATTCATGGTAGTTTTTTCTGTGGTGGCAAAGAACTAGAAACTGAAGGGATGTCAAACAATTGGGGAAATAGTTGAGCAAGCTGCAGTATATGATTGTAATGGAATACTATTGTGCTCTAAGAAATGACAAACAATAAAGAAAACAACTCAAAAGACATGGGAAGTGATGCAAAGCGAAGTGAGCAGAACCAGAAGAATCATTGTGCACAATAATAGCAATAATGTATGATGATCAACTATGGGTGACTTAACTAGTATCAGCAACGAAAAAAATCCAAAACAACTCCAAGTGATTCATGATGAAAAACTCTATCTGCCACCACAGTACAAAGTGATGGTTTATTTCCATTATTAATATTTCTCTAGTATAAGAAATATGTATCTTCTTTCATAACACAATAAACATGGAATTATGTAGTTCATGATAGCACATGCACAACCTATATCATATTATCTGTCATCTTGGGGAGGGGAGAAGGGTAAGATGGAGGGAGAAAACACGGGAGGAAAACAATTATTACAAAGTTTGTCTACATATGATCTGGAAAAAATAAGAAAATAAAAATGACTACTTAAAATGAGTGTTTCAATTTTATGAAAACTGTAAAATCTAAACTTCAAAAAATACAGACCCTAAAATATAATTATGCCTATTTATATGTGAATTATTATAAATCAAGAACAATAACCCAAATTATATGTTTTAAGGCTTTCAAATCACTTTACATAATTATCTTATAATTGGACAAAGTAGGAAGTACTTTAGCTCCATTTAGTGATAAGAAAACTAAGGTTCAAAGACATTGAATTACTACCCATAGTCACACAACTATAAAATGTCCAAAATGGATTAGAACTCAGATCATCCTGACATCCAAGTCCAGCACACAGTTTAGAGAGCTACACTCTCTCTCACCATACTCATTTTTCTCAATCTTCCACCAAAAAAGATAGTAACTGTGTATTATTTATTTTCATAAAATAATTCCCTTCCTAAGAGGCACTGACCCAATCAACTGTTTCAACATTAGCTTGTAATCTATGTCATCAGTGTAGTTGAAGGGCAGATGAAAAACATTTTCTGAAGCAATTTTTGAACTGCATTAAGAGCAGAAAAAACATGTTTCTTCAATAACCAACATTATTTAAAGTCATTAACCTGATTAACATTTTCACCTGGTCTTCATTTCATGCACAAACAGTGGTTGACTACAATAATTATTCAACTGCAAAGTAAGTGGTCAATTAGATACACAATTACCCAATTTGCATGCACAAAAGTGAATTTTAATACATAACAAAGGTGTTCACAAACATCAAAGGTGCATTTTAGGTCAGTTTAAAATTTAGCCTAAGCAACCAAATTCTATCACCTTCATGTACCTCAGTTTTTCCCATAGGAGTCTCATTATATCCCTTGTCTAAATTGCTACCTACCCTTAGTAATGGGTCAGAGCTGCATTGATGTTTGAATGCCACTGGTGATTTTATGCATTACTATTGCATCAAACCATAATTACTGAAGTCAACTTCTTGTTTTCCAATGAAATGATGGCCAGGTGATCAAATTAATCAAGTTAATAACTCTGAAGGCATTTAATGGAGTGGAATCAAGCTCCATTTGCAAAATTGGGCTATCATATTCCTCTCTTACTTTACAGAGAGATTTAGAAGTTAAATGATTTAAATGAAATAATATATTACTTATATGGGACTATATATGGGACTGGGCTAAGTGCTATGATGTGAAAATTCAAACAACATAATCTGAAGCCTTTTTTGCCTGTGAGTGTATTGTCTCTGTGAATAATTAAATTATATTCTTGCATTGTACACAGATATGAAATTGAGTCAAGGAAGTATATAGAAGGTTGTGTGGGGAGTGTTTATTTCTCAAGAGTGTTTATAAAAGGACTCCCCAGAAAATTTAGGATACTTTTTCTCTAAAAGAAATTGCAATAATCCTGGAACCTGAGAATTAACATTTGTGGCTGACATAATTTACTGATTTCCTGAGTATATAACAGCTATATTGAGCTCTGGGCATCCTCTGATGCTTGGTGGACCATGATGAACAACCCAGGCAAGGAATTTTTGCTCAGCTGAATCAGCTTGAGGTATCCTCCATGCATATTCTTGTTTAATAGCCCCCAATTGCTATGACTAAAAACATCTCCTTTTGTCAACCTTTGAACTATCAGTATTTCTAGTAGGTCTCATTCCATTTTGACTAGCTATTCAGGTTTGGTCCAAAACAGTGTTATTCTTTTAATTTGGAGAAACAAGATAAATAGAATAAAGCTTTTTCCCCCAACACCCTTTCTTGATTTATCTATTGTGAATCATCACTTTGGGATGCACTGATACGCTTTGGTAACTCTTCTTCAGGTACTTACAATCCTTAATGGGTTTCCTAGAGCACCGAGTTATGATGGACTGAGTCCATGGTCACCCAGTTCTGATACTTTCAGAGATAGGGCTTACACTGAGGTCTTCCTGATCAATACTTATTTAAATACTTACTATGTCGAGTTACTTGTATAAACTAACATTTTCATTAATAAGGTGAAAACATTGGATATATGTACTATTCTGAATGATTTAAAAGGGTATTTAAGTAATACTGAACTCAGTCTCTATTGAAAATGAAATAGTTATTTTAGTACGTATTCTGAAACCAAAGATATGGACTTCAAAAAGCTGCCTTTCTAAGAGAACACAAAAAGAGATGAGTAAAGAGAATAGAAGGTTTTCATAATCTTCATTTTTATTTTACTGCATCAACTGATGAGAAAGATGAATGAAGCAGTATGAAGCACATAGTTAATTTGAAATAAAGTCTATATATTTCATTGGGTTTAAGAGTAATTACATCATTTTGGTTCTGTTTCAAGAAAGAGATCTAGAATATACAAATTATATTTTTAATATAATCCTCTTCCTGGTCCAAATCTCTTTTTAGCAAATATTTAAAGTTCAATTTTCTAATTTTGTATCTAAAAAGGTCATTAGGAATCATCTACTCCAGTCTTTACAGTTTTAGCTCTTTGTGGCAGTTTATTGAAGTTTCCTAGTAACCTTTTCTGTTAGATATTAATAACAAGGCAAATTTATATGTACATAAACATACACATTCATTATATATAATTTCAATATCAATATTTTGACATTTAAAGAGACCTATTTGTGGAGTAGTTTGCTGAATGATCCCAGTTATAGAATGTCCACCAATATTCCAAAGCCTGCCAAAGAAAATTTTACTATGGAATATCACATCTTTTTTCAGATATGGACTCCTCAACTTCCTACATCAGGGAAACGGAATTGGTGGCACTTTACTCAAATATCTGCCCTTTTTACACATATAAAACAGAAATGACCACAGAACGATTCCAATCAATGATCACGTCACTTGTTAACTTCACAAGTCGAAGTATATTAAAGTTGAAAAAGTACTAGACTTCAATCCAGGAAACCTAGATTCAAATCTTGAACTACTTTTAATAGATGTGTGACTATTCAAGTTCATTCATTATTCTTAACTTCTTTCTTCATCAGTAAAATAGGAATAAATAATTCCTCATAGTTGTATTAATAATATGAGCAAAAGAGATACATGAATAACCAATAAACAATTCCACATTGATTATATACTTTTGTTTCCCAAACCTTGATTGATTTGAGAAGGACCAAATCTAAAAGTCATTTTCTTTTGTGGTACCAAAAAGTTAACATAAAAAGAGAAGGAAAGTTTTCTAAGGAATAATTGTCTCTTCAATGTAATTATAGCTTCTGTCAAATTTTTCTGACTGCTTAGTGTTTCACAGATAAAGTAAACCTTCCAAATGGGTTAATTATTTGGTTCTGAAGTACCTGGATAATGTGTCTCTAAAGGTTGTTGAGATGATCACATACACACAAAAAAAAACTTTAATGATTTCTTCCTCAGAAATTTTAGAACTGGAGATTATGTGTGGCAATCAAAATTCCAAATTTTATCCATATGAGATGATTCTAGAACAAATAAAAGCTATAACAGAAACCATGTTCTCTTTAGCACTGGATATGGACTTTAGAATAGTGCATTTGAGGCTGGAATAACCTAGTATATCCAGGACAGCCTGACAAATTTGTGATAGGAACATTAACTTAACTCCTGACCTAAACAAGTTAGATTCATTTTCCTTAATGGTCATTAAGACCATCCTCAAGATTTGTTTGGCGCAGGGAATAAAGGTTCAGGCTATTGACATCAGTTCCTTCTCTCCTGAGTATAATGCAGGTATGAGGAGATCCAGGTGCTCTTTTCTGATTGGTTGCTGAAAAAATGGGCAACTTAGAAAGGGGAGCTGTTCCTGGTAAATAACTAGGAATAGGAAGAATTGGTGAGAAATAAACCTCGATTATTTGCTTTCTTTTAATTTTTTTGAAATATCAACTTCATTCTTTAATTTTTGTGCTTAATGTGGTAGAAAGTTTTGTTTTGTTTTTTGGTGGGAAAAGTATCTTAATTTATTTCCTTTAACTACCTCATATGTTCAGACTATGGGATTACCTCATGACTTAAGGGGTTGACAGTTTGCTCTAATTGCAAGTAAATCTTTTTTTTTCTTAGAGGAAGAAATTAGTTTCCTGTTTTCTGGACTTAACAAATAATTGTGGGAGGGGAGAAGATGCTGGAACTTTGGCAATAAGAAAAAAAATACGTACAATATAATGTTTGAGATGAGGTCTATGATAAACATTATTGGACACTTTTCAGCCTCTAAATGCCTCTTCCTTAAAACACAAGCTAATCCATTTCCTCTGATTATAATTCATCTTCAATATCAATTGCTCATTTCATTTTCGTACTTCCTAAACTACTTAATGGTTGCATTACTGGGTGTTATTATATAGCTTTTTATTGATCCTTAAAAGATTTTCCATTTAAATGATGAATAAAAGAAATGATCTGGTAGGTAAGAATTGGTTAGTATAGTTTCAGGATTTCAATGAAATCATCA
The DNA here is from genome assembly GCF_027887165.1 of Monodelphis domestica. Taxonomy (NCBI): domain Eukaryota; kingdom Metazoa; phylum Chordata; class Mammalia; order Didelphimorphia; family Didelphidae; genus Monodelphis; species Monodelphis domestica. The sequence continues at coordinate 253,242,711 of NC_077234.1, forward strand.
CACTGTACTGTGAAGGTTATAATTATTAGATGTGCTTATGGGATCAAGGAAAAAAGTTCTAAGTATATCTTCAACTGTCAAGCACATTTTGGGACTCAGGCACTATTTGGCTGATACTAAAACTATGAAAGCATGAAAGAATTTGAGCTTTTTATCATGGTAGTGAAATCTCACATCAATATACCCCAGAAAACAGTAATCTGAAGGTGAGATATTTTTTTTAAATCAAAAAGTAATTCCATAGTGATTTAAAATAGAAACAAATCCACTGATTTTAAGATAAAAATAACTTGTACATATCTTAGAGGGCTTCAATTCCCTACCAAAATCCTATTCTGATGTCTAATGTTTTTCTATGGACCCCAAGTTGGCGAAGGCTATGCCAGGGGAACTTAGGTACTAGCAGGTGCTCAACTGGTGACCAAATTAAATGAATAATACTAACAACCAATTATTGTCTACCCTATTCTTCAGGACATATGCAGAGATATGCACAATAACAGTCACCACCCTTTTGCAAATCTGGACTATTGTAAGAAAAAACCTTGTTCTCTCCTGGCTGGTCTCCTTTCCTCAAATTTCTGCCCAATTCAGGCTATCTTTCACTCAGCTACCAAAGTGATGTTCCTAAAGCTTATGTCACACCATGAGATCTACCCCTCACCAACTCAATAAACTCCAGTGGCTCCCTATTGTCTCCAGGTTCAAACAGAAAAGCCTATTTGATTTTAAAACTTTGTTCCTTACTATCTTGACAGTCTTTTCATACTTCGCTCTAACCTATAATCCTGTAACTGTAGACTACTTGTTCTTTAAACATTCCAATCTATTTCCCTAAACTAGGCCTTTTTGCTTGCTTTTCCCTCATTCCTTTAATGCTCTTTCACTTCACCTCCACTTTCTGGCTTCCCTGGCTCTTTCTTCAAAACTTGGCTCAAATTCTGTATTTTCTCCCCAACCCCTCACTGCTTGTCCTTTTCTTTTGAAATCTATATCCTGTATCTTTATTTTATCTCTATATACTTATATTCACAGGGCAGCTAGATTTGTGAAATTGATAAGATTCCCCACCTTGAAATCAGGACTCATTTTTGTGAATTCAAATCTGGTGTCATATCTACGTGATATGGGACAAGGCATGCATCCCTGTTTGCCCGAGTTTCCTTATTTATAAAATGAGCTGAAGGAAATAGCAAACCATTTTAGTATCTCTGCCAAGAAAACCCCAAATGGGATCATAAGAGCTGAACACAAGTAAAATAACTGCATTATAACAAAAATGATATTTATATCTATGCCAATACAAATATGCATACCTATTTATACTAATACATATATGCATGCAAATATTACCCATTTATATATCTTGCCCACAAATATTGCTGTGTCTATGTATGTTGTCTCTTCCATTTGGATATGAGCTTTTTAAAGAGAGGGACAATGATTTCACCTTTCTCTCAATCTTGGCACTTAGCACAGGCTTGGCATGCTGTAAACATTTAATAAATGTTTGTTGATTGGCTAACGTATTTAAGGGACATGGAGAAGGGTCTCCAGTGTGTTGGGATAGATCCTCTTTGAGTAATGCTCAAGAGCATATGAACAAGAATTGCACACCATGAATGGACCTGCATCACTCAATATCTAAACGTTATAGAGAATAACCAGAGGGGAAAGATTAGAATTTTCCATCATTTGAAGCAAGCAATCAATTAATCAATAAGCATCTGTGTTATATGGTGGAGATATAAATATAAAGCAAGATAATCCTTGACCTTGGGAATTTGGATGCAACATGTTGACCCAGAGATAAATGCAAGATCTGTGTGAAATAAGGATGCTGCGTCAGGGGGGTCAGGATATCATAACTCTGGTGGTCCAAATGTTTTTTTTGAAGATGACATTTGAGTCTTGAAGGGAGCTAAGGGTTCAAGAAAGGTGAAGATAAGGAAGAACATCCCACAAATGGAGGACAGCCTCTATGAAGAAGAGTGGCAAGAGATGGAATACTATATCAGGGAAACAGCAGTTGATACAGAACATAGAGTGAAAGAGAATAATGTATAATTAGCCCAGAAAGAGAAACTGAAATCTGATTGTAAAGTGCTTTATAGAACAAATTTGTGTTTGAAAGTCAGTGGGGAGCCACCAAAGCTTCTTGAGGAGGGGAATGACATGATCAGGCCTATGTTTTAAGGGATATCGACTTGGCTTCTTTGGATGGATTGGAGAAGAGAGAAAGTGGACATGAAGAAGAAAAGGAAATCTCTAAGTTTTTACAATATTCCAAGCCAAAGTTAATGAACCCTGAACTATGACAGTTGTGGTCCACTTAGGTAAAAGGGGGTTTATATATTAGAGAGATAAACTTGGAAATTGATTAGCTCTACTGTAAGTGTGAAGATACTTTTTAATTTTTATAAATTAGTTTATATAAAATTATTCTTGTATTGCATATAAGTATATCAGTGATAATGACATTAACAAAATATAATGCTATTTAAAGGATATTTTTACATTATCATTATTCTTTTTGCGTGTGTGTCTCTTGCTTTATTTAGATTTCCTCTCCCTAATTTACCATCTAGATGTATTCATGTAAGTCATCTCAATGACAATGTAATTTATTCTACTTTTACATTTTATTTCAAAATTATTTTCAGAGTTCAGAGACTCATTAAGTAATTGTTGGCCACTGGGTGATAATTTCTTTTTGTCAGAGAAATTCATGAAAGCTGTTTCTTTGGTAAAAATGTATCCACATTAAAAAAAATCAAAATTTCTTGAAGTATATAAGTTCAACTTTAAAATGAATAATTTATTCCACTGTAATATCTATACGTGTATAGCTAGGTGGTACAGAGGATTGTGTGCTAGGCCTGGAGCCAGGAAGAGTTCTCTTCCTCAGTTAAACCCAACCTCAGACACTTAATAGCTGTGTGACCTTGAAAAAATCATTTAATCTCATTTGCCTCAGTTTCTTCATCTATAAAATGAATTGGAGAAGGAAATGGCAAACATTTCATTATCTTTGCAAAGAAAATCTCAAATGGGGTCATGAAAAGTAAGACATAACTAAAATGCCTTTATAATAACAACAAATAAATTTATACTGTATTCTTCATATAAGAATCATTATCTCTTAAGGCAACCACAAGACCACAGAAACTTTGGCTTTATTTGTTTGGAGTTACTCAGTTGTCTATATTAACTGTTTAAATAGTCAAAGTGGGCTAACATTTTTTAATGAATTGACTAAACTGTCCTCTAATCCATTTTAGCTCAAATAGTCCCACCAGTAATAGGTAAAATGGAGAAATAGGAAGGGAAAATGTTAAAGAAAAATCTCTTTTTAAATAACCTTAAAAATAGGGCAGATGTATAGGTATCTGGGATAATTTAAGGGTGATATTCTTAGGAGTAGAAAGCTAGATAAAATCCTTTCTGGTATGAATCACTAATTTACTTTATGAAAATGGTTACACCACAAAGAAGTCTTCTAGGGATACAGCACTGTCTGTTTCTTGCCTAGGTATAGTGCCTTGGTAGACCTCTTTTTCTGATTATTATCCTCTCTCAGAAAAAAAAAAGTTTAAGCTGCTGTTGCAGGTAGGTAGCTGGATGTAAGAATCAGGATTTATTCTAGTATCATCAATCCTATAGTCTACTGAAGGCACTGCAGCTCTTTGACCTAATCCTCAAAAATTAATTGAGTAATTAGCAGTTCTGATTGTCACTCTGATATGACCTAGGAAAAATGAAAACTCTCAAAGAGATTATGTCCTGAAGCTTGAGCACAAATAATAATTAACTTTATCATAATGCCACTGGATACACAATATCTTTAAATAAACCTCAGTTATTACTGATCTGCAGCAAACTATCATCTCAGTAAAAGTCTATGGTATTTGAGACACATTTGGGATTCTGGGTGCAAGTCTAGCACTGTATCTTTAAAAGGAAATTTTAAAATTGGAAAGTATAGAATAGGAGCAACTCCAGATTTATAAAATATACTGCTTTGTCCAGAAAAAAGAGGATAATGATGATAGTTGGAAACATGAGTAATGCTAAGGACTTTACAATTACCTCATTTGATCCTTAAGAAAATGCTGGGAGGTAGATGCTATTATTGTCCCCATTTTATAGATGAGGAAACCTAATTAAATAAAATTTAAGTGAATTGACCAAGTCCACCCAATTATTACATGTCTGAAAATATGTTTGAATTCCAGTCTGATTTCAGGCATGTCATTCTACCCACTCTGCCATCAAGTTCCAATATGTTATATAACATTACCTATATTTAGGAATTCCCCAAAATGGAATCTGCTGTCTTTTGAGGTAAAGAGTTCCCATCCACTGTTGATATTTTAGAGGAGGTAGATTCATCACCTGTCATGAACATTTTTTGAAACTATTTTTGCATCAAGAAGGTGGTTATTCTATATAAGTGGCTAAGGTTGCTTCCAACTCTAGAGTTCTCTTACATTTGATTTGATTTGATTTTAGAGCCTTACTATTTTTCATTAATCTATTCATTCAACAAATATTTATCAATACCTACTATGTACAATGGTGATAATAACCTATTACAGGGATTATTAACTTTCACTCAATGATTATTTTTGCCTTATTGCTGAGAAATAAAGTGGTAAACTAACAATTAAATTGTAAAGCTCACAGATGAAGCAAACGAGAAAAATGCTGGGATCTGTGTTTTCTAGATTTCGGTTTTTAAAGGACCTTTATATAGTGAAGCAGATAAAGCTATGTGCAGCTGGCTTCCAAAATTAGAATCATGCTATCACCAACTAGTTAAGAGTAAATAAATCATCGCAGTTTGCTTTTTGTACAGAAGAGTCTCCTGACGTAGAAAGACTTGAGTTCAAATTTAATATTGAACACGTGCTAATTTTATGATTCAGGGAAGTCACTTCATCCCTGACTATTTCAGTAGCCTCATGTATAAAGGATAACAATAACACCTGCTTCCCAGGATAGTTGTAAGGATCAAATGAAGTAATTGTATAAAGTACTTTATAAACATTAAAACACTTTCTAATTGCTATATATTATTTGTTGTTGTTATTACTGTTAAAAATGCTTCCTTTAACTAAGGATCCCAAAGTTATTACTCATTAAACTCCACTAATATTTGTTATTCAAAGAGGTGTTTAACTTCCTGACAATAACACAGATGGATATGTGTCTTTTTACATAATTAAGTGACATTTACATTGCACTAAATTATACATTTTCAAATATTTTGTCACATTTTCGAAGAAACAAAACTGATACTAGAAAGGCACTATTTCCTTAAACGATTGACCAACTCAGTCAACTGTTTTATTGAACACCCACTGCGATTGGAGCACTGTAGCAAGTCACTCATGTCAAAACAGAAATAGACATATTTGGCCCATTTGAAAAGAAGTCGCTTTACCTTAGAAACAGAGCTCTAGACTTATAGCTCCCTCACAAGCATGTCCTAATTAAGCATGTGCTAAAGGCAAAACGTTATATTCATGGAGTCTACAATTTCACATGTATGTCTCATCATAGCTTAAATGGAACAGTTTTTCAGTTGAAGTGGACATTGGTGTGTGGTTTCATAGGGAAATTTACCTGCATAACTGTAGCTATTGCTAAGAAAAGTCTGCAAGATTTGTGGGAAGAGAGTTCCAACTCTACAGTCCTGCTGATGGGACTGGATCAATCCAAATGTCCAACTCATTCTATAAAAGATATTTAAAGAGTATGATAGCCATCACCACCACTACACTAACAGTTGGTACTTATTTTCTTCACACAAAAACCCTGGGAGGGGGGTGTGATTATTATCCTTATTTTACAGATGAAGAAGCTGAGACAGTTAAGTGATTTGCCCAGGATCATGTAGCGAATGAATATCTGAGACTAAATTTGAATTCAAGTCTTTGTGACCTTGACCCATTACTCTATCCACTGTGTATCTTGCTTTTTCATCTTTCACCCCCTAATGTTTCATTAAAATATTTACACATGCTTCATAGTCACAGAAGTTTAATTATACACTTGATCTTAGATATGGTTGTGGTCTGCTTAGAAAATTTTAAACGAAATTTGATAAAAATGTTTAGGGCTGACAACCAATTAAAAGTCTTTACCGGATGGCTTTAGTTGAAGCAAAGGTTAGTAATTAGCTCGTTTACTGTATGAAAGAAGAACATTTCATAAGCTCCAACCTGAAAGGGGTTATTAAAGCTATCATAGAGAGAACAGGAAGCAACTCATATTTTCAGATCCTTCCAAAATTTTTCTTCTTAAGACAAGTGAAGAGATAAAGGAGACAGTGAGAAGATAAGTTAGAAAATAGAGGAAAAACATTCTTTGGCTTATGGATTTTATTTCAGACAAAATAAGAAATAGAGAACAAAGTTTTGCTCCATTGAATCTATTACTAGGCAAAGGAAATGATAATATGGGCAACTAGATAGATAACTGAAAGAAACCCTGTTATTTCCAAACATACAAGTCTTTATATTTTATAATTAAGTGGAAGGGGTGATAAATGCATTGTGTTCAAGATATACTCACAGGAAAATTGTGATCATGATTTAAGTGTAAGTTTCTCCGTGATTATAAAATAATGTAAATATTCCTGTTGAAGAAATGTCAAAAACAATTGGTTCTGATTTGAACATAGATTCTTTATTTTGCTCTAAGTGATATTTCTCTATCTTTTCAGACTTATCCATGTAGCTATTAAGAATTATCAAAGCATGATTTAGATCACATAGGTTTGTTTGTTTGTTTTTTATCAGAAAACATAACTTTGATTGTCAAAGACCATCTTGGTGAAATTTGGATCACAGATATCAGCTACCATCGACAAAGGAGCACTGCATAGGACAGATGACCTCCAAATTCCATTTAAGATGAAATATGATGTCTACTTGAAACAACTCCTATATAATGACATCATGAATTCAACACATGAAATAATCCTCCACTTTTGTCCCACCATTACTGACCCTCATCTCTTTCAACTTTTATATTCATTGTTATTCTCAACTCCTTTTTATTCCCCTCTCACAGTGCCTCTTGAATCTATGATCTCCCCTCTATTCTTACTTTACTGGCATAATATAAACTCTTACTACAACCAACCTTAAATATTGCATCATTTAACCAATCATTCTCTACTATCTTAATGCTCTAATTCATGCTTCAAACCATTGCCTTCCTTTTTTGGTTCATCATATATTTAGCCCAGCAATTTTTTATGCTGGAAAAATTTCACTGGTTCCCTATGGTGAACTAAGATCAAATTATTTCACCTAGCATTTAAGATCCATGTCAATCTACTACCATTATTATCTTATATTCCTCTTCTTCATTAGCTTGAATCTCTGATACACTCAGCCTAGCTTGCCATTTAAACTCACCTTATTTTTATGTTTTCATGCCTTTGTTCAGTATTCATAGGAAATCTTAATTTCCTATTTGAAATTTCTTGTCAATTTTCCCCTCCAGACTTCACAGCACAGTTCTTTCTAACTCTCTGATTGCTTTATGAAACACTACTGCATATTTGAACTATCTGTGTTCTTATTGCATTTCTTTACTAGATTGTAAGGTCCAAAAGATCAGGGACCAATTCAGCATCTAAAATTTTGTCTCTTCTAGAGCTGAGTGCATTGCTCTCCACACAGCTAGTGCTTAATAAATGTGAATTGAATGGATAATTTTACATTGTTAAAGATTAGGAAGTTAAAGATTATTCAAGTTTTGCAGAATTTGTTACCAAAGTAGAGTTGGTTTTATGAAGAAAACATAGAAGGAAATGAAGAGAAAAAATGCACAGATCAAAGAAAATATTTGCCAGATGTCTATTTAAATTTCTTCATAAGCAGAACTAGCATCCAAGAGGAGATGACATTGTAAGACTGGAGATTGGTTTATTTTATACTTAAGAAAAAACAAAGGATATCCCTCCTGAATTATTTAACAACTTCAAAACTCCTAGTTGCAACAAATTACCAGATATTTGAATCATCTGATGTTTTTCAGTTGTTAAAGTCCATATACTACTATTCGTGACCCCATTTGGGTTTTCTTGGAAGACATAATACAGCGATTTGACACATTTTTTTTCCAGCTCATTTTACAGATAAGGAAATTGAGGCAAACAGGGTTAAGTAACTTGTTCAGGGCAATGCAGCCATTATATGGCTGAGGCTGGATTTTAACTTAGATCTTCCTGAGCCCAGACCTGGTGCTTGATCCACTGTGCTCCATAGCTGCCCTCTTTAATCATAAGCCTTCTTAAAGACAACTGGTCTTTGGTCCTACCTGCAGATTATCTATCTGATATGGAGCACTGAACCAGATATTCCTTAAGTATGTACTACATATCATTATTAAGAAGAATTAAACCAAGAGATGCATCATCAGCAAATAGATACAGTATTTTGTGCTCTTAAACTTTATTAAAAGGACAAAGGGCATGCTTTTGTCATTTAATTCTTTTGATCAATGACTTTAGCCATAATATTCACTGTATTTGAGAGCTGAAAGAGACATTAGGAAAAATCTAGTTCAAACTTCTCATGAGCCATAGAACTTGGAAATGATTTACACAAATGCACACACACAGTTAATCAATGCAAAGTCAGCTTTCCTCTTTCCTTTTTCCTTCTCCAAAACTTTTATGTGACAAATGAGTCATTTTAATGGAACACTTTCCTGGTAGTTAAAAAAAATAAATTTATCAATAATTTGCTCCCAGGAGTTTATTAAGTACCATATTTTTGAGGAAAGAGGAATCCCTTTCTTAAATTGTGCACATATGGAAACAACCCACAAGACAATATTCACCGAGAGAAATAGGGAAGAATTGCTTAATTAGGGTTGAGATGGGGGGTATTCATGATTTGGGGAATGAAGTGAGTAATTTTATAAGATACAGAAGAAAAAAATAAATGATTAAATGGAAGGAAAATAGAATTTTGTTCTACTTCAGTCACTTTTCATTTGTGTCTGATTCTTCATTACCCCGTTTGTGATTTTCTTGGCAAGGAGAGTGGAGTGATTTGCCCTTTCCTTCTCTAGTTCATTTTACAGAAGAAAAAACTGAGGCAAACAGGTTAAGTGATTTGCCTAGTATCATCCAGATGGTGTCTGAGACTCAATTTGAATTAGAGAAGATGTAACCTCGTGACTCCAGGTCTTCAATTATCCCCTGTACCACTTAACTCCCCAAGGCTCTAGTGTATAGGAAGATGCTTAAAAGAATGGGATTCCTCAGCCTGGGGGCTTGAATAGAGTCAAGTATGCATTAATAAGGTTTTTCAAGTACAAGAAGCATTTTGAGGAGGGGGAGATAAAGGAAGGGGGAAAGGGTCTCTCAGTTGATTTAGAATATTCTTTTTAAAGGATTTCTCCTAGACTGTGAGGAATTTCTTCTATATACTTAGTTCATCATAATTCATACATGGAGACCAAAGTACTTTGAAAAGGTCATACAATGTGTTTATTGCCTGTAAGAATTGCCTTGGTTAGTTCCTTCCCTGTTAGTAGAGATTTATCTGCTTATCCTTGATCTATGTCCCCACAGTTTGTTTGTTTGTTTATTTTATGTTATTTTATTTTTTAAACCTTGACCTTCCATTTTAGAATCAATTCTGTGTATTGGTTCTAAGGCAGAAGAGTGGTAAGTCTAGGCAGTGGGAGTCAAGTGACTTGCCCAGGGTCACATAGCTAGGAAGTGTCTGAGGCCACATTTGAACCCAGAACCTCCCATTTCTGAACCTGGTTCTCAATATCCACTGAGCCACCCAGTTGCCCCATGTCTACTTATTTTTTAATGACTTTCCAGGTCCTTTAGGTCATCAGATAAATATTACAATTGATGACTAGCAGATTCTATAAGATGAACATGGGATCCTAGGAAGACTACCTACATCTTCATCAAATGGGTTCTACTGAGTGTCTGAATCCTTTTGACCTTCAGCTTACTTCTGACATCTAAATGGCGAAGTGGGCCAAGAATCAGGAAGACATGAGTTGAAATCCAAATGCAAATACTTCCTAGCTCTGTGACTCTGCAAAATTCACTGATCCATTGTTTTTTTTTCCATTTCCTTAATGGTAAAATAATAAATTCAAATAAATAAATAAATATAAATGTAAAATAAAAAACTAAAAAAATTTAAAAAATATTGTACCTACTTTTTGAGGTTGTGCAGATGAAATGAGATAAGATTTGTAAAGAGCTTAGCAGAGTTCCTGACACATAACAGGCACTTAATAAATGTTCCTTTCTGTCTTTCTCTTCCATAAGATTCATTATAAAAAATAACAGGTATTTCTGCATTTTACTATAGGAAAAACAGGCCTGAGCAAGTTAGTCCAAGTTTTTGGTTAGATAATTGGGAGCACTTTTTCCCAGTAAGAGTTGATAAACACTTGAGTTAGTTTCACACACACACACACACACACACACACACTTATTGACACTTTTTCTTCAGTTTTAATAATATTTAAAACTGGGTTCCTCCAAATTCTATCTTTTTAATGAAATGATTTTATGTTCACAATTTTCAAACTTAGTCTATCTAAAATTTGAAATGAACACAATTTAGGTCTAATCATTTAAATCAACTTGATTAGAATCATTTTATAACAGCTGTCAGACATCTATAATCAAGACGAGCAATTATTTAGGGCGCATGTTGTCAGAATGCAAACCGAGGACCTGGGCAGCCTCGGGACACACAGTATTAAAGTGAGCTGAGGTGAGGCTGCTTGTAGCCCAATAGATCTAATTTCCTCACCATTTGAAGGGGCAGGTGATGGTGGTAAAGGAGGACAGTTACACGTCTCAGTAACTGACTGGCGCCATCATTTCAGATTAGGACAGATTCAGCCTGGGGCAGATCTCTTACCCAGGACTTATCTCATCATTGAAAGACCATAGGTCATGGGGGAACAGTGGAGCAGACAGGAAAAAACCTCATTTAATTTGGAGTGAGAGGACCTTGTTTCAGATCCTGCCCCTGCCATTTACCATCGATTTCTCTTACTTGGGTCATTTAACCTCTATTAACTTCAGTTTAAGCATTTAACAAGGAGAAATCTGGACTCCTCCCAGAATGATGCTAATATGAAAAGTGAACAGGACCATTTGAACTCTAAAGGGTAAGGCAAGCGGGCGTACCCGATCCTATGAAGGGTCCTCAAACAGGGGCTCTCTGCGTTTATATGATAATAGACGAGAGATAAATGGTTTTCTGAAGATCCACCACCCTCTAGCAAAGTTGACTAAGAAACAAAGCTCACTATCTTTTCTCCTGATAAGTTCCCCTACTATGGACACTTCTGAAATAATCATGGCGACTCACATTGCTCTGAAGCATGGCCATTCCGTCAGGGCCATTCTGTCAGGGCTTAGGAGAAAATAATAGTTCATGGGAAATAGGCGAAAGAAGACCTGGACAAATGGCCTCAATCAAATTTGAGGAGAGAGACATCACTTTCAACTCTGATATAAGGAAAGCTATGTGGGAAAAGTGGAAACCTAGCTAGAAGGAAGAGAAAGACTTCAAGACAGATTTACTGAGAGAACATTCCAAGATCTGGTATATCCATGAATGTATGATCAGGTAGAAGAACAGATTAAATGTAGACTATGAAGAAGGAAACTGGAAAAATAAAGTCATTTGACTAGAGAAGACCTTTAAATGCCACATAGGTATAAGGGGCCACTGAAGATTTGGGATCATATAAACTATCAGATTTCTTTAAGAAAATGAATTTTGAAAATGTGTGAAAGATGAACAGAGAAAAAATACAAAATACACACACACATATAAACATACGTAGCTACATATATCTCTTTGGTCATATAAAAAGCTTTATGGCTTGGAAAAAGCTGACCTTATTAAATAAAGTTTGAGAAGTGTCAAAATCAAAATTATAGAGATCTCTCTTATAAAAGGTGAATGTTTGGGGAGTATATTAAGAATGCCAGTTCATCTGGTCTAAAATGTATAGCATACTTGTACTAAGAGATCTGAAAGTGTAAGAAGTTTATATTTTATTTAGTACTTATTATTCTGTAATATTCCTCCTTAGGCTTCATTTCCACTTAATTCTGAAAAACAACATTCTTTATTCATGTTCTGACTGATCAAAGGCTTTTATGTAGCACAACCCATAACTGAAAAATAGATTCTGAGATTCCTAAGCTCAATTCATGGAAAATTAATGGGATTGAATCATATTGTTTTCATGATTTTCTTGAGTATACCATGATGTACTAAAGGAAATGAAGAAAACTTCATAGAAGAATTAATTAGAAAAGGTAATTTTAATCAATAAATAATTCAAGTATATTATAATCAATCTATTATAAAAACAGTGCATATACTACCTTTTCCCCCAATATAAAACATATGTGTTATTTTCTTAAATAATTAATGAAGGAGAAATAACAATGATCAAGGACATTCTTTGCTTTAAAAAATGGGAATTGTATCACTGTTGAATTTCAGTGAAAATTCCCAAGATGCAAGAAGCATCCAAAATAGTGTTACAACTCCAGTTAATAGAAAACTCATCAAATAAGAATAAATCATGACTGCAGTGACATTTTCCATTTCCATTTTCAATAAATTTCCTTAAAGAGATATGGACCAAGATAATAAAGATATGAAAAATAGTAATCGATGTGATGAAATCTTGATAAGTATTATAAATTAAAAATAAATAAGCTTAAATCCAAAGGGAAAATAACAAAATATTAAAGCAATGCTTTAGCAGCATAGCAGTATTACCAAGGGCTAGCTGAAATCTACAAAGATGTTTTTGTATACATAAATGTATAGAGCATTCTGAACTGGAATAAGCAAAGATGTTGTATGACTGCCTACTTATGGAGCACCTTCTGCCTTGTCAAGAGAATTTCCTTGAACCAAACTAATATCATAGGATGACTACCAGCAGTTACAGAAATCATATAGTGATAGAAACCGCCTGCACAGAGAGAACTTTCACATTAGAGTTTGTATACCATGAAAACCAGCTAGGGTCGATGCAATGCCAGGTTTAAACTACAGACTATACTATAGGAAAAGCGTTTCCATGTTTTCGTCCTATTATTTAACTTCTAAAATAGTAAGGCAAGACATAAAGGAAATGATAAAGTGCCATTTCTGAAATGTCAGCATGGTTCATTGGGGACAAGTAGAAGGTGACTCTATGGAATCAAGTAGACCTCGATTTAAGTTCTGTCTTTGACCTATAAAGCTATGTGACCATGAGTGTCCCAAGCAATTCTCTCTCAATGTGGCGTATTGCACTTCTTCAACGAAAAACGTTTCATTGCAAATAAACGCTAATGAAATCACGAGTCCAGATGTCAGTTTCCTTCAAAAACAAGCAAATAAACACAATCTTTCTAATTAAACCACACAATTAGAGAATCGTAAGGAAGAAACCACAGCAATCATTTAATTCAAGATGCTTTTTTTTAAATTAAGAAATAGTCTAAGATGGCTTGGATGACTTCCCCAAGGTTATCTATCTCTCTCTCTCTCTCTCAGAACTGGGCATAGGATTATTTTAAAATAGATTTTGGCCTCCAGGAAGAAGGATTTTTTGGGTCAGCTATTGATTCTTTCCTAAATGCTCTAGGGCAAGCGATTCTTAATCTTTTGATGTCATGAATTCCTTGGTCAGTGGGGTAAAGTCAGACTTTCTTAGAAGAATTGTTGAATGCATAAAATGAAATGATGTAAGATTACAGAGAAAAAATAAAACACAGCTAAAAGATTTTGTTTTAAAAGAAGTTTACATACTCCAGGTCAATCATTTTTGCTAAGGTGATAACAGAATTAAACCACAGTTACTATATATATATCTCAGGTCACACTCCTCTTTCCTACAGTTCTTATATGAGATTCCTTGATATTTATTATTCAAAAACACTTTTTTCTAAGAGGTTTCAATGGAAAACTTTATCATAATAAATTATTTGCTATAATAGGCTGCCTTGAGGTAAATTGTTACAAGAAATTTCATCAGAGAAATCTAATACCAAAATTGAATATTTATTCGAACAACTACAAATATACACACACACATACATTCTTGTACCACCAGAATATGAACATAAATATTCATGAATATAAATTTTCAAATATATATTTATACATATTAGGATTGGTTATAAACCGATGCATAATGCCTTAAACATACAAAATTTCCAAATTGTAATGATCTTGACATGCATGATGTATATATGTGCATGTGTTCATTTCATCAAATAGATATTGTCTTTAATACACTGAGAACACAGAAAGTGCCTTCTTAGTGAGTTTCTTTTCTAGCTAATATGATTGTATTGTTCTTTTAGTGCAATGAATGATCCCGAATAGGAAATTAAATATATTAAGAAATGAAGAGTTTGAAAGTGAAAGAATCACTTTAGTACTATCCCTTGTCATTTATTTTATTTGGCTAAAGATTACTCAGTGCATTTTTTAAAACGGTATGATAAATTGGTTAATATATTAAATCATTCTAGAGAATTATATATTTTAATCATTACACATCTAGTGACTATTGTTGAAATATAGATATGGGGTAGCTTTTTTATGTAGCAATATGCATAATGTGAGAAGTATGATGAGCTACACATATTTTGAAACAAGAAAGAACATAGTCTAGTCAGACAGTTTAGAGCTGAAGTGAGAATGTTATGATTTAAATATAAAAGATAATTTTGAATTTCATTCAGTTCTGAGACTCATGCTCCATACTGTTTAGAATTTAGCATATCCAATCTGACGAAGGAAGGTCCAATATGCTTCTCTCCAACTAGATTTTCCTCACTTGTCCCCTTTTCTTTCACTTCTAGATCTGAGGACAGTCAACCTAACGTGCAAAGGGCAGAATAATCCATCATCTTAGGACTGCTCTATGTTTCTACTCACTATTACTATTATTTCCCATAACAAAACACCCCATTAGATGGGAAGCTCCTGGAAGGCAGATAGTGTCTTGCTTTTTTTGTACTTGTTTCTGTATTATTTTCTATAGATCTGGCAGGTATTAAGCATGTAATAAAATATTTTCATTAATTCAGAGCTTTTGGAAAGAAATTTTAAAATGCTTAGTCTAACAGAGGTATGAATACAAAAGCAAAGGATTAGACTATTGCTAATAAGTTTGCAACATTTAAATTTTCTTTAAATAGCAGTAGATAATATTCAACTTTGTTACAGATTAATTGACAAAATGCTCCTCAATGTAACCTAATATAATGGGATTGAATATGATGTAACACAAAAAGGGTAGGGACTATTTCCTGCCTATCTTTGTGTGCTTAATGTCTAGAAAAAGGCCTTTGTACCCTGTAGGCACCAAGGAAACAGTAAATCATATAATCAGGGCATAGCAATTATACATTATATAAGACCTACAAATCACAGATATATATATACATATATATTTTTTTTTCACTAATAAGAGCTCTGCCTCTTCCATTTTGGGTCTGTTTTATTTTGACTCAGATGCTCTTCTATCATCTTAAATTTACTCTGTATGAATTTTGCTCTAAGTTATATTTATACTTCTTATTTCCTCCATTAGAATATAAGCTTCTTGGGAATAGGGGTCTTTACATAACTCAGTACCTAACAAATAATTCTTGTCCAGTTGTTTTTAGTTCATTTCCAAATTTGTGAACCCAGTTTGGAGTTTTCTTGGCAAAGCTACTATAGTGGTTTGCCATTTGCTACTTCAGCTCATTTAACAGATAAAGAAACTGAGGCAAGTAGGGTTAAGTGAGTTGGACAGGGTCACACAACTAGTATCTGAAACCAGATTTGAACTCAGGAAGAGAAGTCTGTCTGACTCCAAGACTGGCACTCAATTATTCACTGTGTCATTTAGCTGCTCCTAATCCACAATGGTTACACTTTCTGCATCCTTGTTGAAGCTACAGAACATAAGGAGAGAATACTTATATCCCTTGGTCTATATGACATATAAAGACCCCATGATGGTGCCTAAAAAGTACTGCTCTTCTTTTAGCTACCTTAAATTATTTGAGTTTTAGAGAAGTGTTCAGGACAAAATTCATTTGAAATTTAAAAAGTAGATAAAGATATATAATTGTAAAGCTTTTATGAAATGCTTATTAAGTTCCAAGCATTAAGCATAGAGTATGCATGTGCACACACAGTTATAAATTCCAAACACATTTAAAGCTACTTTCATGATGTTTTACTTCCAAATATTCATACAAGAATTATTTTTAATTTTTCTCACTATATTTAAAAAAATAATTCAAAGTATCTCCATCAGTTAAAATTAAATAGAAAACGATATATATGAATGTGTATAGTCTAAAGAGCAAAAATGCTATGTGGTATATGAATATGATCAGTAACTGAAAGGAAAAACATTTTAGAAGGCTCCACAGACCCGTAGAGAAATATGGATTTCAATGTGCTGACTAATGCGGATGAAAATCGCAAAGAAAATAAAACAAGGGAATCATTGTTGCTAACAGACAGAACCGAGACAGTTCTTGTCTCAGTTGCATACTAAACAGATAATTAGAATACCACCTATCACAACTACTAACCTGCCATTAAGCATCAGGATTTAGTCACTTATCAGAATATTTTTTTTCAAGAATGAATGAAATGTCAGAAAAAATATACATGGTGATATAGTTAATTATTTCTATTTCTAGAAGCTTTAGGTCATTATTCATGGACATGAAGAGAATATTTTGCTTTTTTTTTAAACAATGAAAATTTTCTTTAAGAAAAGAAATGAAATATTGTATTTTTTCTTTTCTTTTCTTTTCTTTTTTTACTGTTCTGCAGTTTAGTTAGTTTTGGGGAAAACAAACAAGTATAAAAACAGTACACACTTTTTACTTATTGCATTATTTTTGACCCTGATTTGAGGAGGAATATGTGAAAATAGTATGACTTAAAAAAGGAACACTGATTCTATAATTAGAACATGATAATAAGTAATGTACCTGGGGTAGGGATAGAGACTGGACGTATGATTTCATTGGCAAGGAACTCCCTGATGAGGGAACTTCCTCTATCAGTTCAACTTGGTACATTCTCTGCAAATTTTAGACTTAGAGAATTGACTGGAGCACCAAGAGGTAAAGGCATCTTCACTCAAGGGTCAAAGAGACAATGAATATCAGTCAAGACTCAACAACACAAATCTTCCCAGCTACAAGACCTGTTTTCTATCCACTACAATACCACGCTTGTCTCTCAAATCATTGACCTTTTCAAATATTGTCATCCAAAGTAAATTATCAAAAGTATCTCATTCAAAGAGAAAAATGAATAATTTCATGTATGTTCTTACTGAGATTTATTTTATCTTCCTAATATTTGAAACCATATTCTTTGGAATTTGGAATGTTGGTGACCTCTTAGAGAGATGGAAATCAGATTCTTAAAGGGAAATAATAAATCTTTTTCTGTTTTACACACACATACATGACATACACACACAAAGAACTAATGGATAGCTACATTAGCTACTGTCTTCAAAAGGCTACTATCTTCTAGGGTTAAAAAGCAACAAAATTTTGTTCATTATTATCTAGCTGGTGGAAGTCATCATGATGTATCATAGAAAGAGATGGACTTAAAACCAGGAAGACCTGGTCCAAAATATCGCTTCTGATGCACAACAGCTAGAGATCCTTTGGCAATTCTCTTCATCTCTCTGTGATCCATGAAACTCTATAAATAAACTAAAAAGTAGTGGGCAGAACCCTCTTAATCATCATTATCTCCTGGGAATAGGTTTTTTTTATTTGTTTTAAGTCATGTCTAATTGTTTGTGACTCCATCTGTAGCTTTTTTTTTTCTGGCAAAGGCACTGGATTGATTTGTCAGTTCCTTCTTCAGCTCATTTTACAAACAAGGAAACTGAGACAGAGTTAAGTGACTTGTCCAGAATCACACAGTTATTATTATTTGAGGTTAGATTTGAACTCAGGAAGATGAATCTTTTGGGTTTCAGGCCCTACTATTTACTTCACAACCTAGCTGCTCCAAATAGTCAGTTAATGGAGTAAATTATCATCTTTCCTTAATGCTTATAACTTCAGAAATTATGAGGTTAATTTCCTTACAAGAATTATTGGCATAGGGTGACTAACAGGGAAGAGAAAAAAACTTTCCGAATTGGCAATGACACTCTAATCTTTGGAGGATAGAGAATGTTGCATTAAAAAACATGCTTAGAAATGAAGTGCTTTCATTTTATTTGATGAGCAACTTAATTTTTAATTAAACTTTCAATTACAAAATTCAATTTGAATATTCAAGAATTTATGAAATTTGGAGCTTGAAGCCTTTTGCATTTTTCTAAATATAAGGACAAACTATTTCATGAAGAATATTTCCATTTACTTAAAATTTAATATCAGCATCAAGACAAAAAATGGAAAGGATCAACCAAAATTGCAAGTCTCCAAATGTCACTCAAAAAGGAAAGTCAATATACTCACAAAATCAATGTAAAAATATTTTTTAACTTATTAAGAGGTAAAAATAATTACTGTATAAATACCTACATAAAAATCTCTATCACTGAAACCTTCTATTTGATAGATTTTAACATCTTAAACTGGTGAGGACACTGTTATTTATCTTTGTTCAGTTTTACCCCTAGACCAAAATAAGTAACCCTGATTTACAGTATAAAATATAATTAAGGCTTTCCATATTGTGCTGTGGCACTGCCAGCTGTGGCTGGGGCCCTAGGTTGCCCTGCGTCTCCCTCTGGCTGCTTAGGCTAGTGGACCCCATGAAGGCTCAGGGTGGACACCACAATGTCCCAGGCTGTACAGATAAAGGGAACTCAACCTTTAAGTAAAATCTGGGAACTATGTTTATATGAATTCTCAGGAAGCAATCACTGATGGGCTGGAAATTGTATCAACCAGAAGTCTACAAAGTGAATGAATGCGCCCAATCTGTTTGGATACGTTGAAGAATATCATGACCACAAAAGAGTGTTTGCATCACTTCTGTGCAGACTGTCTCATCACAGCCCTTGGAAGTGGGAACAAAGAATGTCCTACTTGTTGGAAAAAGTTGGTTTCCAAAAGATCACTAACTTTGATGCTCTCGTCAGTAAAATGTATCCAAGTCGTGATGAAGATGAAGCTCATCAAGAGAGAGTATTAGCAAGGATCAGCCAACACAATAACCAGAAAGCTCTCCTGGAGAAAGAAGACAGCGTGCAGACAAGATATATAAAGACTTCAGGCAATGCCACTGTTGATCACTTATCCACATCCCTAGCTGTGAGATTAGCTTTAGAAGAACTTCAGAGTAAGGAGAATCAAACCAAGCAGTACACACTCTACATTGCTACAGCCCATGGACAATTCACTGTATTAAATGGTTCTTTTTCCTTGGAACTGGTCAGTGAGAAACCCTGGAAAGTGAACAAACCAATGGAACTTTACTACGCACCAACAAAGGAGCACAAAGAAACTTTGGGAGGATGGCTTTGAAAAGGAACTTTTTTATAGCTCTGGTTTCTTTAATATTAAAGATGCACCATCATTGTTTTCATGGACATCATCTTGGATTTGCGTTAGGTTTCCTTGCTGAGCCAGACCTGTTTACACTATTAGAATTCATGTTTATTTGTTTCTTATTTGAGCTTTTCTCTTTCAAAGGGACTGAATGAAGCTGTCCTGTGCATTCTTTTGAAATTGTCTAAATTGTGTGTCTTTTCACTGACAGAGCAATGGCTCCCTTTGAGGCTCTCATCTGGCTTTGCTAGCTAAGGATATTATAATTATGATTAGGGTTTTTTTTTTTTAATTGAGGAATATACAATTCAGGATATAATCTCCTTCCTGATGACCTGATTTATTACAGTCCTAGGTAAAAATAGGTTATCTTAAATCTGGCCTCAGACACTTCCCAGCTGTGTGACCCTGGGCAAGTCACTTGACCCCCATTGCCTAGCCCTTACCACTCTTCTGCCTTGGAGCCAATACACAGTATTGACTCCAAGACAGAAGGTAAGGGTTTAAAAAAAATAGGTTATCTTTGTGAAGATCAAGGCTTAACAAATGTGCTTAAAATTTTCGTTTCATGGGATTCTTTTTATTATAGAAAATTCTTAGCTAGCATTTTTGTTTAAAAGTTGGTGTTCCTTATTTTACTGTCAAGCAGTGTCATTTTATTTTTTCACTTTTCTTCCTGTACCAGCCTTAGATTTCTTGCATTAGTTTGTGAAGTACACAAATCAACATTATAAAGAGACACTGGTATAATAATTGCAAATCTTACTAGAGGTGGGAGGTAAATTAGCCCTAAATAGATAGTCCTTACATGCAAAACTCAGGGGATCACTTTTTTGATCATAGCTGAAACATCTTTTTTGTCCCTTGTGACAGTCATTTTTTATAGTATTTGATAACCCTCTTGAAATACCAGAGATTCTGGGATATTTTTACTTGCACTTTAACCTGGAAAAATACTGTACTATTTCACTAAACTGCCCTCCCTTCTTTTGGGGGCTGTAAGTTCTGAGAACAGAAGTTTGTTTGAAAAGTTTGCGTTTATCATTTTGTTTTCTATTTTAACCCCAATGGTTTTTGTTGGTTTGTTGAGCCACAGAAAAGTATGTGAAACCCTCCCAAACTCGAGCCCATTTCTGCTAGAGTCCAGAATGCTTTGTTAAGTGGAGGTAGCACCATCTAAGAGCAAGTTGTGCCTTGCTTTTCTTCATTCAGGGCTACTATAATAGGAGGTCCAGTGTTGGGTGTTTGGGCGAGACCCAGCTTTGTACTGGTGGTTGGAAAGAAGGTTCGCATGTTGTTCCTCATTCCTGCCACATATCCAGGTATGTTTCTGAGCTCTAGTATTATAGTATTTAAAGAAACTATCCACCTTGACAAAACAAACCCTGTAAGGTATTGGAAGGAAGAAAGGAACTCTCTAGTTCCCTTGTAATTGAAGCTAACACTTGTGAATATTTGGCCGTCCCTTTTGATGGATGGGGTCAGTTTTAAGTGCTTCAGCTCCACATGAAAACGCAATAGTTTTATCAAATAAGTTTTTACCATTTCTTTCTAATATTTAAAACCTGTTTTTACAAAAAAAAATATTGTAATGTGCCATGGAATTGAGAGCCACCAAAATTAAGAGAAATGTTGTATTCAGGCCCTTTTTTTGGTATAATGTTCAGTTGTATATTAATGCATGTCTACAGACTATAACCTGGCTTCTATGATATGAATACTTGGGTTTTGCTGGGAAAATACTAGATGAGGGGTTGCTTCAAATAACTAAATTGTGATTTTTAATAGAACTTTAGTCTTAAAGCAAAAGAGGTATTTGTGAATTTAAGCTGGGTTTATGTTTAGAGGATGTATGTGGGTGTTCATATGTTAGTGTGGGAGAATGTAATCTCTTTACACTATTAGTGAATTTATTGACTATTGTCCTTTACAGAATATGATGTAAGCATTTGATAAAAAATAAAATAAAATATTACTAAGCCTAGGCAGTTTACATAACAGATTTTATGTTCTTTTGGGGAAGAGTGAGTTAAAATTTGACTCTTGAAAGATAATCAGTGGAGGCTATAATATAGCTATACAAGTTGTTAAAAAGCTCAATTTCACATATAAATGATAGGCTAATTATTAAGAGGAAAACCTTATAATAGAATAATAATCAAATAGTTTTCTCCGGTTTAACCAAACATAAGTTTCCTTGTATTTTTTGTATATCAGAAATTAGGTGGGGGGGAACACACACTGAAATACTTTTTAATGAAACTCAACAATGGTTTCAGGTAATTAAAATATTAGTAACTTTTTTTTACTGTAGAAAAATGAGAAAAAACTACTGAGCTCTTGAGTTAGAACCCCCAGATTTTAGTTCATTAAACTACACTATGATCACTGTATTTTGTGATCTTGAACAATTCATATACCATCTATATTTTTCAGTTTTGACAAGGGATGGATTCTACTTAACTTCTGTCAACTGGTTTTGCCTTTCCAAAAATATAATTCCCAGTTAGTGCTATTAGGACAACTTAACTGTGGAAAGGATATGGGAAATACAAATTAAACATGTCTACTATGACCACACTCTTTTAGAGAAATCTTTAGAGATCTCAGAGAGTTAGTAAAGCACTATTTTGCTTTTTGTATGGGAACACCAATATAATTAGACTTAAACTTATTGCTCTGAGTCTGACACAAAATAGTATATCACTGATTTTCTCTCAGTCCTCATTCTTTGGGACTTCTCAGCCTTATTTGACACCAATCACAGTTATTCTCTATTCTCTGAGTTTTTACAACAATGCTCACTTTTTATACTTCTAGCCACTCCTCAATCTCCTTTTCTGTACCATTACTCATATCATATCCCCTCCATGCAGTTTGTATCCATGGTTCTGTCCTTGACTTTTTTTCTTTCTCTTGACTCTTTTCTTTCTGGACACTCTCTCAGTGACCTGATCCACCAATAGGCATTTAATTATCAATTCTTTGCAGCTGACTCAGATCTATATATTCATCCTGATTTTTTCTCTTAAGCCCTGGTCCCAAATAATCTTTTTTGGATATTTCTAACTGGATGTACTAGTCACTGTAAATCCATTATGTCCAAAAAATAACTCATTATCTTTCTCCCTAAACCTATTTCTTTCTCAAATTTCTCTAATGTTTTTGAGAGTTCCAACATAGCTCCAGTTTCTGAAGATTGTAAACTCAGTCTTATACTTGACTCTTCATTCTCTCTCTCTTCACCTGTCTGATCATTTGCCAAATCTTCCTTTTTCTACCTTCACAATATATCTCGATTGCTCTCTACTAACACAGATACCACCCCAGTTCAGGCATCGATTAACTATGATAGATAACATCAGTAACAATAAAAATGAAAGGAATTAATATATTACTGAACATCTAAATTCCCAAGATCATTTTGTCCTTTTAGGCTGAAATCACATTAGGTGTTGACCTACTTTCCCAAACTAAAGAAGAATGTAATAAGTGTATCAAAATAATAAAATTATCTCATTACAAGAATCCTGGAAAGAAAATGACTTCTTTGTGTTAAGGGGACAGTGAGTATTCACTCACATTACCAGACTATTACTCCATTATTACTGGTTAGCCCTTAATAGAGGACCTACTTCTTCATGGATTTCTCAAAGTCATGTAGCCTTAGAATAGAATTTTGCTACAGCAAAAGGATAAATCATTTTGTTGTTGTTCCTGATAATATAAGGTAAGAAATGCTCTCTTCTAATGCTAATCAATTAAGCTCTTGATGTATTGATGTGCCACTTACATTTTTAGATAGATACTTAAGGAATAAAGACTCACTTGATTTGAACCCAGGTGTACCTGATTCGAAGGACAGTCCTCTATCCATTATGACATACTACCTTGTGGCATCTAAATGTAATTATATCCCTCCTGACAAGGTAAGTTGTCCGTCCTTCCCTCCTTCCTTCCTTCCTTCCTTCCTTCCTTCCTTCCTTTCATCCTTCCTTCCTTTCTTCCTTCCTTCCTTTCTTCCTTCTTTCCTTCCTTCCTTCTCTTTCTTTCCTTTTTTCTTTCTTTCTCTTCCTTCCTTCCTTCCTCTTCCTTCCTTCCTTCCTTTTTTCATTGTTGATTACCTCATATAATTCTTTCCAGTTTTTTAAAAAAACAATCTGTTAATTTCTTATGGCGCAGTGGTGTAAGTTGCCCTTCTAATGCTGAGAGGAATTACCTTGTAATTTTATGTGAAGTAGCTCCTAGTGACAGGGACCTGCCTCATTGTTCTCTTCAAACAGTGATGTCTGGCCAAAGGGAAGAGGCTGAGAGTCAGGTTTGCAGGCAAATTTTCTACCTTTCACATTTCAGAGGGAATATTACCAATAGCTTCTTGGGCACAAAGTTAAGAACTGCCACACTGACAGATTGCAGTTAATAGGAGTAAAGTACAAGTCTCTTCAAGTTTGATTTTTTTTGCTCTAAAAAGTGCTAAAGAAATAAGGAGGTGGAGTGGGGGAAATAACAAGCTTAAAAATCTGACCTGACAAAACTGATTTCCTATGAGGCCAAATTTCCTTTCCATTTGCATCAGTTCCTAGTGGCAGCTAGCAACTACTGGGTCCACACTTTCAGTAAGCACCAGTTTTTGAGCAGGGAGTATTGGCAGCTTCCTGGAAAGCTACCGCCTGGGGAGAAAGTAAGGCTTTTCCTCATTAGTGAATGTGGGCAATTTGACAGGGAAGTCAGCACTTGCTTTATGAATATGAAGAGTTTGGGTCATTAGCTTTCACCTGGTTCAAATACTTGTTGGATGCTACTTAGCTTTGGACTTTGTTCCCCACTGTCAAATTGAGTTAAAATGTGCCTGTGGGATCAAATGTCATGAAGAGAAGCACACACTGGGCCGTGCTATAATTCTTATTTTCATAGGAAACAAGGCCCAGAATGAAATTAATTCTATTAGATGATAGTCTGTACTAGCTTCTTAGCTCTGCAGTCTTTAGGGCATAGACAATATTTATTAAAATATCCTGAGGTTTTAGAATCAGTATGTGTTCTTACAATTTATTTTATCTCTTTGGAAATAGCAAAGTTGCTACAAATTGATTTGTCCCCCATTGATATGTGAAGTGACTGTCAGAAAGTTGTTTTTATATCACATTTTATTGGTTTTACTAATTCAAACTTATTGGTACTTAAAAAATGGTCAAAGTAGGAATCATGCAAAAATTGTATTATTGAAAAACCTGCACGAATAGTAATAATCTGTGTACTTTCTTACTAGTTTTAAATAAATAATCTAGAGATTTGGATAGGAGGGACAACAGGTAGACCAATGTGCATGGAGTCAGGAAGGTCTAAGTTCAAATCTAGCCTCAGACACTTATTAGCAATGTGATCCTTTCAATTTACTTCTGCCTCAGTTTCATCAATTATTAATGAAAATAAGAATAGAAATTAGCTCACAATGCTAATGTGAAGAACAAATGAAATAATATTTGTAATGCACTTAGTACAGTGCCAGGCAAATATTAGGTTCCTATTAAATGTAATGGGTTTTTTTTCCCCCCATTCCCTTCCATCATACAGGAACAATTCAAGAAAGGCTTAGCCATTCAAGAATCCATTGCTCAGCCTGATAATAATCAAATCAAACCATGTCCCAGAACTCTGAGCTCTGGTGTGCATGAGCAATATGTGTTGAGATCTATTCCAGGATTACTTGGATGACAAGACTAGGTTGGAATGAAAAACCATGATCAGAATTCCACTCTTCTCTTTTTAATTGTCATTTTCTGTACTTTGTTTTTCGATGGACAGCATAGGGATAATAATGGAAAGTTCTCTCTGTCATGACATTATAAGAAAAAAATAAACAATGTTAATAACTTCAGCCTCAATAAGATCATAGGCGATGGAGACTGAAGGACAAAATGGCACAGTGGATGGACAGCTGCCCTCCAAAGTAGGAGCGCATCCAGTCAAGTCCTGCAAGTGATGGAAACTACCTAACTGACCCTAGACAAAGCCCTTCAGCTCTCAGTGATTTAAGCTGCTATTTAGGACGATCCTTTGCAGAGACCAGAATTGGTAGTGGAGATTTTGTCGCCTGGGAGTCCCCTATATTAATTAACTCATTGGACCAATCACTATGCCTGCTTATTATTTGTGACATGTTGAGGTGAAGAAGGAAAAACAAAATAGGTAAGGAAAAGGAGTATATCATGAAAAGGTCTTTAAAATAATTTCCCTCATGAAATAAATATTTGAATGGAGAATATAGGAAGGCACTTATTATATAGAATACACATAGTATTACTACATATAATTAAATATGCACAAATATATGTTAAATGCCTAAATATATACTATTTAAAGTGGCATGGAGATTACGATAGTCTATATTATATTAGAGTAGATTTGAAGGTTTTCCAGCATTAAACATTTGGTGATGATAAGAATACTCCATAAATAGGAAATTCGTTTATTTTCTCAACATCTTTTCATACCTCGATTAATACCCTGAGAATTCTGGCATTGTTTTCATCGTTATATTCCAAAGCACTTTGTGAGTCACAAAGCTCACTTAAAACATCTCTTTTGCTCCTCACAACTCTGTCACATCCCTAGCACGAGTACCGTTCCAGGGTCACAAACCTGAAAATCGACATACAAAGATGTTCACTGACTTGCCCAACGTCCTCCAAAGTCATGCATAGCTGAGACATCTGAGCGGTGTGCTGGCAAATACAGAGCAGCTGCTCTCCAGGAAAGAAATGTATGACTAACGTGCTTAATTTTAATCATTATTAACATTTTCTACGTAACTTTCTAAAGTTTAGAGAATCAACAAAGCAGTAAATCAAGCCCTGGTTTGTGGCATCTGCTGATTCTGAAGAGTAAATGTTCCCTTGAAAAATTGAACAATAAGTTATTTATTACAGGCTTATCAAGCCGGCTCCAGCCCTCCCTGCCTCTGACTCCAAATCTAGTACACTGAAACACGCCTTCTCCCTCCTAGTCTTTCCATGGACAGTTCCTGTGTAATGCAAGGACTAAATTCTATGAAATCTCTATGGCTTTGAAGGACTTGACTTGTGACTCCATAGTGGCCTTACACCTCAGCATAGATGGACAAGATAGCCTGGGGGGGGGGTTGAAGCATAGAGGCTGGACCATTAGCAAACTAGCTTAGTCTACCTGAGCTCTCTTCCGTCTGCAGTCTTGGCTTTGTTCTCTAGTTCTATCTGTACAACGATTAAAAAACAATTCCCATAAAGCTAGAATTACATCTTCAGCAAAAGCATAAAGTCTTGTTGCTGACAATGGCAAGGCTCACTGTCCAAACATGCACATACTATTTATAATGTGTGCATCAAGAACCACATCCCCTTCCTCCTCGCAACCTTCTTCCCATGCAAAGCAAGAAAACAATCTGTGCCTCAATAGGTAGTTTCTGACTCTTTCATGTGTCCTCTGGTAGAGAGAGCTCATGCTTAGGATGAAGTCTTACAACTGAATTGTGCATTCTCTCATGTGATCCCCTACAATGATGATGGGAGGAGATCCATTCATTATTTCCATTTTATGAACCAGAAGACACTCACAGAGGTTCAAAGATTTGCTGAGGGAGGGATGAATTTGAACTCAGGTCTGCTTGATCTCAAATTCATCCCTTTATTCACTACTACTTTTTCCAGTTCAGTCTCAAACATATAACTACTACACATCTCGAGATGCAGAACTCACTCCCACATATCCTGCACATTTTTATTAGGGAATCAGTCACCTCTGATCTATATATATCTATATCCCCTTCACATCTGCACCTCAGCACACAGCTTCCAAAATGGAAAAAAAAAAGAATGGCATTTACTTCTCATCAGAGGTGGTAGCCTGGTAAGGGACAGAATTAATTTCTACACAAACACACACACATGTATGCAGATGTATATGCACACACATCTGTACAGCATTACATAGATAGTTCTTTACAAACCAGTTGGATTCTGCTACAGTGCCCCTGATTGGTGCATCGCATTTTAAAAGATTTCTTGAGGCAAGGAGGAAATATTGCTTTTTATTGCATGAAGTCTTTTCAGCCTCAAATTTTTAGGAAAATATACTGAGGAGTTAGTACTGCACCTGTGCTTGCATCATAGTGGCAGAAGAGAAAAAAATTCAGAGGGTTTTCAAAAACATTTTTTCAGCAAGACTATGCAATAGGTTTCATGGCAGCTAGAGGAAGCAGAATGTTGGACTTGGAGTCAGTAAGACCTGAGTGTGATTTCTGTTTCAGAAACTAACTGTGTGATCCTGGGCAAGTCATAACCATCTGTCTGCTTCAATTTCCATATCTGTGACATTGGGACAATAATAGCATCTACTTCCTAAAGTTGTAGAAATGAAATCAGAACATATATGCAAAACATATTGCAACTTTTAAAGTTTCTATGTAAAATAGCAATTGTTATCATTAGGAAATGCCTTTAGTTAAAAATAAGCTTTACTTTAAAAGAAAATTGTGAAGGAAATAGGAGTTATGCTTTCACAAAGAGGACTGATCTTAAAGTAGCTCTAGTCTCCCAAATGAAATTTTTTTGATGTTGATTTAAAAAAAAATCAAAGTATGTCTTTATTGATATTGGAGATATTTGTTTGACTTAGACACCAATTATTAATAATTATTACTGAAAGAGCATACACAATATAAAAAATTGGGTTTTTGTTTTCTTTCATTTAGCTTATAAATTTCAGTGCTTCCTAATGAAAAAAAAAAGAATAACCAGTGAGGTGGATACCTGGGAAAATGTGTCAAAAAGGAAAACATGAAGTGGTACCTAAAATTAACTTGATGTTTCACAATTTTGCCGGCTAGATTTCAATAGTAGAACAAAAAAAAAAGTTGGGAAAGAGGGAAGACTAAGTAAAAAGAAAGATTTAGAAAAAAGGAAAAAAGAATGATAGCTCAGTAGCTGGCTTGTAAATAATGGTATAGTAATCAATTTCTATTTTACAATCTATTATATTTTGTTTTTCATTCGGATTGTATGTAATGTGATCAGACACAAAAGATGCTTTGCATCATATTTTGGATATTTTTAATCATCTTCAGAGAGAAGCTAGATCATCTATTTTCTTTCCCATAATGTCTTTTAAATTTTCAAATTTCTCTTTCACTCTCTAGACAAAAAATAATTGTCTAAATTCCATCTTATTAGCTTGCCAGCCTCCGGATTCCCCCCCCCCCCCATGAGATGTTTACCTACTTGCTAAAATTATTTTATACCTATTAATCCATCCATCATAACATGTAAAGATTGCCTATTGTTTGTGAAGAAGCACCTATTTCCTACAGACTGTCTGCTTTAATTTCCCCAATTTCAGCCAAAGTCCTCAAGTTAGCAAACTTGTGACTCCAGTACTGTCCATGTTTATTCTTCTAATTATGTCTTTACTTATACTAAGCCATTATCTTCTCCCCCTCTGCTTTCAATAACACAAACTTTCTTCATTTAAATTATGGTTACAGATCAATTTCTACTATAAGTTTCCTTGAGATAAGGAAAATTACCCGTTTCTGACTAGCCCATCTCACTTTTGGGTCATTTTTCCTTATTTATAGTTTATTGTTTACATGTTTTTATGTGTAATCTGATTTAACCACCAGACTATAGTTCATAAGATCACAGATTTAGAATGGGAAGGTGCTTTGATCCCATGTAATCCAATCCCTTCCTTTCACATTTTAGAAAGTCATTTTCATGCAGGTGATAGTACTTGGCCATACCCACAGGTAGCAATAGCCCTGCTCCTCTGAAGAAATTGATTCTATCATGCTGCCTTCTTGGAAGCCAGGATCATATTTGACTGTTGCCTAATAAAATGCTATGAAATAAGATAACATGTACTTGGTTGATTGGTTGGCTAGTTCTTGTCCGTTATGGGACCAAATAACATTCCTTTTATTTTAAACCTTTCCCTTTCATCTTAGAATACAGTGTACTGGGTCAAGGAAAGAAGAGAGATCAGCCAAATTTGGTGGCAACTCCCATCTCCAAGCCCAGCTCTGTCTCCACTGAGCCACCAAGCTGTCTGAGTAATATCTTTTGAATAGGGCATAAATGATATTTAAGTGAGGCAGAGTTGTGCAGTTGTCAGCCTCACTTTCTCTTCCAGAGCCATCAGTATCCAGAGGCAAGAAAAAAAAAATCAGGATGGCTGGTGATGGCTCAGGAGACAGCAGATGACCTGGCCTTTTTTGGTGTCTGATCAAGCTCTAAGTGCTCCTCAGCCTCTGCCTTAGCCACCTTCATGGCCATTGGAACAAATGGTAAGCACCTGCCCTTCCTGCCAAGGGGGAGTTTTCACGTACCTAGCATAGACTGACTGCTAACTCATTGACAGGTTTGAAGCCTGCCAAGTTACCCTCAACCTGATTTATGCTGCATGCTGGGACAGTTTACCCAGTGTGTGTCTACTGTAAATGCTACAGCATCTTGGAAGCACAGGTGAGAGCTACACGCATGCATACATTCGCACACACACACACAGATATTTTGCAAATATAGTGTTGATTAAAATGAATGTGTAGAAGTCATCCTAAACAAACATGGCAACCCATCCTCACTCCAGGGTAAGAGGAAAGACGGAAAAACCTGTGATTTCATCAGTTTCATTCTCTGTATTTGTACTCCTAGAACCCAGGGTACTGGCCGACACACATTAGGCACCCAGTAAATGCACGTCTGACCACTGAAGAAATTCCAGTGTGACAGGTCCCTTTGCCCATACAGTTTGGCAATTTATATGTAATTCATAAATTTAGAGCCCCCGAGGGGAACTCTACACAGAGTAATGTTGCAGAAGCAGTCTTTGAATCAAGCTTTTCCTTATTGCAAGGTCTCATGCTTACTATTGGACTTTCAGTCTTTCTTCTAATCAATATTTAATTGAACTGAACTTGATCTCCCAATTGCACCAGTTAAACAAAAAAAAATGAAGCAAATTTGTTAAATGAAGAATGTAAAAGAGTGGAATTCTTGATACTCCTAAGATTTTCTTCATTTATATACACATATAATTGCTAAAAATATAATGTCTTTTTTTTTGAGGAATAAAGGGTAGGGAAAAGACATTTTATGTGCCATTGTAAGGAGGGTAATGGCAAACAATAAAATCAAATTGTAGCAATTTAAAAAAATTTTTAGAGCAAAGATTGGATTTTAAGTTCAATTGTGATTCCAATTATGAATTTCTGAAGATTACTGAAACAGTTTTAAAAAAGTGTATTTAACAGCTGCATAGTTCTAAAAGATGTCATTAATTTCATGATAGAAAGTAAAGAATTTCAGTAGTGATTTTGACCTTAGCCAATTCCTTCACCTGAAGTAAAAAGCATTCCTCCTCTTAAATAAAATCTAAATTTATTGAGGGAAAGATTGTGATTTTGCTCGGATGTTTAGGACGAAAAAAATTCAATTATAAAACCTTCCCATAAAAATTTACAAACCTTAAAGATGGGCCGTTTTAAAAGCAAATTTGATCATACACATTTTTTTTTTAAATCTTAAAGTGTTTGGGATAATCATAATCATTACTTGACAACTGACATAAGAAAAAATATCACACCAGGAGAATTAAATGAGTCCATATGAGATTCTGAAACCCCTAAAGAAAAAATAATATTTTGCATATTAATTATATTTATTATGAAATATAAAAACATACAGCCTTGCTCAGGTTTATGAAGACATTTCATAAAATTTTAATGAATAATGTACAGTTTTAAAACTGGAAATGAAAATAGAAAGCTTCTCACCTTTTATATAGAGTGGAGTTTGTCCTATTTAAGCTGAAAATTGTTACCTAGCTTTGAAACATATTATCACCAAAATAATCGTGCATTCTACATGTCCCTTCTTGAAACTGAGGGAGCTTGTAGGTGATATTTTTGGTAAGAAGGGAAAAGATGAATAGCATGAGGCAGTTAACAGGACTGGCCTTGAAATCGGGAAGATCTGATTTCATTTCAAGTTCCGCCTCAAACTTATATGTACTGTGTTAATGCGGAGGAAGTCTGAAGACCTCAGATAGAGCTGTAAGCAACTCCACTAACCAATAAATTATAGGAGAGCTCTGATCTTCACAGATAGAAGGGTTTTACTTACCCAAGTGTTCCCATTAATAATAAATGAAAGTTCTCAGTTACTAAACCTTGGGAAGTCTATGAAGCCACAAAGAATCATAAATCTATTGTCCAAAAGGAAAAAGAAATAATGCTTTTTGCATTTCAATGTCAGATATGATTACGGTCAGGAAAGGGGTACTTAAAGATTGGGAAATTCCAGGATCAAATGAAATTGCATTTTACCTGAAATAAAAGTACTTAAATATAAAAGTAAAGCACATCTCCTTTAGGAACATATTTGGAAGCATCTCTTGAGAGATTATATCTTTCTCTAATTTTGGCTAACATAGGAGGAAAAATAGTGATAAATTCTTTATTTCAGATTCTAAAAATAACCAATCAGAATAGGACTGTTGGATCTAACATAGCTTTAATTTGTTTGGAAGTCAACGGAGATGAGGTCTGGGAGATGAAGCCTTGCCTGGTGTATTACTGTCGTCACTGGCAATCGGTACTTGTGATTGAAAGATACTGGCTTCATCAGTTTCTATCACTTCCTGGAATTTAGCTACGAAACCCTCTTCAGTGGATGAATAGTCATAGGATCATAGGCTGAGAGTTGAAAGGATACTTAGAGGTGAACTAGTCCAATTATCATTGTACAGTTGTGGAAACTGATTTCTACGGGAGCCAAATGTACACATGTAATGTACATAGATACTGGCGCACACACGTGTGTATGTACATACATATATGCATATATAGTATAACTATGCACATATATGATATTTGTGTTAAACCTCCCTTCTGAACCTCTGTTGATCTGTCTCTCTCTTTGTCCCAATGTTTCTGTGTCTTGTCTTTATCTTTCTTGTACCGTACCAAAAGAGGGACTTAAAAATAAAGGCCAATGATTTTGAGCTTTGTTGGGATGATTCTTTCCCAAAGTACCTCCACCCTTTTCCTTCAATGTCAACTATAATTTGTGTGGTGGCACATGGTTCCAGAGGTACTCTTGAGCATTACTGCTTGACTGGAACAGAGAGAAAAGCTTGGTTATGGACAAAAGGCACACCTACTGTTTTCTGGAACAATGTATCATAGCATAGACAGAGGGGAAAAAACTATCTAATTTTCTGTTGTGAAATAGCTTGTTTTGATTCTTTTGCCTATTTTTTAAAAAATACAAGACAAAAGCAACTTATTGTTTTATAAGAAACGAGAATGGGAAACATTTTATAATGGAAGAGTTCTGATACAAAAAAAGTAAATGATTATAACTTAAGCAGATTTTAAAAAGGAAAAACGGAAGCATGACATTAAATGCTTTAGAGATAGGAAATCAGAAGATATTTGTTGAATAAAGGGCTGTACACAGCATAGTCTGACCATTAGCTGTCATTTATTAACTGAAGTTCCTAAGAAGAAGCTAAGATTTTGTTTTCTTTGCTCTTCAACTTGGGCAGAATGTGGTGATGAGGGTAAAGGTGGAGGGCTAACCCTACTTGACATCGTGAAGGTGTTCTTATCTTTGTGGTAGAGCTGGGGAGGGAGGGCATTGAGGAGGCATCATTTTCAGCAATGTCTTGGGAACAGGGATGTGGCAACAACAATGCTCGCCATTTCTCCTTACTCTAGTTTCACAGACTTTATTCAGTATTCAGGCTTTATATATACATATACTATAGTTATACTGTATTAATACCCAAGTAGTACTTATATACAAATACCTATTTCATTTAGAAATCTGTACAGTTCTGTTCAAGTTTGTTTAAAAAAAAACCAGGAGTACTTTATTTCTTTTTTATTCCAAATTAAAAACACCCAAGCACTTTTAGCTTGAGCTTGCAGCAGACATTTTAAGGTCTAAGGAAGATGTAGTTACTTTAAACAATGGAATCAAAGCTCATTAATTTTTTTCCTGATTCTTTGATATCTCAAAGTAAACATTATATATTTTAATTTGATTTTTCTTTTTACTTTGATGATCCACTTCTAAGCCACTTCTATCTCATAAATTAATTTAAAATCCATTATCATAATTATAGAAGATTTTTAAAAAGCATATTGAAACTTTAAAAATGGCATCGGATCACCTGTCTCGTTTAACTCCTCAGGATTTATCCATTTTTTCACGTATATTTCATGAAAAAAAGCACAGCATAGCTCATCATGATTATTACTTTATAGGTTTTCAGGAGTAAGAAAAAAAAAACCACATGATTTCCTCTCCTTATAGGAAATGCTAGGTAATATACACTGTACAGCCTTAAGTTTATAGGCAGAAAGCATTTTTACACTGGTTTCTTATTCAAATTTTAGAGATTTTTCACAAGCAATTTATGTAGGTACAAGCTTCTTAAAATGTCCTTTGGGCACATCTGTCTTCCCAATTTCATCAATTCAGCTGAATATAATACTTGTGTCCCCAGGTAAAAGTCATGATGCAATTCTATCAGACAGTTGCTGTACTTTGTGCAGTGTGGGTGTGAGAGCTAATTTTGTCCTTAGATTCAGAGGCTTCATTAACAGTCTTAACACATTCACTGTAGCTTTCTAAACCTTTCAGGCTTTAACACTTAAGCTACTGTAGAAAAGGGAGCAGAGAGGGGGAAAAGCATTTGGTATTCCTGTTTTGAAAACACATTCTTTTGATTGGCAACAAATATAGCTCTTTGATGTTCTTCCAAATGCTAGACCCCAAAGTTTCACAGAACTGAAGCCAGAAGGCAAGGAAAAATTGATTCGATGAAAGATAAGTAGTGGTGCACAATGCAAAAACATCATCAAAGATGAAAAATAAAAAGGAGAAAGGAAAGGTGAATTATCTTCATTTCATAATCATAAGTAGCTAGTAATAACTTTTTTTTGTAATGGTGAGACTTTTCCCAGCGTCTCTTTGCTATCCAATTACCTGTAATTTTAAAAGAGTTAAATTAATACTAATATGAATTCATTCCTGAAATTTCAGTTATTAGTATCTTGGACAAACATGGTTTATTGTTTAACAGTCAGCTTCATTAAACTGCAAGTTTTGGTACTGAATATTGGGATCCAATTGATTTTTAAAAATACATTTCTTTGTTGGTATATATTTGATTGATGTTGAGGAATGAAAATACAAACTAGTGTCCTTGAAATATATGAAGCATTAAAGAATGAACTAATATATGTATATATGCATATGTATAATATGTTATATATTTATGTATTTTCTACCAGATTATATAGCACGATAAAAACATCACTCTTTATTTCTTCCATATACATACATATATATATATATATATATATTTAATGTATACATAGCTTATATGGCTTCTGAAAAACATTTGGGAGTCAGTGCAGAGGTCAGACTGTATTTTGTATGTGAATATGCACAGCATTGCTACACACAGATTATGTGTGATTGCTAATACAAACCACTAAAATACACGCAGATTATTTCATCAAAAATAAATGTTAACAAAACATGCAAATTTGCTTTGGCAAATTTACAGAACCCAAACCTAAAAACACTAACTGCAGCAGGAAGATTCCTGCACCAAGCAGAAGCTTTTAATGTTATCCAAAGGAAAAATACAATAGAAGTTCATTAAAATGCTCATGTTACAAGAGCATTCTTAATACTGGTATTATAGGGTGAAAGCATAGTGATGGAATAACTAAATCTGTCTTTATTACCACTATTACCGACTAGGAGAATGGGCGATGGTGGGGGATTTATTTAGTATTCTCTCAAAGCTGTAAGTTACAGAACCTTCTGCCTCTTACGCTGTTCCCCTGCCAGTCAGAGTTGACCTATCCTTCACCAAACCCCTGCTGCTGCCAGGGTAAGAAAAGGATTTGTTACAGCAGTGCCAGCTCTATTTCTTTCTACATATTGGACTGCTTCAAAAGACCATGCTGAAACACCATTTAAAGCACCTACCATCAGGTAAAGGAAAAAAACAAAACAAATAATTTTTAAAAAGCCAAATTCTTATCTTCAAACAGCAACATGATTCTCCTACTCCATTAGTGAGCATAATTACTCATTTTTATAACACATAAATTAATATTTTTTTCCAATTACATATAATTTTTTACATTAACATTTTTTTGAGTTCCAAATTCTCTCCCTCCCTCTTTTCCCTTCTCCCCTCAACAAGGAAGCAAGGAATTTGATATAGATTATTCATGTGCTGTAATGCAAAACATATCTCCATGTTAATCATGTTGTAATAGAAAAGATGGAAAGAAAAAGGGAAGGAAGGAGACAGGGAAAGAAGGAAAGAGGGAAGGAAGGAAGGAAGTGAACGAAGGATAGAAGGAGGGAAGGAAATAAGCTCTGATGTTCATTCAGATTCCATTAGTTCTTTCATTGGTAGTGAAGCATTTTTTTTTATCATAAATCCTTTGGAACTGACCTGGATCTTTGTATTGATGAGAATAGCTAAGTCATTCACAGTTGATACAATAGTGCTAATACTATGTACAATGTTCTCCTGGTTCTGCTGACTTCACTTTGCATTAGTTAATGTAAGTCTTCCCATGTTTTTCTGAACCCAAAGATATTTCAAACTTCACATACCCAGATCAGAATTCTCAGTCGCTTTCCCCACAAAAGCATAAGAATTAAATAGCATTTTCATGTTTACAAAGCACTTTTCTCATGACAGTCATTTAAAGAAAATCACTTATGCATCATAGACACATACTCAAAATGAAAGCTGGGGATCTGAAGCAATAGAGTGATTGGATATTTCTTTGCATAGATGGGTGCATGGTAATGAGGTGGCACAGTGGATAGAGGACTGGGTCTGGTGTCAGGAAGACTTCAGCTCAAATCCAGTCTCCAGATATATAATCTTGTGCAAGTCACATCACTCTGTTTGCTTCAGTTTCCTCATCTGTAAAATGAGCTGGAGAAGGAAATGAAAGCCACTCCAGTGTCTTTGCCAAGAACACACCAAATGTGGGCACAAAGAGTCAGACATGACTGAAAAATAACAAAGATAGGTATACTATGGTAAAAAAAACAAACACTTTTGCAACTTCCTTATTCATTGCTTTAAGGAGAATCTGCCATGATAGTGTACTTCCACTAGGCTATGATTTCTTCTTGTCTTCTGCTTTAGCTCCATTCCACCAGGCAATTCATCTCATTGGTAATTAGATAAAGATAGCCCAGTAATAAATAGAAAGTTTATAGAACACAAATTTTGTTCTCTGCTGTTTCTTCTTCCTTCATTGTGACTTCCCCATCCTTAAGAGAAGGGGCAACTAGGTGGTAGAGTATGTAGAGCTTTGGACTTGGAATCAGGAAGGCTTATCTTCATGAGTTCAAATCTGTATTCAAATACTTAAGAAGCTGTCTGGTTCTGGGCAAGTCACTTAACCTTGTTTGTCTCAGTTTCTCATCTATGACTGGAGAAGGAAATAGAAAACCTATCCAGTATCTTTCCCAAGAAAATCCCAAAATTGGCACATGAAGAGTAGGAAATGATTGAACAAAAACAACATCATTAAAGGGAAAGAAGCAAGGGCTGCAGAGGACTGAGAGATAATTTGTATTTTTGTTCATTTCAATCTTCTTGCCCTCTCCACAAAACAATTTTCACTACAGTCAACCTTCTGTTGATTAAATTTTATCTATTATAGGTGTGACATCAGTCAATCTAGTGAGGCTTCCTTTTCTTCATCATTTATAAAATATGGAATTTGGATAAGATGATCTCTCAAGTTATTTTAGTTTTTAGGTCATATGAACCCAGGAAAAAGGAGTAATACAAGAAAAATACATCAGTCAGGATTTTGGGGAGAAGAATATTGTCTTTTTTTTTTAAAAAAAAGAAATGCTTTAATGTGATTTAAGGAATAGGAAAAAGGGAAGGTGAATAAGAAAGGGAGCATATTGTGAGACCAGTTCTCTAATATATACCCTGGGAATTTCCTTGTTAACAGAAAATTTGGTTCTTCCATCGCAGCAGCAATAATTCAACTTATCCTTCTGTAAGGATAAGCACTCTTTAGTTTCAATATATGTTGTTATTTCCTGGCAAAATGTGTTATTGAATCATATAGATTTTTGAGTCTTCTTGTTCACATAACTTGAGAGATGGATGTTGATGAAGATTGAAATGAATTTTACATTGGGGGAAATTTGGAATTCAAATCTCAACATAAATGCCTATTCTTAGCAGTGAAACTAGGTATTAATAGATCACTTTGCTCTCAAGTTGGTAGAACAGCATTCAGTGATGAAATAACATCTCTGCTTTCTTGAGTGAAGAGGAGAGGAGGGAAGGCATATGCTTTTATTTTCACTCAGCATTGCATATTAACAGCAATGACTACCTTCAGTGAATTCATAGACCCCAGTGGTCTAGCTAATTTTAAAGTGTTGGAACTGTTTTCAGAAATTCCATGGGGCAAGACATCTTGGTAAATGCAATGTGACAGGAAGTAAGGAGAGAATCTCATGAACTTAAGGGGTAAAAATGTCGGAAAAAAAATGAGTAAAAAGCAACCAAACCTATGTAAGCAAGCAGCAATTTTGCTAGAGGTTGTCTTCTCTTTGATTTTTTCAAGGTGGATTGGGAACCTACGATTAAAACATTTTAAGATCAATAAATATTTAATTTAGCAAATACAATTTCTTCAATATCCACACCATTTAGTAGAAACATGTTTAGTGAGAAAATTTAAGTATCTGAAATATATGTATATATAATTGTCAGAGACCATATTATTAACTAATTAACAGTACTATACAATATAATAATAATATATGGTTTTTCCTTTAAATATTTTTTCTTTTTTCTTTTAAAAAATCACAGTTTTTTCTTTAAAGATATAAAGACTTAAAATAATCTCAGAATAAATAGTATTATTCCCATTTCATAGATGATGAACTCAAAGCATGAGATAATTTTCTCAAGCTCTTAGTTGCTTAGGAGGAGATTTGGGTTAAATAAGATTAGCTTCTTGTTCACTGCTTCATTAATCCCTTGCAAATATGAGAATTGACATATTAGCATTTCATAAAAATCATAGTTTCTGGAACTATTAACCATTTTTACTTTAAAACTGCTGTTATTCTAGCTAAATCTATAACCACAGATGACTTAAAAAATTAAATAAATGAGATTTTACAGTGAACTTTGGTTTCTCACTTTGAATAAGAACATCTGCCCATGCTTACTCATTAATGAACAATCACAAGGAAATGGAACTAGACAATCAGTAACAAACTGACTATATATTCGATGTCTGTAAGTCATGCAATGCTGTTGTCTTTGAAGAATTCTAATAAAGGATGGCTAAAGGGGAAATGGGAAAGTGCCGTCATGACCAAAACAAAGTGTTATAACATCTTACAAACAATGATTTGCTATGCAGGAGAGATGATCAAAAGAAGGAAATTAAAAATATAAACAAAAACGATCTGCTGGCTGGCTATGGGATATGGGGAAGAGGTAGAAAACGGTTACTCCACAAGATTCATTAATACGTTTATAATCTGAAGAGAATGTGAAATAAATGACTTAACCATTATCAGCAGTGCAAGGATCTAGGAGAACTCCAAGAGACTCAGCACAGAAAAGGATATCCAGCACCCCAGAAAGAAGGGTAGGCGGAGTGCAGATGGAAACACACTATTCTTCACTATTTTCTCCTTGACTTTTTCTCTAGTGTAAGAGATGAGTCTTCTTTTACAACATGACAAATAGGGAACGGTTTACTGTATGGTAACAAATATACGCATTGTATCATATTACCTGTCATCTTAGGGGAAGAGTGGGAGGGAGGGAGAGAGCAATCGTATGATGACAAAACAATTCTGAAAAGTTTTAGTGACACGTATTGGGACAAACAAAAATCATGATCAACAACAAAAAAGAGAGACTAGGAGGACTATTCCCAACCTGTAAGGCAGACCTTTTCTGGTGAACTCATGGGAGAAAATGGCTGAGTCACACAGAAAAGGCATAGTTAGACTACTATCGGCTCTATTGAAGAGCAATTCCACATGGACGCTATCCCTGGAATATGCTCCAAACAATGTCCAAGCTTCACTGGGCTGTTCTTTAGGAAAATAGTCATTTTAACTTCATGTCATATAAAAATCCATTGTATTCCCGTTGAAGTGGAGAGATGGAGAAGAATTTGTATGAGTCACATAAAATGGACAGAACGAAAAGCAAATCTTTTTTTTTTTTACCCCAACCCAAGTGTACGAAATTTGAAGGAAAGAGTTTTCAATTATCTAATCAATTTAGGCCATGTCAACAGCCAACTGAGATAATTCAGGCTAAAAAGAGCTCTATTGGGCTCTGAATTAAGCTGACTGGCTGTCTACATTCATCAGATTAACCAGGTAATTGGCATTTATGCTTTTTACTATGGGCTTTGTCCATATAGTATCAGTGCTGAGAGAAGCACTGGGTACATAAACCAGGCAGGTGGAGCCACATAAAATGAATCTGGAACTAAATGTTAAATACTCCACACTTTCATTAACACATTGACATCTCAGCCACTAACTCAATTTAAAAATCAAGTGACACAGAAACGTGGCAGAATGAAAGGAAAATGAAGTGTATGTATAGCACTCCTCCCAAAATGAGTCAGAGAAAGGCATTGGGGAAGGGCAGAAAAAGCACTTCACCAAGACTTAGCTCAGGTTTCTTCAGTTGGTTTTACTGGTTAATAATTGTATGACCTTGAGGAAAAGTAGCACATTCATTATTATTAATGTTTTATTATTATTAATATAATATTATTATATTATAATCATTAACACCATATTATTAATAATGATATATTTGATAACACTTTTAGGATTACAAAGCACTTTTAACACAAGAACCTTGTGAGAGAGGCTTTACAGAGAAGATGATCCTTATTTTTAATGGATGAGGAACCTTAAAAGCTGAGATAGGAAGAGAATTTTTAAAGATCAACCAGCTATTAATAATAACAGTCAAGATTCAATGTATTTTATGACTCTAAGCCTATTGTTTTTTCCACTATACCACAGTGGCAAATTCTCCGGTTCCCTAGATATATTTGTTAGCATGGGAAACTTTCCAAATTACTTCGCTGTCATTAAGGGGGGGCACTATACTTAATCTCTACTGACCCTTACATTAAAAAAATTATACAATGATTTACATTCTGAAATTTAAAAAAAAAGGTTTGATTCAGGAGACTTAAAAAAGTACTCAACATCTTAAGAAAAATTGTAGAAGAATAAAGGAAAATGGAAAGGTTAGGCTTATCAAATTTCTCTATCACTAACAAATTAGTCTGGCCCCAATTGATATATTTTCAAAGGAGTACACATACAAGCTGCTATGGCCAAATTTGCATCTGAATCTTATCTTTGAATTTTGCATGTGAGCATACAGATCAGGCCCACCACATCTAACTGCTCATTTCCCTGTGCAATTACTTGAATTATGCATGCAACTAAATATATGTACAAATTCTGCAGGTGCAACTTATGTGCCTACCTTGGAAAATGTGCATTTTCTCTAATTTTAAACCATAAATTCAGTTAGGAAGAAATATTAAATAAATTGTAATAGAGTAGTTTCTAGCACTACTTGTATTTACTGAATATAAATATTTTAAAAGAGAATTTCAACTATTAAATATAAGATACTATTGCAACTGCTAATTATATGTTAATTTTAATTATATATGGAAATTAATAGTAGAAATTAGCATGTTTGAGTATGAAAAATTATTAGTAATAATTGTTAACACTTTTTATAATTCTCTGCACACAATAAACTCAAATGGAACTCTGATCTCATCAATATGAAAGCTTTTCCCAGTGTTATTGGTGATGGCCCATCCATTCCTTATAGCATTTTAATTTTATTCATGTCCTCCAGTAAGTATGTCACAGTGTCCACTCCACAGCCTCCTTTTCTTCTGATATCATGAGTGCTCCACTAGAAGACTCTGGCTGTCCTCCTGTCATCCTCCACCCTTACTATGTGACCAGTCCATCATCTCTTCACATCATACAATTCTTTAATGATGTCTTTTACTCTCTTTTATCTTCACAGCTCATTATTTTTTATGTATTACAGCCTGCTTCCCTGGGCATATGGAAATAGTGGTAGAATCAGGCACAGAAGAGATACTCAAAATGGTCAAATAATTTACTAACCTATGGGGGCATGAATTATACTGTAGTGAGCCATACCATGTCATATTCTAGATGAAAAAGAGAATTACTCGTGATACTTAGCTTTCCAATAATAAATAATGACAGATACTGGGAGGAACAAATCCAGAAACTATTTACAGCAACAAAAGTGGACAAATTCCATTTAAAATGTTGGTTTCTTTTGGTAGTACCATGAAAATGGAGAACTTTAAAATCAGTATCTGATGAATAAATAGCTCAATTCTTATAAAATATCTAACATCGGAGAAAATAAGGAGGCAATTCAATTCCAAGGCAGAGTTTGTGACAGCTTGGCATATTAGATAATGCTCTGCACCTAGAATGACATGAATCCAAATTCACCTCTGATATTTATTAGCTCTGTACCTTACTAACAAATCACATAATTTCTATGAAGCTTAATGAATTCAGTTTCTAAAACTTAATTATAATTTTACAAAAGCTATGGATTTTAGAGAAACCAATGCTCATCAAAAAGGTCCTAAAGAATTCTTTAATATTTTATACAGCAAATACATAGTCTTCATACATATGCCTATAAATTATGAAAATATAGGGATTCCTCTAAGACTATAAAATATGTCCCCAAAGAAGCTTAAAATTGTACTAAGATTTCTGAGATACCTTTTATATGATACACATGTATGTATATGTGTTCTCTCTTTTGGGAGAAAAATTAAAATCCTTCATCATTTTATGCTAACTTTAAAAACTATGAATATTCTATAATTATAAATCTATAATACTTTATATTCAATTATTATATAGTTCTACTTATACTAGAGTAGTTTATCAGTTGAGGGTCAATTCTATTATTTTCACCAAATGTTAGGCCAAAAAAAGGTTTTCAGTCCCCTATAAATTACTTGCTGATATTATATTGACTCAGTCAAAAGATAGCTAATTGAAAGGGGACCAGTTTAGCTAATACCACTTCCTTAGGTAGATTGTAAATTCATAATTTGTTATCAAATTCTATTCCCATTTTTCTATACCGATTCATTATTTTGTTTTCATTTTATTTTTATTATCCAAGAAATTAGAGACTTGCCTAAATTAAAATATATTTAAAGTGAATTAAAAGATCAGAAATTAATATTGCTTGCACTAACTTCTATAATGTATTATTTCTGGCACCTACTTCCCCTAGTCTAGGTAATCATGATGCTACTGTGTCTAATTTTTAAGTTCAGTTTAATTTAATTATATCTGGATTTACATACAATAATGTTTAAGAAGTTGAAGAATGATTAGAATGGCCCAGGAAAAGAAGATATTTTATGAATGAAAAAATATAGCCTAACTGATTCTTACAGTAGTAACTTTATAATTTGGATCATTAAAGGATATGATATAGCAGTTGGTAAAATTGTGTACATGTAACACATGTTGAAATTTAAAACAGATCCTCCTAAACCTTATAGCTACTCTCAGCCAAAAATTAATTAAAAATCATGAAAAAGCTGTATAGCCTTTTCTTCATAGATCAGAACTAAACATGGCATCATCTGGGGTGATCTGTATGCCTGTCATTTAATGCCAGTTGTTTCTATGAGCTTGTCTTAATGTCCCGATTCGTAACTCTGGGGCTGGTGCAAAAATCACCACCACCATCACCTCCATCACTACGGGACCAGATCTTGGGTTCGCCTCTAAGAAAAGACAAAGATCTCTGCCTAGTCTAATTCTCTCTCACAGCCACAGACGTACTTGGGCCAAGACTGCTTTGCTTTTTAAATTCCCATTGCTGAAGTTTCAGAGCATGAAACCTCACTCAGAAACCAGCAATCACTACAAAACAGGGACTGAATTGTGGTTCTGATTATCTGGACTTAATAAAATGTTCAAAACGCAGATTAGGATTAAAATCTTTCTCTCTGTAACATATGTGGGTATATGTGTATGTATGAAATTTGACATATTAATAGGAAATGAAGGAAGACAGATTCACTCATTTTTAAAGTTAACTTGCAAAGAGCAAAAATAGTGTGCCATATTTACTTAAGGATGACTACTACATGGATACAGCTATGCAACAGAAACTTAAATAATATATGTAGAATGAGCCACATGATTTGAAATAATCACTAAGGATTTATTGTCA
This sequence comes from Monodelphis domestica, assembly GCF_027887165.1. Lineage (NCBI taxonomy): Eukaryota > Metazoa > Chordata > Mammalia > Didelphimorphia > Didelphidae > Monodelphis > Monodelphis domestica. The sequence goes on from NC_077234.1 coordinate 253,286,710, forward strand.
GAAATACATTAGCCAATCACTCATTTTGATGTAATGAAAAACTATTTATCTCTTCATTCTAAAGCACAGTAACAATCATTATTCAAGTAAATAAGATGTCAGAAAATAAAACAAAAAGTGAAATAAAAGAACTCTTTTTTATGTGGAAGATACATTTCAAAGGAAAAAGATGTTTTGAATAATAAAATAGCTTCCATAGAAAATTTTTTTTGCAATTCAATGGAAGCTATTTCATTATTTTATTCTCTTTTGATATATCTGGACACATGCTTTTTCTCGTTTTCTTTGATCATTTGTTTAACTGACAAAATTTTAACAAACAAATTACAATGACATCTCAAAATTTTTTCCCCCTCTTTTCATTGCTTTTAAATAGGAAATAGGTGAAGTAAATGGAGAAATTCTTGGGCTTGAGGAAACTCACTTCTGAAAAATGTCTGCAAAAGACAAATGCTTTTACCCTCAAAACTTTATATGTTTAATGTCTTTTTCAATACCAATGATCTGTTTTTGTTCTATTTCCTTTTGTTTTCAGTTCCAAATCCCAACTTTTCCACAATTCCTTATTCCACAAATATTGGGTGCCAAAAATATAAAATGCATTACAAGTTTGAAGTCATGCAAAAGAAATTCACACAATGCCCATGTTTCAACCAAAAAGAAAAAGAAAAAAAAAGAAATAGTAATAATTACTTCAACCTGCACTCAGAATGCATCAATTCTTTGTTTGGGCATTGGGCATTGATAGTATTTTCCCTCATGAGTCTTCTGTAATTGTAATGAATCTTTTTTTTTTTTTTTATCATCAGTTACTATGTCTTTCACATTGGATTATCTTTATGATGTTGCTGTTACTGTGTACATCATTGCCCTGGTTCTGTTCGCTACACTTTGCTTCAGTACATCAAAAAACTTCCCATGATTTATTTCTGAAGCTATGCCCTTTGTTATTAACTACAGATCAATATTATTCTACACATTCATATATCATGATTGTTTAGCCATCCCTCAATTGATGGGCATTCTCTCAGTTCCTTATTCTTTAACAGCACAAAAAAAGAGCAAATACATGTATTTTTTGTACATCAAGTCCTTTTCTTTGATCTTTTGGGGATAAGAGTATTACAGTTTAATGCCTTTTGGAAATAGTTTCAAATTGCTTTCCAGAATGGTTGAACTAGTTCACAGCTCCATCCACAAAGCTTTAGGGTACCTATTTTCCCACATCTCCTTCCAGTCATTGTCATTTTACTTTTCTATCATAACTAGTATGACAAGTGTTAGCTGGTATCTCGGAGCTATTTTAATTGATTTTTTCTAAATATTTAGAGCATTTTATACAACTATTGATAGTTTTGAATTCCTCTTCGGGAAACTGTAATGCTTACTCATTTATTATTTGGGGATTGGCTATTATTCTTATGAATTCATGCAGGAAATGTGAAGAAGAGAATGTTTCAATCTGCATTTGGATGGCATCTGTCCTTCTATGGGAGTGGATATCTTTTTCGTTGTCCTAGTTCCTTGCCTTATTGATAATGTTTAAGTCATTCACAGTTGATCATCATACATTTTTGTTGTTATGGTATACAGTGTTCTCCTGGTTCTGCTCACTTCGCTTGGCATTGTTTCATAGAAGGCTTTCCAGGTACTTTATTATCATCTTGTTTGTCGGTTCTTACGGTATCATAGAATTCTGTTACAATAATATAGCAAAATGTATTCAGCCTTTCCCCAGTGGGTGGATATTCCTTCAGTTTCTAGTTCTTTGCAACCACAAAAAGAGTTGCTATAAATACTTTTGCACGAGGAAGTTCTTTTCTCCTATATTGAATCTCTTTGGATCACAGACCTCGTAGGAGTATTGTTGGGCCAAAGGGTATGCATAGTCCTGTGTGTGGGCACAGTTCTAGATATTCTCTAGAATGGTGCTATCAGTTCTCCACTTCAGCAGCATTGTATTTGGCCATATTTGTCTAATTTGTCCATATCCCCTCTAGCATTTCTCATTTTTGACAGGTTAGCCAGTCTGGTGGGGTTAAGGTGCTACTTCAAAGTGGTTTTAACGTGCATTTCTCTAATCAATAGTGATTTGGAGCATTTTTTCATATAACTAAAGATAATTTTAATTTCTGTATCTGAGAATTGTCCCTTATATTGGACTCAGCTCTCTATCAATTGAGAAGTGAAATTTTTGTCAGAAACACTTGCTATAAAGATTACTTTTCCTAGTTTGTATGGAAACTTTTCAATTTGATGTAGTCAAAGTTTTCTATTTAATATCTCATAATACCGAAGATGAAGAACCGAAGTTCTGCCATTGACCTTTATTTCTAAATCACATCCATTTTGACATTACCTTGGTATATAGTAGGAGGTTTTGGTCTATGTGGAATTTTTGCCAATCTGTTTTTCCAGAAGTTTTTCTTTTCAAATAGTTAGTTCTTCTTACAAAAGCTTAAATCTTTGAGTTTCTCAAACTCGAGGTTACTCTGGTTGTTCTGCGCACTTATCATTGCATGTTGAATGCCTAACCCATGTCATTTGTCCCACAACTCCGTCTTAGCCAGTAACATTATTTTAATGGTTGCCCCTTTATAATCATAGTTTACAATTTGGGACAGCTAAGTGACTTTTATTCATATTATTTTCATTAATTCCTTTGATATTTTAGGTCATTTTTTTCTAGAGATAAATTTTGTTCTTAATTTTTTAGCTCTATGAAATAATTTTGGGTAGTTTTAGTATATGAACAAGTAAATGAATAAGTAAATTTATCCAGGTAGAATTGCCATTTTTATTATACAGACTTGACCTACTTATCAGCAATTCATATTTTTTTCATTTGTTTTGATCTAATTTATTTGTGTGAAAAGTGTTTTGTAGTTGTGATCATCTAGTTCCTGAGTGTAAGTTGTTATTTTCTCTGCAACTTTTAAGCTTGGAGAATTTCCCAGAGCTGTGTAATAGGCAATGGCATTCCAAGGTCATGCACATATTCAGTATATGTAAAGGCTAGGACTTGAACACAGATCATGCTAGCTGAGACTCACTTTCTGTCTATATTCACATCACTGTCAAATGCATATTCCACCACCATCCTTATAACTTCTAGAAATTCATGTAAAATTTCTAGGTTCAGAGGCATACTCATATTTTCTTCCTCCTCTTCTCTCTCTCTCTCTCTCTCTCTCTCTCATATGTGTGTGTGAATGTAAAAAGATTTAAAGATGCAGAAATAGTTCAGAATTAAAGAATTTCTTAGGTCAAGTATTGAGGATTATGAAAAGACTCATTCTATAATATAGAAAGGAGTGAAGAAAAGTAAAACGAGTGGAAACATAGCTTTGCAAGATAACTAACTAAGCACTATTTTTCCAAAAGGCATTCAAGGATAAAATGAGAAGGAATACTACAAACAGAAGATAAATTTAAAAGGTATACGAAAGCCATTTTAATAAACCATCCTCCCCATCAAACAGAGTCAAAGAAAAGACAATGAAAAAGTGCATGATTGCTGTGACCAGGTTTTAACCTATAAAAATGTGCAACTTAATATTTGGAGTAAGAGATGCCATCCAATAATGATAGTAGAGGAGAAGACAATCTGCTGATTATGCAGAGAGGATAAGGGATGATCAGTAGCCATCTATTAGGACGTAAAGGATAAAAGGCAGACAAGGAAGCTTCTAGAATATTGGGTGCATCCCTGGTGGCAAAGTTTTGGTTGTGCATGGAAAATACTTGAATAGGGAAGGTGATCCTGCATGCTTTGTAGGCTGCGTATTTGAAGGAAATCCTTTTGGTCCATTTGATCCTTATTGATCATTGTATTATTGATTATTGATATACTATATTGATAATGTATATGCTAGTTGCAATTTGTCTATTCGTTTACCAAGCTTTCATTTTATTCTAGATATGAGGACACCTGCCTCGTTGAAGGAACTGGTGACTGAAGACTCCGAGTAGAAATGATAACAGAGATTGCCATGTGGAAGGATTAGACTTGTTCTAGCTGGTCCTAGAAAACAATCAGCAGTAAAGGGTAAAAGCGGGGGAAGGGTCCATTAGTCTTGTGATTGGGATGCAGGTGGTGCATTTAGTTATTAAAAATGGGACAGGATTGTTTCAAAGATGGTGGGTTTTCCCTTCTCAGAGATTGTCATTTGATTCCATTTGATGGCTTTATAACCACTGGTCAGGCGTGATATAACAGGGAAACTTTTAAGCTATTTTCTATACTAAATGGTCACAGAGGCTCCTTTTCATTCTTAGATTCTGTGATTCCTACATTTATTTAAAGGTGAAAGTTGTAAAATTAGTGTTTGGTGGGTACAAGGAAGCCAGAATTCTGGAAAACTGCCATTACCCCAATGATGTCAGCACAACACAAAGTCCCCGTCCTCCCCTTCCAGAGCCCTATCAGTGTCACAGGGTTTAGAAAGAGAGCGACAAACCAGTCCAACTGAGGAAGGAGCACGCAGGAGTGCAGCCTTTCCCTAGGACACAGCCTGACAATCCTCTTTGCTTGCTGCCCTGCCCTGATTATTCATGATGTCTTGCATAATGAGAGGAAGCTTCCTGAACCCTTAGCTATGACCATCAAGTCTGCAGTTGTTCAGCCATTCTCAGTCGTCCTGTTAAGACATTCCAAGCAGCTGGAGCAGCCAAGCATTCATCTGATGTATTCTGTTGAAAACATTAGACTCTTCTCGGGGATACTTGGAGGACTCTTGGAAATGATGGAAGACTTACAGGGTTATCCCTGGGTCACTCTAGGTCAAAGCTATTCTCATTCTACTCATCTATGAGGAGGGTGGCAAATGGTGGGAAATAATTCAGACACCTTTTTGTCACTTAAAATAGTGCTAAACATCCCTTCCCCTTGGTGGGGATGCTGAGCGCTTTACTACTTGAAATCGGACTCTAGTGTCAGACTTGGACCACATCATGTTAAAGCCTGGCTATGAAAACGAGGCTCCCCAGAGCAGATGGAGCACTAGAGAGAATAAAAGGTTAGCTTTGGAGCAGGAAGGGCTGGGATGAAATCCTACCCCAGGCAAAGTAAGCCAGATCACCCCGGCGGATTAGCTTAACCTATGAGCGCTCCAGATAATCCTCCAAGACTAGAAATTACAGCTAACTTTGCTCTTTTCATCAGTCCGTGGTATTTTCATATCCAGAGTTTTTCACAATGATCGAACCATATGGTCCCTGCCAAAAATATTTCTGAAAAGCAATTATCTTGTGAATGTGATCAACAGAGACAGACTCAAGAGTCAATCTCTTCTAACCACCAACTTTGTCTTCCATGGAATGATATCTTTTTATGTAAATAATTCAGAAAATATACTCAGATCTCATGCCTTGTACCGATAGAACTTTCAGAGGTATTTTAGCTAATTAATATGTATTAAGTAAAACTGTGAAATATAGTGACTCACTCTATCTATCTCTGCATGAGCAATCATCAAAAAGGCACTCTGCAGTACTAAAACAAGGCAAATGACCAACCCCCAAAGCATATTAGCATGCATATATATATATATATATAGATAGATAGATAGATAGATAGATATTTATTTATTTACAAGTAACACACAAAACTGGATCAGATGAAAAGTCCAGTTTTTACCCCATATCGATAATAAAGATTTCACTAAAAAGATTCTTATATGTAGCTTAATGATTTACAAAAATATCAGCTATCAAACTGTCAATTGCCACAGACACAGAGCACCCAAAGCTATCCCAGCTTGTCTGCATAGATCTCTGACCTGCTGTTTATAACATCCCTTGAATATTTCATTTGCTTTGTGACTGAAGAAATGGGACCAGTGGTTCAATACCATGATAACCTCCAGGACCCTCTAACATTTATATTCCAGAGATTAACGCTGCGGATTTTCATAGCAGAAATGTAGACAGCTTGAAAGTGTATTCTAATTCCATACCACATTTATAAATTGTCCTTGTTTTATTTAAATTAAAATGAAACTTTGTATATCTCAGAAACATCAGCTCGTGTCATGGAAAGGCTCGTTTTGCTCAATTATGCTCTCATTGTTCAAATGATGTGTCTCACCTTTTAATATCCTCAAGCTTATTAATGTCATAGTAGAAATATATAGACTAACATTGTGATAAAATAAAATACTACTAATAACTAGCATTTATATAGCACTGTTTTACAAAGAGCTTTAGAAATATGATTTCATTTTATCTTCCCAACAAATTCTGGAGAGTGGTACATTCCATTATTTCCCCCATTTTATAGATGAGAAAGATAAGGGAGCTGGGATTAAGGGACTTGCTCAGCTCCACAAAGCTAATGAAGTGCTTGAGGTCAGAGTCCATCTCAGATTTTCACTGCATTTCCAGCCCTCTATCTACTGTGCCACGTAAAGTTTATTTCAGGTAGTCTACTCCCAAAGCTGGACATCTCACACAAAGAAATCGAAAAGTGTTCATATTTCCAAGGACCTGTGCAACATTTCTAGGTGTGTAGAACTTTGTTTTTCTCTCTCCATTTTAAAGAATACTTAGATTTTTTTCCCTACTGAGTTTGAGGGAAAAAACCATAAGCAATTCTTCAGTATCTGCCATATCATCATGAAAGGAAAAATATATATATATACACACCCATATATATATATATAGATGCTTATATTGAGTGAGAGACAGAAAATGTGACTCGGCTCTTCTGACTCTAAAGCTACTTTTCATTCCTTTAGACCACAACCTTTGCAAAGTATTATTTTAGGAAGTTTAGTTTTGATGGGATGAGAGGCCAGATAATGGTGCGTTGATAGACTAATAAGTCAGAAAAAACATGAGCTCACGTCTTGACTTTGTCATGTACAGGCTGCAAGACCCTGGGCAAGTCACTTAACCCTGAAGGTTTCCAAGGCCATAAATATTAGTGTAGAGATCATTAAAAGAAATACATATTAGAGGCAAGAAGGTAAGGTAGTGGCCATGGAAATGGAATCTTATGGATAATTCATTTAGAGAAGCTGAATGACTAGATATTAAAGGAGAAAAAAAATGGATCATGGATGCATAAATAGAGGGGACCTTAGAGGTCATCAAGTTAAAACTCTTCATTTTACATCTGAGGAAACTGAGGAATGGAGAGTCAGAATGGCTTGCCCTTTTTATCCCATGGGTGGGAATTAAAGCCACATCCCTGGACCCCTGATCCAGGGCTCATTCCATTTAGCCTTCTTGTCCCTATAAATAGGGAACGTGTAGGATAGCTTCTTATTTGAGACTCATTGAAGTAGAAAACGATGGAACTTTTGACAGAAATCAAGAATTCCAAATGACCAGCATTTCAATGAGCATTTATTTACTCTGCATCAGCCCTGGTTATAAGTCCTGGAAAAACAAATCAAAAGCCCAAAGAAAAGCAGCCCCTGTACTTGGTAGGACTTTGCATTCTAATGACAGAAACGATAGACTTGAACCAAAATAGTCAAGATCAATATGGAGACTTTAGAATGGAACTTCAGAGAGGATGTACCAACAGTGGGAGGCAATGGATTCTGGACGTAAAGCTGTGAATGCAGTTTTAGATATTCTGAGTTTTAAATGACAGCTTTAAGAGTGGCGGACACACTAAACTTTAGACATCATATAGACAAATGGGTCAGATCCACTGATATCTAAGTCTTCCCCATGGGCTGGATCTAACGTGTTGGATTGAACCCAAGCTCTACATAAATCCCTACAATTGGTATCTAAAGATAGTGGGATATTCTCAGGGCAGAAATTCAAATGGCAAGTTTCAACGGTCTAGTTTATTCCTGTGGAAAATACAAAAGCAGCAAAGAGATGCTTTTCCTTTTGCCTTCATAGTTAACTGGTAATATCAAAGAAGTCAGGAAAGGAAAGAGTTTTCTGGAAAAAGCTGTCAACAATTCCTCTCACATCTGTCACTTTCACTATTATTATCCTGGTTCAGCTCAGGATAAGCACATGCTAGAATAATGCAAGGCTCTCCTACTCCCAACTCATTTCACACTGTTATCAGATTATTCTTTCTAAAACATTATTTTGATTGCATAACCTCTAAACTTAAAAATATGCTGTGTTCTAATTCCATAAAGGATCAAATTCAAATTATTATCAAGAAGCCCCTAAACTCTAGCCCCAGTCTTCTTCTCCTCTTCTTCTTTCAGAATAAATTGTGTGCCACATCCAAATTGGATAACCACTGATTCTTCAAAACATCATGTACCATTTCTTGCACCTAAAAGGCCCTTACGCTCGTCTTCTGAAATCCTACCCACCCATCAGAACTAAGGGAGGAGAGCCAGGAGTACAATTTATTAAAAAAGCAGGAAATTATCAAGAAAAACAGCTTTGAACAAATTAAGTACTCTGATCTGTTCAATGGCCAACTAATTTCAGAGGACTAATCGTTTCGTTGCTTCTCAATTTTTGACAGAAATTTTATGAACTCAATTTGAAAAATATATGCATGGACATGGCCAATGTACAAATTAAAAAATAAGTATACCTATTATGTATTTATAATGTAAACTTCATATCATATACGAAATATACTTAAAAATAGAAATATATTAATGTGTACTTATATTTTAAAGATATGGGAAAAATGAGTATAGATAGAGATAGGAAAGCAAGGGGGAGAGAGAGAGAGAGAGAGAGAGAGAGAGAGAGAGAGAGAGAGAGAGAGAGAGAGAGAGAGAGAGAGAGAGAGAGAGAGAGAGAGAGAGAATGAAAGAAAATAAAGAGGAAGACAAAGAGGTGGGAAATAGCCCTAAAAAAAGAACGCTTCCAAAAGAGAAGTCCCCAAAATACATTTTACACATCCTTCAAAACCTACCCCAAAGAGTAGAACCCACCCTCCAGATGTGATTGTCACATTTTCAGCATGAGCATTTACACCCTGGAAATGAGCAAACACTACCAATCAGAGTGGAGAAATATTTATAAATCAGATTATACTTAACTGTATGGCCAATGGACATGTACTTTGGAGAACTGGTTGTAAGACATTTGTCAGCATACCATACTAGTCTACTCCTGGTTTGTAAGCTCCTTGAATATTAATAATGTATCTAATGAATCAACGCGATACTGCAGATAAACGACTATTTTGGGGCAATTAACTTTAATTCTCTGTGTCTTGGTTTCCTCATTTATAAAACGAAGGGGTTGTAGCAGCTGAGCTCTACTATACCTTCCAGCTTCAGAACCTGTGATCCAATGATTAAATCCCTCAAATCACCAAGCACAGCATTTTTCATATTGTAGCCACTCAGCAAACAGCTGTTTAATGAATATGTAATGAATGCTTCAAAGAGGTCAAGAATAATGAACTAAAAAAAACCTCTGGTAAAAAAAAAATTGGCTATTTAATAACTGTGAGAAAGTAGTTTTACTAGAATAGTAGAGGCAGAAAGCAGAGTAAAAAGGATTATGAAGTCAATGGGTGATGAGGGAATAAAGACTAAGAATTTTTTATGATATCCTTTTTAGAAATTTGATGGAGAACAGGAAAAAAATGGTAGCTGAAGATAGTAATGAGCTCAAGGGAACCGTCTATTTATTTATTTATTTGTTTGTTTGTTTCCTCAGTCACCTACTTACTTGTTCATTCATTCACTTAATTATTTGGCTGTTTATTTAAAGGTCAGGGAAAATTGAGTATATGCAATTTATCTGAACACAGAATTATTTTTATTAACTCTCTTTTGTACTACATACAACAAATCTCTTGGGTCTGGGATCTATGAATGCAGTGATCTGCTTTGACTAGGTGATAGAAATGTTAGTAAATGGGTCTATGCTTGACAAGGTAGCTGTGAATTATTCAGTCATAACAATAATAGCCATCATTTATATAATAGTATACCTCACAAAAAACGACCCTGAGGTTCTTTATAATAAGTACTATTTGTCAAAGAATAAGGCTGCTCTATAGCTAAAATTTCAAAAAGAAAAATAGCTTTTAAAATTGCAAAACCAAGACTAATGTTATACTGTCTTTTCTTTATGTGAAATCTACATAATTTAATTAGAAAAGCTAAACTAAATGATTTCATGATTATGAGTTAATGAGAATAGGAAAACACTTTAAAATAAAAACTCATACATACAAACATGAGTACGTACATTTTAAAATGAAGCGATGGGTGGTACTTGGCAACTGTATACAATTTTATCATAATAATGGAAACCAGGAATTAGAGGGGTGCAGCTGACTATGATTAGAAAAATTAATCTGGGCAAGGTATGTGTATATTTTAAGACTGTGTTCCATTATAAAGGGAAAAGGGAAATTAATATAGACAAAGCAATCTTTTAAAATCTTTTTAGTAAATGTTGAAATATGACAAAAATAAATCTAAATATAATATAGACAAAACCAAGAGCCCATAACCCATCAATTTCCCCCTGAAATACTATTCCTTTCCCTTTTTCTCTCCCTCTGTCCTTCAATATCTCTCTGTCCCCGTCTCTATGTCTCTGTCACTGTCTGTCTGTCTGTCTGCTGTCTGTCTATCTCCCTAATTTGTAGGTGCCACTAAAATGAAAACCCCTAAATTGACCCCATCAGTACTCTGCAGGAAAATTTCTGACTGTAAAGTCAGTCATGTGAAATGTTTTTGGGTGGTTCCCACTCTTATAAAGTACTAAAATAATTTCTAAAATTGTAGTTTGAACACTTGTCATTCTTGCGTAAGATCATTTTGTCTAGTAAAGAAGCCATCCAGAAATTCTGTTCATCTACCACCGAGGCAGGAGAGCAGGGGTCAGGATTGGGGGTAAGTCACTCACTCACCGCCTCCAATCCCTTATGCCCTCTCTATCCGCCAAGGGAGCTGCGAGGACTGAACTACAGAATGTAGCATATTTAGTCACTTTAAAGCACAATATGAATGGAAGCTATTTTTCTTGTCTTAATTTGATAAAATATACATTATACTCTCTTGGCTATTGAGACAAATATTGAATCACAGTAATGGAAATGGAAGGAACAAACTCCCTTCATTATTATTGAATAATGGCCAGATATATACAATTCTCTGGATCATGTACACACACAAAAGTATTAAAGGAAAATGATATAAATAATCGACATGTTGCTATTTATTAATCTTTTATATGTATGGATTTATCAGGTAAAATGCTTTTACTAACAAAGAGTAATTCCCTTTGCTCTGGTGTGAATACGTCTCTTTATACGTGGCTATTCTTATTCTAACAATGTTTATCACAAAATGTGTACAAAGATGGGATGCGGACAAAGATGAGATGAGGGATCAAGGGCAGGGCTAAAATCAGTTTTCTCAAATATTTAATAAAATAGCAACATACTTTAAATTACCCACATTATTCTTCAACATGGCACAAAAGATTAAATCAATTTTCTAACTACACATTTCAATTAATATTGATATTGTCACCTAATTTAGACTTACCCCAAAGCATTCTGTCACTTACTTTAAAAGTCAAAATGAAATAATCATGGAAGAAATTTGAATTAATTTAATGATTAATGAAATGGCATACCATTAATGAGCTAACACAGAAAATAAAATTGTGTAAATACATCAATATCAGGTCAAACTTGAATTTTGCTATTGATTTATTGTTGAATCTGATGTTTTGTTCCTGAGATTGAGTTCAGAAACAGTTTCTATATGTGGAATTAATGCTACGAGCATTCAAGCACATAGTCTTCTTTGGCTGAACTTGTAGAGATCTTTACACACATGCATCCCATATGGGCGGCTAAGTGGCCCAGTGGATAGAGTGGAGGCTTGGAGCAAGGAAGATCCATATCTCACCCTTGGACAGTAACTTACTCCTATTTACTTTCATTTCCTTATATGTAAAATGAACTGTAAAAGGCAACATCTTTGCCAAGAAAACACTACTCGAGTTGTGGAAGAGTTGGATGAGACTGACAGCAATGGAACAGCAAAACCGAATATATGTTTGTGCTTTTACATTGTAGAGTTGGAAATTCTTGAACCCTTAAAAACCACATTACGCAAAATCCCTTCCATATTATCTAGAATCCTTTTCCCTTTTCCTGCGTCCTCACTTTTACGTGAGTGTATTTCAGTCTGCCATTACTCCTCCCTCTTCCTCTTCTCTCGCAAGCAGGCTGCGTTCAGTTAGTTCTTTTACTTTATGTATCATTCATAAAACTTTATAAACAGAATACTTGAGTTATTGTATATTATTTTAATTAAATTAAATAATTTAATATATTAATTTTAAAACTCACAATAAATACACATATATGTGTGTATATGCTTGATTCTATGCCTTCTTTTATAATCTTAGGATGCTTTTAGATCATCAAATCCAATATTAGTCACTTCACTTAATAATATATTTGAACACAGGAGAAAAGACTAATATGTGAGTTCTTTAGTATATGAAGAGATTTTATGAGGAACTTATTAATTACTTGTTTTTCTATTCCACAAAAAAGCAACAAGAAAAAATGAACATGAATGAAGTTAGGAGAAATTGATGTTAGATGACCAGCAAAATAATTAATTGACTACTATGTGTTTTAGAAATGGCTCAGTCAGATAATACCAACAATGACACTGGGAGAAAGGCAGGAACAGAGACATCCAAAGTAGCACGTGACTCAAATAAATATCTCCAAATGTCTACTGTTTCTAAGCCAATAAGAAGTTCGGTGATGTAATGGACAGAGGCTGTTATTTAGAGTTTAATAAGAGGGTTTCAAACTTGCCTCTAAGATGTACTAACTGTGTGGCCCTGGGCAAGACACTAAATTCAGTACCCTCAGGCAATTATCTAGGAGTTAATATACGGGACCCTAAAACTATTAAAAAAAAGAAACAATCAATTCCCTACAGAAATTTACTTTCAGGGAAAAGATGGGAAGTGGGTTGATGAATAAAACATGGAACAAAGTCATTTTAGTTAATCTGAGAAGGAAAAGGACAATAAAAATGGGGCAGGATCCAGAGTGGTCTCGTATAAGAGATGTCAGCTACACTGAACTCTGATGGGATCTAAACATTTTAAGCGGTAGAAGTGAGGAGGGCATGCAGTCTAGGAGCTGCACTGTTGAATCTGCGGGAGTAGAAAAAAATATTCACACTTTGAACAAGTGACGTATTAGTAAAATTCGGTTTGCAGGATAAACTCATCCTATGGCTGACTTTTTACCCAGACATGGCTTAGTTCTAAAACATCACATTGTGTTCCAATGAGGGTGATGGTGAAACAAGTAACATAAAAGGGTAACAGCAATTAACCTCCGCCATTTTAACATGGAAAATTGAAAAATAGTAATAAGGAAGATGGAATCCATAGATCAGAAGCAACATTGGTAATTTCAAGTCATTTTTTTTTATATTCATTAGGAAACTAAATGCATTTAATTAAGAAAATCCAACTTTAGGAAGAGGTAAAGCTGTTGGAAATATAATTTCATCAAGGTTAGGGAAGGATTCTTTTTCTTCCTCATCAACTACACATATTGATATAGAATAGAATTAATTGTAACCAAAGGATTTATTTGTTCCAATGAATAACGGTGAATATTTTGATAAAGGATTAGGATCATTAATTTAAATTATTCTGCTCCCTAAGTTTTCTTCCTAAGTGATCTGCTCTCTGACTTTCCTGACTCCACTACAGGCATGCTTATCTATAATCTTTAATTGTAAAGACTGATTGCAAAGACCATTTGACATAAGGGAAAATGAATATATTTCTTTAAATTACATACATTTTAAGAAAAACAAATATTGTATTATTTTATAGTAAGGAAGCACACAAAGTTTATCACTTAAAATTATAAGTCAGCACTTTCATTTTCTCTATGCAGAATTTGTAGTAAACTTATAATGAAATCTATTTCATTTCCAGTTTCTCCAACATTTGTCTTATTATCTATGCTACCATTTCCAGGTATTGCTTTGCCATTGTAACATCTTTCATTGTCCATTAGCCAAGAAATTTGGTTTCCCTCCCTTAAAAATTGTCTACTTGGGAAGGGGTTACAATATGTGCACTGAGAAGTAAACCTTAGATTTACACAAAAGCATAGTAATTTTGGTAAGAGGGCCACTTTCAACTGAGTGAATCAGGAAAGACCTATTATAGAAGGAGATCAAAAGAACAAAATGAAGAATAAAAGAATTCTTGCCTGAGCAAATAGCCTTGCAAAGGCATGGAAGGTAGAGATACAGTCCCATGTAATGGAATAAAAAATAACTCAGACTAAAAAGCATAAACAAAGAGCACCCTATGTCTTTAGAGCAAGACAAAATGTAAACAAATTAGGAAGGGCTTTAAATGATGAACAGAGATATTTTATTTCATCCTAGAGAGAATAAGGAATCATTGAAACTTCTTGAGCAGAGGAGTGATAAGGTAAGACCTATATGTTAGGAATATTAATTTGGAAGGTATTTGTAGAAGAGGAGAAGAAATAAAGCAGTAAATGCAGATAGACCTGGTAAGACAATAATAAAATAGTCCAGCTTTGAGGAGAAATGACGATGAATTACGTTGTGAATGAAGAGAAAGGAACACATGTCAGGTATGTTATGAAGAGAGAATTTGTAAGCTTGCAAACCAATCTCTATATCACTAGGATATCCCTTTTTCTTTTCTTTTTGTAATTATTTTCTTTTTATTATGACATTTATATCCATCAACTAGCATATATTTCAATATACTAGAATAAAAAAAAAACAAAAACAAAGTATTATGTATGACTATGTCATAAACTTCAATCATATAGTCAATTTTTAAAAATACCAAACATAAAACAACAGTGTAATATGGTAGCCAAAAATCAAACCAGATTACCTCTCCTATCATACATGTTTTGAATAAATATTTGGGAAAATATTTATTAGGAACTTACTATATGCCAATTGCTAAGTGCAGATAATACAAATGTGAGACAGTGGCCTCAAGTAGGTTACTAAAAAGGACAGACAAAACATGTAAATGTTGGCCCAAAATGGGTGTTTTGGTTTAAAAGTAATGAGGATATCAAAATATAAGGCATTCAATTAATGTGTCATTTTCTGAGACCCTCATATTGTAGATTAGATTATATTTCTCAGGCATAGAGGTAGAAGGGGTGAGGAAAGGGGTGGAGGAAGTCTCTCTTCCTATTGCAGTCCCTTCCTAATATATTTCTTTCTACTGAATGTTGCTAATATTACCTAACTGATTAGGAGGAAATTAACACTCAGTGATAATATATTTTGCTATTCATTTAGAAATATATGTATATATACTTTTAGAAAAAATAATTTACATTTTGAAAACCATTATCCAAGAAAGCGTTATACTTTGATAGAATATTTGTGCACCCTGAGAAAATAGTTTGGCATTTTAAATATATTTTTCACAAAATAAAAGTAAGATTAAAAATGAAGACTAAGATTATTGAAGTGAAAGTCAAATGGGAATGCAATTTGCTTTGTAACTATTAGAAATCTATCCTGAAAAGAAAAAATAGCATTTTGTCAAATAAATATTTACATGGAAATTCAGGTTTTTTTATTCCTTTGTGGAAAAAGACAGCAAGGAAATGGCACAAAGCTGAGCTTTGGTCTATTGTTTAAAAATTGGGGGGAACCCAGTTGGTGGGCTCTGGAGAAAAGTGGGTATCAGAGAATGCTTAGTGACAAGAGGAGAATGGATGAGATGAGTTTGTTTTGTGTTAGGTGTATCCGAATCCAGAGGATTGGATGACTTAGTGAGACAGTGTAGGCATTAAAATAATTTGGTTAAATCCTCTGAAATACATGTTAAGATATTACATTTTATCTGAAAGGTTCTGAGAAGCCTTTGTATAGTTTTAAGGAAAAGAAGAATGAAAGAACAGAAAATGACTTTGGAGAAAAGAATCTCCAAGAAGGGGGACAGAGCTAGTAGCAAGGAACTGTCAGATCAGAGGTTGCCATTGTCCAGAGGAAATCGAATAAGTGCCTCGATTAGGTAAACTAGGTACACAACTCAAAATAAATGATTGACATGGAATAAAGTATCTAAAGCAGAAGCAGGTTTGACAGTGGAATCTACTTGTAAAGTAAAGAATGTCGGTCAACAAACAATGATTCTGAGATTCCTTGTGTTGGGATGTAGACATGGGATGCTGCTGTTCACTGGGATAAGGATCTTTGACATACATATTTTTCATTGTCTTTGTGCAGTAAATTGGGGTGTAGATGCTTTCATAGCACAGTTGGATAGAAATGAAGTCAGAAGGCAAATGCTTTTAAAAAAAGAAACACATTTTGATATGCGATTGAAAATCTGGCTGAAATAATCAAGTAGGAGTTAAAAGAATATGTGAATAGAAACCAGATGGTCAGTATGCACTATTATGCAAAATCACTGAAATATCAAATCAGAAATGTTTTTTTCACATTGATCTTATGATTATAAAACTCACATCTTAAACACATGGTGAACTCAATATGGAAAGACCATAGTATCTTTATGATGCTGCAAATGCTTTCTTCTTCTTAGACATGTCTTCATGACATCAATACATGGAACCAGAAGTTCTTTTCAATATAAATTAGATGGGATTACAATGATAACAGCTGCTCTGTAAGTGTCATATTGTAGTAAATCGCATGTGATGATTAGAAAATATTTTCTATTAAAATAGTGCTTCAAACCAAACTCTGCAGTTTTTTAATTAGTTGCATATTACTAAGTAAAAAAAAAAAAAAAAACCAAACCTATGTTTACACCTGAACTAGACAAATATAGAGATATGTGGAAAGAACAATTGAATTACTAACTTTCAATTAAACATACTGAAACATATCATTTTAATGATTTTTTGAAATTCCATTTGCAGTTGAGTAAATCTCATTCTTTGAAGATTATAGTCAAATTCCTTAATTTATTCAATACATATTTATTGAGTATCCAGTGAAAAGTGAATTAAATCCAAGACATGGAATCAGGAAAATCTGTTTTAACAACCAACCACACTTATTAGCTTTTTTATACTGGAAAAAAATAATTCTATGGTTGGAGATCTCAGTTCTTTCATCTGTAAAATGAGAATGATAATGGCACCTTAGTTACAAGGTTGCAATGAGGATCAAATGAAATAGTGTATATAAAATTCTTTCTAAGTCTCAAAGTAGTATATAAATTAAAATGATGATGCTGATTTACCTAATATTCCTCTGAGTACTATGAAGGGTAATAAAAAAACAGATGAGCCCTGACTTTAAGGATCTTACAGTTTAGTTGGTGACACAACTATCTGGAAAGGAAATATGATATGAAGATTTTAAAGGTAGAAAAAGCATTTTGAGATTAAGGGTAGATGATGGAAGACCTTGAATATAATTAGTATAGGCAGCATTGAAGTTTTACAAAGCCACTAAATGTGATGATAAAAATAACTCTGGACCCAAAACGTAGATGAACAGCTCTTGTGCAGTTTTCTTTTTTCCCTTCTGGGCATAGAGCACTGCCTTGATAAGCAAGAGGTTAAGTGGCTTGCTGGAAAAACAAAGTGCTAGCCTGAGAAAGGACTTGAAACCAGGTATTACTGACTCTGAAGGCAGTTCTTTAAGCCATTCTTCCATTCCTATATGATTGTACCATTTTTTCCACCCAGAAATACTATTATGAGCCTGAGAAAATAGACTACTAAATGACCCAATTTCATTTATATGTGAGTATTTTTTTAGCTTTTTTTTTTTTTGGCTTTTTAATGAAAAGAAAAAGTGCTTAAGAAACAGAAGTGTAAACAGATGAATTGGGGGGAAAGTTTGTTTCTAATTGAGGCAGATGGATGGAAATCAATTTGAGTCTCAAAAAAAGTATTGAGGCCATATGCCTTTTTAATTGTGATCTTAAGAACATTGTGATCTTAGAGAAAAGACATTGACAATTTGAGGAATGACATCTGACTGATTTTCACAACTTAGAGAGAGATGAGTTGTCTGAAATGTATCCTCTTTTGGTAAGGATTAGCAAACCAGTTCCAGAGATGAAGGTACAGAAAAATATAATAATATCTCAAATAATGCTTTTCCATCCTTGAAACAAGGTGATCACAATACCGTAGAAGAAAAGATGCTTGACTGGGAAACCATCATGAAGTTTGGATCTGACTCCCTCAAAATTTAAGTTTATGATTGAATAATCCACGTATCCCATTGGACTTTTAGCTTCTTAAGAGCAGGGACTATTTTGGTTTGCTTTTGTTTCGACTTTCCCTTTTTCATTTCTAATATATTAGTGGAAAGAATACATAGGTTGAAAAGCAAAGGAATCAGAAACAAAATACTAAATCAAGAGTATCTGAATACCATTAATACTGATGAAGAACTGCTAGTAAGTGGCTGATTTTGAGTGTACTCAGTAAGAGGTATTTGAGTTTGACTTTAGGTGAGATGATGATTTTTAGCAATATTTTCTTGGTTCAAAAGATGTTGTTGGCATTACTTCCTCTCTGCCATCCAATCAGCAGTGAATGGGATACTTAATCTCTGAGTACAAAAGTGAGGAATGGTTCTATTCTTCCTGGATGGGTATTCTTGGTCAGGGCCATATTTCCAAGGTGGTATTGGTTAGAATATCCCATGGTCTATGAACGTGATATTTTTGCATTTTAAGTGTATTAAATTCTTTTTTTATTTTACTGTTATCAAAACGTATCCTTTTCCTAATTCTTCTTCATTCTGAACAATTAGAAATTTACAAAATCTACTTTTTAAAACCTAGAATATAGTAGAAACTGAATCTCTTGTGCATAATTTCTGGGCTGAAGCTTTATCCAATGTATAATCTCTATCTGACAGTCAATAATGAATTTGATTATTTACTGCTTTGGAAAGACTGTTGATAAAGGTGCAATTATGTCATTGAATATTGGCAGAAATATATAATGGGATTTTAAACCCATTTACACTAATACTTTGAGGTGACTAACAGTGTCAAGTTACTGATCCAGAGTGTTTTTTCACATCTACTTCTTCTTTAAATGATAATCTGGTACCTCTACAATATTAAGGCATTAAAATGGCTAATTATAGAAAGGAATGACCTGAAATGACCTGAAAACTAAGCACATTTCTATATGAACTGTCTATTTTCTTTCCTATATTTCTAGCATAATCAAGAATATCTGTTGTAGCTTTTAAACAAAAGCTTTCCAGACTTTGTTATTTACTCATTATATGAAAGGCATGTTTTTATTCTCTTTTTCTCTTTTATGGGAATTGTAAAGGAAATAAATGAATCTCAGATATGTATTGCCCCAAACAT
Organism: Monodelphis domestica; assembly: GCF_027887165.1. NCBI lineage: Eukaryota > Metazoa > Chordata > Mammalia > Didelphimorphia > Didelphidae > Monodelphis > Monodelphis domestica. The sequence goes on from NC_077234.1 coordinate 253,306,015, forward strand.
TAGTCTGAATTACTTTTAATCAATAGTTAACAATTACCAGTGTTGAGACTTATAAATAGACTGATTCACCATTCATACATACTTTTTGCAAATAAATTATTTGATATTCAGTTGGGGAAAATCCATAGTTCTGAATTATATGCCTTATCAATTAAAAATATTCTATTAGAAAGATACCTGTTATTACTTACTTAAATAATTTAAATAATCAATCATTTCCTTTTTTCTCTGGCTAGATTTTAAACTAATCAAATTTTTAATGAGATTATAAAATGATTCTATTTGTGTATAATCCTTCACAAATTTAAAGCATTAAATAGTTTATAGAAAACACCTATTGGGATAATAATGTGTGTTCCTTACAATAAATTTATCTAATACATCCATTACCTATTGACAAATAAACATGTTTCAGCACCCTTAAACAGGGAGACTAATTTACACTTATAAAGCATAAAGCCAGTTTTGGATTCAGAAAGTCAGCTTACTCTTTCCATTTTGAGACTATTTTCTTTAAAACCTAAGGGCAGAGAGAACAAGTAAATGTTTTAGAAAAGTTGACAATTCTGGCTCCATTAAGGTAGGAACAGGTACCTTTGAACATGTGAATGAATAATAAAATCTCTTCAGACTTAATACTGGAGGGCATAGAAAGCAGGTTGGGAAAACATATATTTATTATGTGAAATAAAGAAACTAGTTTGGCAAAACTGAAGGCTATGAATAGGAATTATTCTTTCCATTTAAATTTTCAAAGTGCTCTGCATAATGTAAGTCCTCTACGTAATTTGGAATCCATTTCCTAAAGATTATTATTTTATTACTGACTCTTGGGGGGAACCTAAAAATGTTATGTAGAAGGAGAACGATTGCTAGAAAATATTTTTCTTCTCATATCCAAAAGAGAATTATTTGTCTAAAAGTTAACATGCAGGGATCAAAACTATTTAAATACTCAAAAGTATTAAAATGTGCTGTTGCTACCATCCATCAACTGATATAAGTAAAATCAAACCAGAGGCCTTTACTGTAAAGGAACAATGTGATTTTTTTGTTTAAACCTTGGAGTCAATATTGTGGATTGGTTTCAAGGCAGAAGAGTGGTAAGGACTAGCCAATGGGGGTCAAGTGACTTGCTCAGGATCACTCAGCTGGGAAGTATCTGAGGTCAAATTTGAACCCAGGACCTCCCCTCTCTAGACCTGACTCTCCATCCACTGAGCAACCCAGCTGCCCCCAAACAAGGTGATTTTTAAGAATTGTGTCTATTTTATACTCTAGTGATGAGTATTGGTGAATGCTCCTGACCAGAGCAACCATGTCTCAGTCTCAAAGTTCTCAAAAGAAGGAACAATGATATAGACTAGAAGCAGACCACATTTGTGCCTGTTTTATCCTCTGGAACATATATAGTTTCCTAAATCTCCTTAGGAAATTCAGATATCAAGGACTAGTGTGGAGCATTCTATGGACACCTTGAAGCTACCTAATATTTCTAAGAAAAAATTAATTAATTAAAAGGAATATTCTTGAGATAGAGGATATAAGATGAAACCAAAGAAATTATGCAAAAAGGAACCTAGAGAATAAAAATTTTTCTGAAGGAGAAGGAGAACCAAACGGGGTGATAAAGGATTGCAGGTGACAGAATATAGCAAAAAAGAGAAAGGAGAAATAAATTTGGGCCACAAATACTCTAAAATGAGGCTTTAAAAATAGATGAATGTAGAGCTTCTGAAGGAGTGACATCCTTTATAATATGGGATCTACAATAAAACAGATCCAGTTACAGGTCTATGTATGAAGAATTCCATAGCTGATACTGGAGAGAAATATGTCATGGTAGGTGAATATTTCCTGCTAAGGGGGACACACACACACACATACACACACACACACACACACACACACACACACACACACACACACACACGAACACCTTGGAGCTAAACTCCAAGAGGACTATGACAGCGAGCCTTCAAAGATGCAAAATAAATTCTAAGGGAATAAATAGAGCTAAGGAAAAATAAACTTCTCATTATATATCAAATATTAAATTATACCCAATTTTAAACTGCATGTTTAAAGGACTTTGTCATATTTTCTGTTTCTATCTCTGCTACTAGTCAATAAAAAGCAAATGTTTTAATATCTTCTATGGGCTAAGTTTAAACAGAACAGGAATTTCGGAGAACACAATGGGATGGGTGGGAACAATTGGCATAAAGCATTGAGGTTGGGGGGATATTACCCTTAGAAGGTTTATATGAAAATGTCTTGGGGATTGGCAAAATAACAGATGGTAGGAATTTATTAGCCAGAGGAGGGAACTGTGGGTAGAAGCAGCTCAGTAGATGATTATAGATGATTCGAAAATTAGAAAGCTCATTATCTCACTACTAAGACTCTGGATCTTGTTGGTTTGGCTTTAAGGTATTGACGGGGGCTTTCCTGTAGGGAAGAGGAGAAAAGCGGTGAGATTAACAACTAGGGGCTGGATCTTGAGCCTTCTTCCTGCCAGGAACAGAGCAGAGTAGAGAGAGCAACCCTGAGGTTCAGAAAATATGATTCAAGTACTTGCTTTGGCATACTGGTTGAGGGACCCTGGACGAATCAGGGTATTCACTTCTCAGCTCTGCAGGTACCTCTTTTAGAAGAAAACCCTCATTGAGTAAAGCCAATATGGAATAAAGGCAGGGACTCACCTCAGGACTCCCAAAATCCCCTTCAAAGAACTTTAAAATAATGCCTCAAAGTGAATTAAGGAGTAAAAGAAGTAACAAAAGGTTGAAGCAAAACAATTTCCAAGTACAAAACAACTTGGAAGTTCAGCAGGAAAGGTTTGGTTCATAGAGACAAGAGTGGAGCACAGTCTAGTACAGGCTAACCCTCAATGTGAGCAGTAGGTCTTGGTGGTGGTGGTAGTGGTGGTTTCTAGAGCTCTTCTGCCACAGTCAGTAATGGGGTCAGATAACGGCTCAGAATAAGATTAGAGGGGTCCTAATCCCAGTCGAAGGGAGAGAAGGAGCACTAGCACTCTAAAGCATGAGGCTGTGGAGGATCAAGGACTTTGCATACATTATGAGGGTAAAAAAAGAGAATTTGATGTCACTGGGCAGTCTCTGGGCAGACCAGCAGAGTAATGTCCATACTTTGACATAGATCATACTGTCATGAAGAACTTACAGACTCACAGAACTAGCTTTGAAAATAGTAGCATAAGAAATCTGAAACTTGGGATAATTTCCCCTCCTCCATGGGAGCAAGATCTAATTTTACCATTAAGTCAAGAAATATTCTGAAAAAAATGAGCAAACAATAAAAAATAACCTGATTTTAGAAAGTTACTATTATAACAGGGAAAGTGAAAACACAAACTCAGAAGACATCAAAGTCAACATAGCTACACAAAAAGTCGCAAGGAAAAAATGTTAATTCGACAAAGAAACCCCAAAAGAATTCCTAGAAGAGCTTAAATAAAATTTGAAAAGTCATAAAGGGAGAGGAAAAATTGAAAAAATAAATGAGAGTGATGAAAAGAATGATGAAAAAATGTTGGGAAAGGAAGCACAAAAAAAAATTCTGGACAAGAAATAACATTTTAAAAATAGAATAGGTGGATGGTAAAAGAAGAATTAAAACCCACTGAATAAACCTTCTTAAAAAGCAGAACTAGCTATATGGAAAAGGAGAGAAAAAAGCTCATTCAACAAAATTTTTACAAAACATTAGAATTTGACAAGTAGAAGTAATGACTACAAGAAACATCAAGAAAGAATTAAAATCAAAAGATAGAAGAAAATGTGAACTATCATCATTGAAAAGAAAACTGACCTAGAAAAAACAGATCAAGATAATTTCAAAAAATTTATACTACCTAAACCCAAACAACCTAAACACCCTATACCTAATATTTAAAGAAATTATGGAAACTGAGGATATCAGACTAAGATGGTAAAGTAAGAAACAATTGACACCTCCCAATCAATCACCCTTCAAGGAAAATCACAGAAAAAGAAAAAATCCTCCAAATGAGTACCAGGGCAGCAGAAACAACAAAAAAGGGTAGAGCAGTGCTCCGTTTCAGAACTAGAGAGAACAAGGATGGTTAATCTCACTATAGGGTATAAGGAGATAGTATTGAACAAAACTTGGTAAAACTCAGATGCAATACAGCAGGATAAGAGCAGAAATCAGTACAATATAAAACAAGCAGTAGTGGGAAGAAAGGTCCAGTATTGGTAGGATTAGGCAGAACCCAACTAGAATTAGCTGAATGGATGGAAAATTCCACATAGTAGACCAACTAGGCTGTCTCTATAGAGGGATAAATCTGAGAGCCAGACAGCTGAGCCAATCCCAGGCACAGTAAATATCCTGTACAGTAGTCATTCCACTAAAGAAATGGAGCTAAGCTTCAGTATATAGACAAAATCAAGTGAACAAATAACCCCCAAATGAGTAAAAGACAAAAAAAATTCCTTGACATTAAAGAGAAAATTCAACAAGATAACTAAAATACAAGCTTAGAAAAGGTCATTAATACAAAAATAAAAATGTGAAGCCTCAAAGGAAAATGTGAACAGATTGTCAAAGACAAAATTAACCCCTGGAAGACCTCCAAAAAAGAATCGAGAAACAATAAGAAACTTAGAAGAAAAATTAGAAAAGAAAATGATAAAAAAAGTCAACAGCGTAGAACAAAACCTTACTTAGGAAAACTTCCCAAAGAAAGGAAATGTAATACCTTAAACAGGAAAAGAACTCATTTACTACAAAAGTAAAAAGCCTCAAAGAAGAAGATGGTTCACTAAAAGTGAAAATTTGAAGAATTGAAACAGACAACTTCATAAGAGAGAAGTAAACAATGAAACAAATTCAAAAGAAGGAACAAGTATAAGAAAAGTTTATACTCTCACAGGAAAAACAACTGACCTGGAAAATAGATCCAGGAAGATAATATAAGTATCATTGGATTGGCTGAAAGTCATGATCAAAAAAAGAATTTTGACACAATATTGGAAGAAATTATCAGGTCAAGGAGAAACTATTGCAAGTAGAGAGAAATAAACAATTCAAATACCTTGGAGCCACAGTCAGAATAATGTAAGATTTAGTAGCTTTCACATTAAAGATGCAAGAGCTTGGACTATGATATCCAGGATAACAACCAAGTATATATATATATATATATATATATATATATATATATATATATATATAAAACATATTCATCAAAAATGAATGTAATCATTCAATGGGAAAATTGATGAAACAGAGGACTTTCAAGCACTCCTGATGGAACGACCAGAGGTTAATGGAAAATGTGGCTTTCTAATACAAGAATCAAGAAATGCATAAAAATAGACACAAAAGAGAAATTATAAAGGATTCCATGAGGTTAAACTGTCTACATTCCTAAATAGGAAGATGATACTTATAATTCCTGAGAACTTCATTATTATTAGGGAAATTTAGAAGGAGTTTACATAGGGAGAAGGGAAGGGTGTGAAGTGACTATGATAAGATCATATCTACGAAATTAAATTAATAGTACGAGAAGAAGGATGCACTGGAAGAATGTGGAAGGGCGAGATGGAATAAGTTAAATATATCAGATAAAAGTAATGTTAAAGAACATTAATAGTGGAGTGGAATGCTAAATGTTACTTTCATCTGAATTGGCTCAAAGAGGGGATAACATACATACTCAGGTGGATATATTTTACCCCACTTAACGTAATTCAAATTTGGGTCTATTTTTTCCCCTCAAGATGAATGATTTTCAAGTCAGAAAGGTTAGAACATAGTTAAGAAAATGAGACAAAATATATATGAAGGAATTGAATTACAAGATACGTGAGGGTACTTTGGAAACAAAAGAAATGACTACCTTAAATGACTTCAATTCATCAGGGTACTTAAATAAGTGATAGATAAGATTATAGACTCAATGTCAATTATCTTGAAGGAATCATGAAAAGAGGACACATTAAAAAAACAAACTAGAGATGGCCAAATGTCATAATTATAAGAAAAGGGAATAAGATGGGTTTTAGAAAAAACAATAAAAGGAGAAAAATAGATGAGACTTAAACTGATATACAAAGGAAAATAAAATAATTAGGATAATGAAACAATACAGCATGGCAAACATTGACATAACTTTTCGGTAAAAGACTCAAGAAGGGCATGATACTTCTCTACACATATGTAAAAGATTGCCATTTGGAAGAAAGGCAATTATTTATAGTTCTAGAAGAAAAAATTAGGAACTAGATGCTCATTATCAAAAAGCAGATATCACTACATAATCAAATAGTGCTTTAAAATAATCATGGCTTTCAAGGAATGAAATAGGCTGCTTTTTTAAAAAAATGACTTTATTTAGTCAATTTAGAACATTATTCCTTGGTTACAAGAATCACATTATTTCCCGCTCTGCGCTCCCCCTCACCATTCCAACAGGTGGCACACAATTTCCCTGGGTATCACATGTGTCCTTGATCAGAATCTATTTCCATGCTGTTGATGCTTCATTTAGCGTCTCTGTTCCCAATCATATTCCCCTTCACCCATGTATTCAAGCGATTGTTTTCCTTCTGTGTTTCTAGCCCACAGTACAATATTAAATAATAAAGGTGATAATGGGCATCCTTGTTTGACTCCTGATATCATTGGGAAGGCTTTGAGTTTTTCCCCATTGCAGATGATGTTTGCTGATGGTTTTAGGTACATACTGTTTATTATTTTTAGGAAAGGCCCTTCTATTCCTACACTTTCTAGTGTTTTCATTAGGAAGGGGTGTTGTATTTTGTCAAAGACTTTTTCTGCATCTATTGAGATAATCAGGTGAATTTTGTCAGTTTGCTTGTTAATATGGTCAATTATGTAAATTGTTTTTCTAATATTGAACCATCCTTGCATTCCTGGTATGAATCCTAGCTGGTCATAGTAGATAAATCTCATGATCACTTGCTGGAGTCTTTTTATAGTATTCTATTTAAGACTTTGGCATCTATATTTAATAAGGAGATTGGTCTATAGTTTACCTTTTCTGTTTTTGACCTGCCTGGCTTTGGAAACAGTACCATATTTGTGTCATGAAAGGAATTTGGTAGAACTCCTTCTTTGCTTATTCTGTCAAAGAGTTTGTATACTACTGGGATTAGTTGTTCTTTGAATATTTAATAGAATTCATTTGTGAATACATCTGGACCTGGGGATTTTTTCTAAGGATGTTCATGGATGGCTTGTTTCATTTCTTTTTCTGATATGGGTTTTTTTAGGTATTATATTTCTTCCCCTGTTAGTCTAGGAAATTTATATTTTTGTAAATATTAATCCATATCACCTAGATTTCCATATTTATTGCCATATAATTGGGCATAATAGTTTTCAATGATTGACTTAACTTCCTCTTCATTAGAGGTGACGTCTCCCTTTTCATTTTGGATACTGTCAATTTGGTTTTCTTTTTTCCTTTTTAAAATTAGATTGACCATACTTTGTCTATTTTGTTTTTTTCAAACTACCAGCTTCTAGTCTTATTTGTTAAATCAAAAATTCTTTAACTTTCAATTTTATTAATTGTTTCTTTGATTTTTAGGATCACTAATTTAGTCTTCATCTGAGGATTTTTAATTTGTTCACTTCCTAGATTTTTAATTTGCATGCCCAATTCATTGATGTATGCCCTCTCTAATTTGTTAATATATGAAATGAAGGATATAAATTTCCCCGAGTACTGCTTTGGCTGCATCCCATAGATTTTGAAAGGATGTCTCATCATTGCCATTTTCTTCAATGAAATTATTGTTTCTATGATTTGCTCTATAGCTAACTGATTCTGGAGAATTGTATTGTTTAATTTCCAATTAATTTTTGGTTGTCTCTCCATTTACCCTTACTAATCATTTTCATTGCATTGTGATCTGAGAAGGTTGCAATTATTTTTCTGCTCTTTTGCACATGTTTGCAGTGTTTTTATGTCCTAGTATGGTCGATCTTTGTGAATGTACCATGTGCTACTGAAAAGAAGGTATATTCCTTTTTGTCCCTATTCATTTTTCTCCACATATCTACAAACTAATTTTTCTAAGATTTCATTCACTTTTCTTACATCTTTCTTATTTATTTTTTGGTTTGATTTATCTATCTATCTATATATATATATATATATACACATACGCACATGTATGTATTTATGCATATATATCTATTTACATATTTATGTCTTGGCATTTCATCCTACAGAGTTTGTCACTATTCCCTCTAAGTGTAATTCTTCTAGCTGCCCAGGTGATAATAACATTTTTTAAGAGTTACAAATGACCTCTTTTCTTATAGGGATACATATAATTTTAATTTATTGGGCCTTTTAAAAAAGTTTTTGTTTTGTTTTGTTTTTCTTTATTTCCTCTTTCTTAATTACCTTTTGATGATTCTCTTGAGTTCTGTGCTTGGGCATCGAATTTTCTGTTCAGGTCTGGTATTTTCTTTACAAATGTTTTGAATTCTTCTATTTTTTTAAATGTCCATAATTTCCACTGTAAGAATATGGTCAGTTTTGCTGCGTAATTGATTCTTGGATGTAGATCTAGTTCCTTTGCTTTCCAGAAAGTCATATTCCATGCCTTTTGTTCCTTCAGTGTAGATGCAGCCAGATCCTGTGTTACCCTCACTGTAGTTCCATGCTATCTGAGAGATGTATTCTTAGCAGCTTATAATATTTTTACCTTGGTCTGATATGTTTTGAATTTGGCTATACCATTCCTGGGTGTTGTCAGTTGTGGATCTCTGGGTTCTTTCAATCTCCACTTTTCTCTCTTGTTCTACAATATCAGGGCAGTTTTCTTGAATAATTTCCTATAGGATGATGTCCAGTCTTTTTCTTTTGTCATGTTCTTTTGGTAGACCAATGATTATTAAATTGTCTCTCATGGAACAATTTTCTAAATCTTCTGTTTTGTGAATGAGATGCTTGATATTTTCCTCAATTTTTTCATTCTTTTGTTTTTGTTTTAGAGTGTCCTGCTGCCTTGTGAAGTCACTTGCTTCTAGTTGTTGTATTCTTGATATTAAAGACTGGATCTCTTCCCTGGATTTTTGGTCATCCTTCTATTGCTCTGATTTTCTTTGGAGGTAAGCTTTCATCTTTTCTGCTTCATCTTTCATTTTCTTTGCCTCATCTTTCATCTTCTCTTCCTCATCTTTCATTTTCTTTGCCTCATCTTTCATCTTCTCTTCCTCATCTTTCATTTTCTTTGCCTCCTCTTTTATTTTCTTTGCCTCCTCTTTTATCTCCTTTGCCTCCTCTTTTATCTCCTTTGCCTCATTGTCAAACTGATAAATTTTGGCTTTCAAGACACTATTTTCTGTTTCCAGATGACTCATCTTACTTTTTAAGTTCTTTTTCCAGTTGTCTTCAGTTTCTCTTAATTGCTTTTTGAATTGAATTTTGAGTTCTTCCAAAGCCGTTATCCAATTTGCTGGAGTTTATGTGTTTTTGCTTGGTGTTCCTTCATCCTTCTCTGTTCCATTTGCTCTTTGTTCATTGCCTGTATAGGATATATTGATTGTATTTTTTCTTTTTATATTGTTTGCTCATATTTACCCCTCCTTTATTCCCTATAGATGACTGTGCATTTGCTCCTCTCATTTTTTTTTTGTGGGTTTGGGCTTTTCTGTCAGTCTTCACCCTTGGAGTTTTGTCAGCAAATCTCTCAGCACAGTCTTTGAGGGAGGGGTGTTGGAGTTTGAGCTTCCCTGCCCTCTGAAACCTTTGATGAGATTAAGTCCAACTGAGTTGCAGAGTTGGATGTGCTCTGAGGTCAAAACCTCATGAGGGGTGGGGCAATATGGAATGTCTCCACTGCTGCAACTAGTCTCCCCACTCTGTACTTTGTGCCTCTTCTCTAACTGCTTTCCCACTGCCTGTTTGATGATATGAGCCTGGCAGAGCTTTGTCTGCAAGGTTCTCCCTCCAGACCAGTGCCTTTACCTGCTCAGAATTTCCTGCTGCCACTGGAGGCTTAGCACTCTAGGGTGGGAGAGGTCCTGGGTCCTTCCTTCTTCCTTCCCCTTAGGCTTGAGTGTTCTTGAATCCCGGCTTTTCAGGGGCATACCTTTTAAGTTGAGTCCAGCAGGAGGGTTCCTTGGCTCTGTCTTGTTGTTAGGTTTGATTTTCAGTCTCCTGGGACCATTTAGTTTGTAATCGGTAAGGAAGGGTTTTCAGAAGTCTGAACTTTTGCTGCCTCTATGCTGCCATCTTGACTCTACCTCCTAGTCTGCTTTCTGAACATTGTATTGGGTAGAGGAAAGTCTAAGGTAATAAGATGTTTTACATCATATTAACAAATTTGTTAAGAAATAATTTTCCTATGAATAGATGCTGGCTAAAAATATTATATAATCTTTATAGGTTAAAAATGAGAAATTTATCATTTTTCTTTGGGGGTTTCCATCCAACTAGCTATTCTAGGTATAACCATCTCAGTTAGGATTACCAAGTGATTTGATTATTAGTTAATTAGAATAATAAACTACTATTTAATAACAAGTATTTTCTTGAATATGCTCATTAAATAATTTAAAATTATTAAACAACACACTGAAATATGTCATATTCTCATAGAATTATAGAAATGGAAATCAAGAATGAAGGAAATTATCTCAAGGGAAAAACCTAGGGATTCCACTATATGCCACAATAAATATCTGATATGACATTCTTTTTTAGAAAAAAATGAGAAAGAATTTTAAAATAGGCCCCAAAGAAAAGCTATCTATTTTAAAAAGGAGAAGGGACAATAATGGATATCATAAATGAGTAGAGTAATATTTAAGGAAAAAGAGAAGAATAGTGATGAATATAAAAGAAATACTACTTTCTTATGAAAATAAGAGGGAAAATAGGAAAGATCAGGAGTGAAAATTACTGTCCCCCATAATTTATTTCAGTTAGCTTAAAATAGTTGGTCCAAGCAATGACTCATTCTCATCAAAGATTTCATTTTGTGAAAACATGGAAATTCTGGGTCCAAGTTATAGATAAATTGTTAAATATCTTATTTTCTTCCATGAATGGTTTTTCCCATATTACACTTCTTATTAATTTTTATATATGAGTATATATATGTAGTTAAATATTATATTAGTAAAATGTACCATCTTGATTATAAAAATATCAAGAATTTCTAATCAAATGCTTTAGATATACACAATACAGCATTTTCCTCATTTAGTAACGCTATTAAAAATGAGACTACTTTGACATGAAATAGTCTTCAAGAAATTCATAGTTGTTCCAACTGTCTTGAATTTGAAAGCTTGCTGAACTGTAGTCAGGACCTTAGTGCTTGGATTTTAATCACTCACTGATCCATGTCTTATTAAGCATCTATTTGTTAAACCTTTACCTTCCCTATTAGATTCAATACTATGTATTGATTCTAAGACAAAAGAGTGGTAAGAGCTAAGCAATGGGGGTCAAATGACTTGCCCAGGGTCACACAGCTAGGAAGTGTCTGAGGCCAGATTTGCACCCAAGACCTCCCCTCTCTAGGCCTGGCTCTCAATCCACTGGGTCCCCCAGCTCTCCCCTTATTAAGCATCTATTATGCATCAGGATAAACAAAATAGGAATTTTCCTTTCCCTCAAAAAGTTTTATTCTCTCATATAGATTAATGAGAACTAATATGTACAAGACAAACACAAGGTCATGTAGGACCCCCCTGAAGTGGTCAGAAAAGCCCTTACATATGAAGCAGCACTTGAGTTGAGCGATGGGGATAATTAGGATTCTAAGAGCTAAGAATGAAGCAGGGAGTTACTTTAGTTTTAGAAGAGAATGTCAAAAGCCCATAGACAGAGCTGAGATGCTTTTTCCAAGGCACAGAAAGCAAGCCGATTTGGTTAAAATTAAAGTTTCTGGAGGGGAAACAAACAAACAAAAAAACTGTTGACTCAGGTCTGATTCAAGTTCTGAAGGATTTTAAACAACAAGCTCAGGAGCATTATTTTATCCTGGAAGCAAGAGCAGGGGAGGGACACAGGTGGAGCCCCACTTTAGGATGGAATCGAGATAACTATGGCAGCTCTGTGGAGCAGGTATTGGAGATGTGGCAGATGCTAAGAAGACCAGTTATAAGACTATTCTAATAAGTCAAGGGAAAGAGGATGAGTCACACTAAAGCGATCATGGAGTCAGTGAAGGGGACACATGGGAAAGATATGGTGGAGAGAGTGTCAATAAGAACTTTCAATCATTTAAGATAGTAGACTTCTGGGAGATTCTGAGGCTGGGATCCCCAATAGTTTTTTATGTCTGACTCTTTGTAACCCCATTTGGGTTTTTCTTAGCAGAGATACTAAAGTGGTTTCCTCCTTCCTTCTCCAGCTCATGTTACACATGAGGAAACTGAGACAGACAGCATTAGGTGATATTCCCTTTCCCAGGGTCACACAGCCACTAAGTGCTGAAATCAAGTTCTGAACTTGGGTTTTTTTCTGATTTCAAAGCCCAACACTATCCACTATACAACCTAGATATTTCTCAACAGTTAATAGTTAATGATGAGGTATTTCCTAGGATCTCTCCTTGGGTACATCATAGGGAATGAGCTGTTTGACTGACTTGGTGATGCAAAAAACAATGAAAATATTTTAGTGATGAGCAAATAGGATCTATTCTAATAGTGAGTTTGCTTTTTTAAGAATACAACAAATCAGAAGATATTTTCTTTTAGTTATCCTTCAATATCATTAAATTATGACTAACAACATGTCCAGGAGTCTCTTCCAGACTAGACTGATGATCTTTTTCTAATATTCTTGCTCTGAGTTCCTGCCTAGCAGGGTAAGCTACTTCAAACATCTTTGGGCATGTGAAAGCACATAAAGAATATACACCTGTAGGCACCCTGGTCATGACTCACATTGTTTCCCCTATTATCACAATAACTGTATACTAAATGATAAAACAAACTAACCTTTCCTAAAGTAGATCATTGTACTCATTTTACTTTCATTGTAAAGTGTAAGTTCTTGTCTTAGCTGCAAGCACTAAGGCAAGCAATGCTGATGAATGACTAGAAATGGTTTCTTTATTCCAGTCCTCACTGAATAGAAAGTTTCCATTATCTTCATGAACATCTTCACTCTATCAATTTGACAGGGCCAGGCAGTTCTACACTTCACTGCCTGCACTCTGGAACTGTATTCTGCTTATCTATCTATTTCTGATATGAAAGAAAAATGAAAAATAATAAAGGCTGGAGAAGACTTGTTTGCACAAATATAAATGCCATTTTTCATTCTTCTTTTAATTGTTATTCTATTCCCTTTTTTAAAAGCCTGAAACACAGTTATACAAAACTATGTTGTTTGAATAGAGTTCAACTTCTAAATTTGTCTTAAGATTTCTTCCTCTGATATCCTAATGCGATGGTTCTTCACTAGCTAAAGATGGTCATGGCTTCTCAAAGGCTGCCCCAGTCAAGAGTAAGCAAAGAGCACTTCCTCTAGAACTGACAAGATGATGAGTATAAAATCAGTGATAAACTTTGTACCAATGGTCCCAGGCACCAGCCTAATATAAGTTGGCAGAAGTTTATCACTAGAAGATGGTACCCTGGCTGATAAAATGTTAGGTCATGGAGTATAAACCATTTTCTTAGGACTGGAGGGCATATGTGAGCAGCATCATAGAATAATGAAATAGACTAAAGACTCAAAGTAAAGAAATTTACTTTTATGGCTGGGATAAGAAAAACAAAACAAATTAGACCTTGTTTGCTAATATCTCACTTTGGGGTGCTAATAATACATGTTATAGGACTATAATCTCTTAGAATCCTTCCTACTCTAAATCTATCATCTTCTTCCATCCCAACATTATTCTGACATACTTTTGCTTATGCTGAAATACATCAGTGAATGCCTTTGCCACAATCTATAGTTTTGCTGGGAACACAGTAGATTGGAAAGCTACTGAATACTTGTTATGAATTCTGGTTATTAAAGTAAAGCTCATATTAAGTCTGCTTCTATTCTCTTTATGTGTTGTTGATCATCATGGGACAGTAGGCAATAATTAGAAAAGATGTTAAAAATTAGTCCTTAGAAAAGCATAAATGGTCTCTCTCTGTATTTCTGGCTCTCTCCATTCTATGTAATTTTTTTCAGTGAGTAAGTATATATTTTCTCTCCTCACTTTAACTCCTACCTCTAAAAGGTATGCTAGTAACAAACATGCATAGTCAAGCCAAAAAAATATACCACTATATATCCCACACTGCATTTGATCATCTTTCAGGCAGGAAGTAGATAACATGGTTCATCTTTCATTCTCTAGAATAATGGTTGGCTATTCACTGATTGGAGTTCTTAAGTGTTTAAGAGTTGCTTGTTTTTAGAGAGTTTTCTTATTATCTGAGGTAACAATTCATATCTATCAGTTTGGCCAATATGACAGAAAATAAAAATGAAAAATATTGAAGAGGATATGGAAAAAATGGAACATTAATGAACTGTTGGGACTGTGAACTGATCCAATTATTCTGGCAAATAATTTGGAACTATGCCCAAAGGGCTCCAAAACTGCGTATACCCTGTGATCCAACAGTATGACTACTAGATTTGTATCAAAGATAATTTTTTTAAATGGAAAAAGATCTATTTGTACAAACATATTAATTGCAGTTCTATTTGTGACAGCAATGAGTTAGAAATTGAGTTGTTGTCTGTTACCTGGAGAATGGCTGAACAACTTGTAATTTATGTGATTGTGACAAGCATGATGGAGGAATCTCTGCTCATTGCCTACCTCAAAAGGTCAAAACAAACTGAATTCATAGGAACAAGGGGTCTCCAGAGTAGGGCACAGATACATGAAGATACATGGATTTGGGCATTTCCACACTATAAGGGGATGAAATAGCTTCCGCCAAAACACAAACTGATCTACCGTCCCCCACCCCACCTACAGACCAGTGCCTAAGACTCAGAGCCAACTCTGAGTGCTAGAATCAGTGAGTGAACGAGGGGCACCCCTAGGTCCTTAGTAGCTGACTAAGACCACCAAAGACCTATCCCTGAGAGCAGCTAGACTCCAGACCCTAACAGGCAGAAGAGCACAGACCTTGGGTGTTAAGATAACACAGAAAAGGGCCACAAACAGTAGAAGCTCCAGGGCCTCTAGAGGTGGCCTCAGGCAAAAACCTCATTCCTTATAAACCTCTTTCATTAGCTTCATACACAGAGAACCTGCCTTCCTCACTCAGACTTCTGACTCGAAAGGGAAGGAAAAACCAGCATAGTGATGGCAAAAAATGCCCAAGATAACATCTTCCCAACATTAAGAAGAACAAGAAGACTTTGACTCTGGACAATTTTTATGGAGGAAAAATCCAGACTATAGAGAAAATAGAAGAAGAGGACAAACAAATAAATGTACCCAAACCTCCCAAAAAATGGAAATTGGCCACAAGCTCTTGAAGAATTTAAATCAGAGCTTATCAAAAAGATGGAAGAATATTGTCAAGAAAAGTGGGAAATAGTGGGTAGGGGAGGGAAAGAACATGATTTTTGTAATCCTGGAAAAATACTCTAAGTTAATCAGTTAAATAAATTCTTATCATAGAACAAAAAAGAAAAATGTCATCAACCCTTTGAGAAAGTAATGGAATCTGAATGCAGACTGAAATATACTATATTTCATTTTTTTCTCTTTTGAGATCTCCACAAAATGACTAATATGGAAAAATGTTTTAGATGATTGCACACAGAGAGAGTTGAATGGGAGGAGAAAATTTGAAACTCAAATGTTTAAGGAAAATAAATGTTAAAATTATTTTTCATGTGGTTTACTAAAATATTATTTTAAAATAAAGTATTATTCCTATAAAATTGTTATGATTGTGCTTACCTCACTCTGACTCAATAAATCCAAATTTCTCCAGTTTTCTCTGAAACTATTCTTTCATTATTTCTTACACTACAATAACAAAGAAAATCTGTTTTCCTATATAGCCTTTCAGCTCCATCTTCATGTAGTACCTCACATATTCTGGTTTCTGACTGATCACATCTCCTTTATATCAAAGTTTTACAAATATGATTAGAAATATGATTTTCCTAATATTTTTCTATATATATTGTGTGTTCCACATGTCCTTTAATGTTTAAGTCTACTAAAATCGATAAGAGACTGGGAAAATGTAGCATCATTCAATATTTGGGAATCACATTATCACTAATTACAGTAAAAATAAACAAAAATTCCGTAAGTGGATATTTATGTCCAGGAAGTTCTCTTCTACCTGATTACAATTATGTGAAAAATGTTCATGTTTCTTCTATTTCAAGATGATTAATGATATATTTAGAATTGGTATTTAATTTTATTTTAGTTTTCTAGATTATAAAACAATAAGTAAAAAGAGAAATGTCATTTATGTAAATATGTGCATATGTGTATGTATATGGGCATATACATAATTTTATAGAAATTCAACCTATTATTATAGGTGAGGGAATTTTCTACCAATATAAGATAGCATCTTTTCTGTACCACATAATTGTAGATAGCTGTCTAGAGCACTGAAATAGTAAATGACTCATCTAGGATCACATGAACCAATCTATATCAGAGACAGTAATTAAATCTATGTCTTCTTTCTTTTGATTTTGGTTCTCTATCCACTATATCTAGTGTATTTAAATATTTTTGTAATAAAAACATTGTAGAAATTGCTATTCCATTCCAAATTTTTATTGGATCTAATTTAGTATAAATTGTAATATAATGTCCTACCGAAAACGTGTTAAAACTAATTAACCCAGCCAAGGGAAATTTGCAAACATTAGAACATCCTAAGATTGGTTTTAGTTAATTAGAAGAATTCATAAAATTAACTCTCACCTCTGATTCATACTGACTATGTTATCCTAGGAAAGTTACTGAACTTTTCAATGACCAGGCACTTCTATAACTATAAATTACAGAGCAGTTGTTAATCTGCAGTGATAGAAGGATTTTCCTAACTGGAAGTTCTCCAAAGCAATAAAAACATAGGTCAGGAAATGTTTTCCCTATATTGAGTTTTAGAATAATTAGTAATCCACTATTTATTTGTTTGGTGAGAAAAAAGAAAATAAACACATGACTAAGTGTGGCAATGCACGCATTGCCATGTTACCCTAGCCCTGACTATTGGAAAATAGAAGCTCGTAGACCTGGAGTTCAGAAGTAGAAACTGCTCAACAAATCAAATGCCAAAAATCACTGGGAACAATATGGAGAGACTTCAAATTGGGGGTCTGGGACCGAGGTTGCCATAGCATAAGGCTGCCTAAGGAAGATGATCAGAAATGGAGCAGGCTTTGCTGATTATGATTTGGATCAAGTGCAGCAGCTGCACTTCTAGCCTGGGTGAGAGAGGAAGAATCAATCTCAAGAAAAATAAAAGAGAAAGGGATGAGAGGAGAGGGGAAGAAAGGAAGGGAGAACTTCTGTTGGAAATGGCAAGATAAAATCTCTATTTGTGACAATTTGGCCAATAGACATCTATTTTTTCATGTTCTTTGATATTGCTGCCACTCTTCTTTTAATAAAGGTTAAAATAATATAAATCCTCCTCAATGGGGTTAGAATACTATGCCATGGTTTTACATCTTGTTGTCTTAAGACTCTTAAAATCCACACCTGGTTTTATTTTAGTAGTTAAGGGGCTAGAATCAGCTTTATTTGAGGAACTTAATTCTGTTTGAACCACGCTAAGAGGTGGATAGGATTTGCCAAAAGTAATGTCAGTTCCCCACAAAGTACTATTTATGTTGGTCTAACAGAGTAGGATCATTGAGAGGAAGATAAAAGGCTAGCAGTTTATTCTCAATTTCTCCAAATTTCCTAAACATGTATATGATTTCATCAAAATAGTCCCATATGCTTTTTCCCCTCTCTATTTTAATGCTAATCTAGACTTAAGATTTTATAGAAATACTAATAACTCTTGACTCTTAAGTTCCAGCAGTACATGGAATGTTGGACATGTCGTTAAGTGAATTTGCCACATCTCAGAACTTAATTGGTGCACACCAATTAGGGGGATCATATATTTCAGTATAACTTAAGTAATTTCTCTATTTGGGGAGGAAAAGTCATCAAAGGAGGAAATCTCTCTGTCTTCAAAATTAATTTATTTTGTATATAACAAAGTATATTGAGAGGAATTGGATCTAATAATATAATATACATGAGTCTCTCTGTCTATATATAAAAGATAGCCCTTCTTTTCTTTCTCATTATATATATATGTCTATGTCTATATGTGTATTATATATGTCTCTCTCTTCCCTTTTTGTCTTTATAGATATACACACAGGCATATAAATATAACATCCTACACACATATATCCAATATATCTTTTGGTTGGATGGTTAATATAAGACAGTTATAAGATGTTATGCAATTTTAGATAATATGCATAAATTGCATTCTTATCTGTATGGGAAAATAAGTGTTGGAACATTGGCCTTAGACTCTTAATTCCCAGCATCATTTGGTCCCAGTATTTTGTTATATTGACCACTGGCCAGAAGAAGTCAAAAATAATACTTGCTATCATACTAAATAGCCAAAAATATAGCTGTGCCAGCATGAACAGCCCTGCACAGGTCACTGTTGTCCAGCAAGGTTTGAGTTATCATTGCAGTTGTATTTAAATCAAAAAGTTGAACATAGTCTTGCCCTCATTATCCTTGTGATCAGTGCAATGCATTTTTCAGATAAATGACTGGAGTTATATTTTCAGGATTAGGTCTATGACAGGTCAAAAAAAGAATAAAGATAGCTGACTTAGAAACAATTGAACCTATAAACCTGAACTCATCAAGAATCCTACTCCAAATAACAGCTAAGTATATATAGGTTTTTATGAAATAAAATAGAAAGATAAAGAATGATCAATTTCAGTAATGTTTTTATTAGTTAATTTTCATTATGTTCTGAAATTTAGCTAAAATGTGGCTAAATTCTTACTCTCAAAGAAAACAAGCCAAAGAAAAAATTAAAAGTGAACTATAGGGGGCAGCTGGGTAGCTCAGTGGATTGAGAGCTAGCCCTAGAGACGGGAGGTCCTAAGTTCAAATCTGGCCTCAGACACTTCCCAGCTGTGTGACCCTGGGCAAGTCACTTGACCCCCATTGCCTAGCCCTTACCACTCTTCTGCCTTGGAGCCAATACACAGTATTGACTCCAAGATGGAAGGTAAGGGTTAAAAAAAAGTGAACTATAGATCATTGGAACAAAAGAAATGCACACTCAGACACTCCCCCGAGTGTATACACAAAAAGACACACAGAAACTAATACCCCATAATTTTTTTTAATATTACCTTCTTGTCAGAAAGCCATCAAGATAAAGGATTCAAAGATTGTTTTTGTATTATTCAAAATTCAATATAAGATATAACTTGATTTTCATTGACAATTGACTCATTCAAAAATTAGGTTCAAAAGAGTTAAGATGGAAAATGTGTTATTAATCAAACTAAGAGAATTATTGTTTTATATTTTGCTAGAACTTTACCAATTATTTTTGTCGGCAGAAATGATCGTCTTTGTAAAGGGACAAAGTACTTTTCATTTTATTATTTGTTTTTTTGAAGAATTATAGCTTTAGTTCTTTTAAGTTCATCTTCATCTTTCATTTCATATATTTTGTAAAATCTTTCTCTGTCTTATAGCATCAAAAATGACAAATCTTTTCCTTCTGAGCTGCTCTGAGATGTGGCAACACAAGTGCCTAAAACACAAGTGGATGAAACAGGATAGGAATGAGTTGGAGAGCAACTGCAGAGTGAAAATCTGCAGGGAGAGGAATAGCTGCTAACTGGGAACTGCAGGGGAGGAAAGATTTTGAGTAATAGTCTATAGATTCTGAAGGTTGCTAAAAGGGACGTGCTAGGAGTAAAATCATCACATAAAAGTACTAAGTGAGAAGGGAATGAGCTGTCCAAGTGCTGTAGAGAATAGAAAGGAAAAGGATTCTTCCGTGGTTTGGCTGTGTTTATGGTTTTAGTATTTCAATAATGGCAGTTAATAAACACAGTATATGTTGATATACTAGTCTAAAGTTGTATATGATGCAAAAGAATATATTATTCAGATTTTTTAAAAAAAAATCAGAGTGATGTTTCCCACCATAGATAAAATGGATTCAATTGGCTTTTTCAGTGGAGTATAGTTGTTTGAAAAGGGGTTAAATATGTTCAGGAGTTCCTTCTTCATACCACTGTGAATAGTTATTGGCCCTAAAGCATTTAGAAATTGGTGAATCTTATTGCAAAAATTGAATCTCATCTTTCTGGAGGGTTAAGGGCTTTTGATACGTATCACCCATTTAGAGGTGGATGGTGGTTTTAAGGATGCCACTAGTTGAGACTCACAAATCAGTAGCAAATAGAGCATCATAAGATTAGGCTATCAGAAGTTATTGAATATGTCTTTCCACAACCAAGCCCTACACAGATTAAAAACTCAGGCTTAAAAATGTAATATGGCATCTCATGTTTTGTGATTTTAAGCCACAACCATGTCTTCCCCATCCATTTTTCTCATTATCTGCTTTCATTTTATCTTTCAGTACTTTGTTTACTGACCTCTATATTCCTGATATTAATTTACACTCAAATAATCCCACTGTTTTCAGGGCCTCCTATGCTGATTCCTAATTCCACAGTGGTTTCTCTACAATAGGTCCTTCAATGCTCACCTATTTCATAAATACAGATATTTTCTTCCATACTTTTAAAATCTCTTTTCTAATTTCCTATTAGTACATACAATATTTACCATACACTTTAGGACTGAATTACATACCATTTATATCATTTTTTCCTCTTCAGTTCCTACAGAGAATAAATAGATCAGGTCCTACATTAAAAAAAATGTTCCTGAAAGCAATTAAAGTGTTCTGCATTCAAAGCAAGTATTTTGATGGATTCATAGTTTCATTTCTGTGACAAAACCATCCACTGGAACAGAACACAACCTGTCTATGCCTCATCATCTCTGGGGTTTCTTTTGCATATTTATCCATACATCCTTTGCTGAAGAGCAACCCAATGTTTTGGAGTCTTCTTGGTCTTTTAGTATTTTGGAGATACCAATTGGGTTGTTCAGCTGGTGGACCCTTTGGGTGACCCACTAGTCCATTTTGTTATTACAGCACTGTGAGTACATCTTATTTCTATCAGTCCAAATGTTTTTTATAGAGCTTCTCATATATATTGTCATCATTGATAACATCCATTAGCCCATTTTTACACATCTTACATCTTCCCATTGCTTTTTGACTCATATGTAGATTCAAAGATTTTACAATCATCTTTCATTAATCCTGAGTGTACTAGAACATATTGCTTTTAATAATGAACAATAAATCTTTCTCAAAGAGTCAATGCTATAGTATTATTAACAGCACCAAACTGAGTTTACTAGTTCAAGGTCTGTGAATTTTATTTTAGTATTAGAATGGCATTATTCATGAATTCCTGGCTGAAAGTTGGCAAAATGTGAGAGTTACCTTGAAACACTGTTTTGAAATCTTTCACATGCAGCCTCCTACTACTATC
This sequence comes from Monodelphis domestica, assembly GCF_027887165.1. Classification (NCBI taxonomy): domain Eukaryota; kingdom Metazoa; phylum Chordata; class Mammalia; order Didelphimorphia; family Didelphidae; genus Monodelphis; species Monodelphis domestica. Next base: position 253,327,655 of record NC_077234.1, read on the forward strand.
TAACTTCTTTAATGTGTATGTTTTTACTGAATCAATTAGCCTGTAAAGAGTTGAGTGAAGAATTACATACTTTTGTATCTCTAGCTTGGACATAGGATATGGTCATTAAATATTTGTTGATTGATTATTGGGAAACAAAAGCTAATTTTTCTTTATTTATGAATGTCAGAAAAAAATAGGTCAACCATGAGACCAAATTTTCATTAGTTAACAGGTTTTTCCAGGCATGTAAATATCTTTTATCCATTGAGCAAGTGGGAAAATGTCTTTGATTTGCCACAGACTAATGATAATCACACAATAAGTTTGATTTAAAAACTTGTAATATGTGTGCACATATTTGCATAGATTTCCTCTGCAATCATGCATTTATTGTTTCCTTATTGGTAGCTTCATAGCAAGTTTATATATCTCCGTGTTAAATGGAGACTAAGTGTTCTGATAGTCGTGTGTGAAGACATAGCTAAATATTAGTGGGCAAGCAACAAAACCCAGATGGCCTCTTTATGCACAGACAGTTTTTAGACTTCTCTGTAGTTCTTAGTGGATGCCATTCTATTGTGATGGATTTTATGGGTGGTCTTAAAATAATGCTAAAATATTTTTAACGTGTGAAAGTTATGTAAAAATATATTCACTAAGAATTTTAATGTCTTTTCTGAATATTCAACTAAGGAAATTTAAATTCAAGTGAATATTGCCTTTTGTGTGTAAACATCACAAGAGAAAAGAGATGGAGAAAGGATAAGTAAGTAAAATAAGCCGAAAGGAGATCATATCATAGGAGCCCAAATCAGGCAATTAATATGAAGGCATTTAATTTTTCTAAAATGATGTAGACCATATTCAAAACCAAATCTCTACTCAATACATCCACACAATTCTCACTCATCCCCATTACTAAGGGATTCTTTGAAATTGAGGAAGAGTGCAATTCAAGCCTCATTGCTCTCAAAGTTGATTCAATTTCACCTTTTCTGTGAATACCCCTCAAACTGATTGAAACCATTTTTACTCTATCTTTTTCAATTGACTTATATTCTGCCTGGTGAGATAAATATTATGGGACTAGATTTTTCATCTTGCCACTAGGAAGAAGACCCAAACTGTAAATCGCAAAAGTGATGCCACTATCATTTGTGGTCCTGCATTAGTGGTGGCCCTAAACTTTTTGAGGGGAACTTGCACTAGTTTTTTTATCAAAGTCTTGTGATTCTAAACAAAGAAGAGAATGGTGATAAGAATGTAGAAACCTAGTGGTAGGGGGATGTGCTTGGAATAACTGAGAGCCATAAGTATGAGTGTTGGGGTGTTAGGAGTCGGGAAGGATTGGCAGTCGGCTTGAAGACTAGCCAGTTTTAAAACAGGCAGATGATGATGTACTGGGCTGGGGAATCACAGGAGCATGGACTTAAAACAGGAGATGAACTGAGAGGTCATTGAAACCAACTTCCTCGTGCAAAAATAGAAGAACTGTGCTTAGAGAGGTTAACTGATTTTTTTTTTCCCCAGTCACATCCCTAATTAGTATGTGAAGTAAGATTTGATGCAAGTCTTCGTGACTTCAAGCCCAGAAAATGTTTACTATTCCACATAGCCAAGCAATCCTGTTTTATGGGTCTGTTGCAATCTATGGAAAATCAAGCGACAGAGGTAAAATTTGAATCTAAGTCTTACTGATTTCAAGTCCAGTGATATATCAGTAAGTCATGTTTCTCTTGATTCTGTTTTATGGTGTTTCTCCCTCTTCCACACATTTCCTCCAGTCTTTTAATTGTTTACATGGACAACACAGGAATAATGATTTCAAAATAAGAAGTTAATAAGGTTATTATTACTAAGTGATGTAATGAAAAAATGAAAATGAACTGACTTGAAAAAGAACTAGAAATTTATGTATTAGATTTAATATTACAATTAATATAAAATTCCTGATAGAAAAGGAAACCCCCCAGAACACGAAACAGATGAAACCTATCTGGAATTAAGTAGCATTAATAATCATGATTACAATTCTTGGATGTGGAAATTCTTGAAATATTTTGACTAATTTTCATGGCTATATTTTTAAATTTTTATCTCAGAAATTGAGAATGATTGCACCTGGGAATTTAGAAGTAGCTGGACTAATGATAAAGCAGACATGTCCAAAGAACTGATAGTATCTCTTTTTTCTTACAGTAGTACTTTTTCATTGTCACTTCCGTAAAGGTAGAGATATCCAACTTCAACTTTATTAATTTTTTTCTCCCAGGTAAAGTGGGAAGAAAGGAGGAATAATAAAATGAGAATAAGAGGACATATTTAGTAAGGAAATGGGGAGGTCTGTTATTAATCAAAGAGGAAAGCAATGTGGTTTGGTCTTGGAAATATTTGTGACAAACAATAGCAACAGAAAGTTGAGGGAAAATAAAATATTTGAGGGTTGATAAAACTTTATTTAGATTCTAGAGTATATGTAATATAGGTTTCATGACTTAGATACACCTTGAAAAACACTGAATATGCAGTGATGGAACAAAACAGTTTAGTGACTCATATATTAGTAAAAAAAAAACCAACAACAGAAAAACATACGACCTCCCCTCAAAAAAACAATGTAGTTTGTTTAGAATTTAAATAAGAATCATCTATAGATTTAAAATGTTTCTTTCATAAGAGATCTCCTCCTCGAAAGCATTGTCTAAAGTTTGTGAGATTCTACATATTCAACATGAGATTATATAACATCTCCATTATAGTGACCATTGAACCCTATGTATGCTAATGAAACTCTAAAAATTATATATACGGTGTCATTTATCAAAGTAAAAAAAAATGCATGTGACAAGGCTAATAAAATATTAAATATTTGGTATGATCCTATTTTAAGGAGTATTATAATTTCAATGCAAAGATATCAATAACTTTTATTCAGATGAGTGGATATAATTCAATTTTTGTTTCCACCTATCTCATTTCCATAAATTATCTAATTCTTTAAGTCCACATTAAAAATGTATCATGATAAATGGTAGTTATATTACATAGTATTTAGATAATGGTATTAATTAATAAGTTGACAAATTTATTACTGAATCATTTTCTACTTAAAAGAATCTCAAAGTTGAAAGGGCACTTGGAGCCCAGATCTTTCAACTTCAACCTAAAATTAATGCTTAAAATACTTCTATTAAAGTAGAAAATATCTTCTTTCTTGAATGAAGTTCTTAGTAAAATGTAATCTAATTTTAAAAATCAAGTAACCTTTAAGACAAATACATTTTTTAAAAATCCCCCAAATGATGCATGTTTTCAATGGTTATATTTATAACTATGCTTTATTATTAGATTAATAATAATAATGAGAAGCAAAGTAAATAGAGATCAGAATAAGAATCAGGATGACATGTTAAAGGTCAGCCATTAGTTAACTAAACATTCAATCCACCTTCCTATTTCTATACCTAATAAAGGTCTCAGCTAAAGAACACTTAGTGATTGACATTAGCAGAGAGTTTTATCACAAAGAAATCCCAACATCAGTTTAAATACTGAGTAATGATAATAACAATGACAATGAAGATGATGATGGTTACAATACTGATGATATATTATTTAAAATTCTGCAAGGTTCTTCCTTCCTGGTATCTCATTTGATTTTTCACATGTCTGGAATCTAAAAAATCTCAACCCCAATTCAGCCTCAAATAATTACTGTGTGGCTCTGGTCAGGCCACTTAACCTGTCTTTGCTTCAGTCTTCTTGACTGTAAAATGGGAATAATAATAGCTTCTACCTTTCAGACTATATTATTGGGGGTCAAATACGTTAATAATTATAAAATGCTTATCATAGTGCCAAGTATACTTTAAATGCTAGATAAATCTAAATTGTTATTTAGCTATTTATTATTATTATTACATTTTACATACAATAAAAAATAAATTTTACAAATGTTCAGCCACACAGGCAGAATATCAAACCAAAATTTTCCTGACTCCAGGTCAATACTCTTTCCATCATACCATGCTCTTGCAAAACTTGGTCATTTTTCATATCAATAAAGTAGAGGGGATCAGTGAATCCAAAAAGATACTTTAAAACATATCACTCCAAAGTTCTGATATTCAGTAGCATGACAATGAGATATGGATACAAAACATTTCTCTAATGGGTAGATTTCAGAACAGCCAAGAGGAGTCTCCATGTTGACGTTGTAAAGGGAAAGAGAAGAGTCAATAGGAATTTTGTCAAGAGTGAGCACATCTGGTCCACACTTTCTGTGATTTTTTGTGATACTTTTATTAAGGTCCTAGATCTGACCTGGCTGAAAATGTCAATGAATCACCTCTTTTTGAAAGTAGAGAGAATACCTATGAAGTATATGCGATATTTATGTGGATGAGAATGAAAATCAAGCTGGAGAATAAAAATAAAAATATACTGTCAGTGAATACAGTTTCTGTTGTTATAGATAATTAATATTTGATGACATGTTTAAATTGGGCCATAATCATGGCTTTAAAGTCACAGAAGCAATCAATTTGCTTGGTATTTTCCTATTTGATGGAAGTATTAACAGGAGGACTGTAAAACTTTAAAGCAAGCACATTCCTTATTTTGAAGGGAACTCAATTGCCTTATTGGTGAGTAACTTGAATTACTGAATTAAAGCTATTAAGTGATGAATAGATTAATCACAAAATCTGTTCAGTTCATTAAATAGTTTTAATTATTTCCTTGCACACCTCTATAGGGATTTATCATATGAGATTAGCAAAATATCTATGTAAAATAATAAAATTAAAGTACATAAGATTTTTATTATGTCACAATGCTGCATATAATCCTATATGATATCATTTTTGTGGGGATGAATTAGTTTGAATTTAGTCAAAAAATCTTCATCTTGTCATTTCAACTGAATGATAACAATGCAAAGTTTAATACTTTAAATGAATATATTTTTAAAATTTCAACTATAGATTAAGAATAGTTTCTCCCACTGTGGGGAAGTGGGAAGAGTAAAAAGACTAAAGACGTAAAAACTTATTTTCCAATGTTACATGAAACAAATCACATTTGCATTTCAAAATTATTATCACTGCCAGCTCACCACTTGATTTTGAGCCATCAAGATTAGGAAAATATGACATTATTTTACACATCCTAAAAAGAGGAAATTTTAAGTTAAAATGAGTATTTCATCAGGCACTAAACTATATGAAGACTATACACCTATCAAGTTATGGATATGAAGAAAGACAAAAACCAACCCCTTCTCTCAAAGAGATAACAATCTAATGAGAGAGACAACATAAAAATAACTATTAGAGAAAAAATAGATGATTCAGATGGAAAATAATATCAAAAGGAAGGTCCTGGGAGGCTTGTGTGGTTCCCTTCCTAAAGAAAGTGATATTTGAGCTGAGTTTTAAAGGAAGTTGAGGAAACTAGGAGGAGGCCAGGAGAGAAAACTTGTCTCTTATATGGAAGTAGGTTAGAAATATTACCTTAATTCCTCTTTTCCCAACAAAATATTAGTGCCAAATATGAGAAGAAAGGGTTGGAAGGACATATTTTTTTCTAGTGAGACTAATATTGAGCTAATAAAAAGAAAGCTTTGTGGTTATATTTCAGAAGAGAGTCAATAATCCCAGTCTCCAATTTCAACATAGTTCTTTGTGTGAGCTAAAAGATTTTAACTTTGTTCTCAATATATTTTAATATCTCATGCATTGGCTAACAAAACAAAACAAAAGCAAAAACAATGCCAATAAAGTGCAAAATTACCAAATTGAATTAAAATAGCAATAAACATGATTAGAATATATACCTGAATATTTCCACAGGAAGTGAAATTAAAAGTTGGAGATTGCTTAACCAAATAAGGCAATAAAAATAAATTGAAAGGTAAAATAATCATAACACTATAAGGATCATTTAGGAATGACTTAAGATAGGAAAAGTGAACAATTGAAGAAATCAAATGGAAGCAAAGTTTAAATAGAAATGCGAAGAGATATTTTGATGAAAGTGTAATATATCCACATATAAGGACTTTACCACCCTATTTAATAATTCTACAAAGCCTCTGCCCAGGTTCAAACAACTTATTTCCACTGTTCTTTTAACTAGATAAAATTCTTCCTATGTAATTGAACACATTAATAATCAGGAAGTAGCAGTTATTAAATACAACAAATGATGTTATCAAGTGATGTTCTTTTATTTAATCCAATGAATCAGGTTTTCATGCAACATTTTATTTAACTATCATCAGTGAACTTGTGCAAACATTATCTAAAAATTAACATATGCATTTGTCTGCTTGGAGGAAAAGGGAGGATGTATGCTTATAAATATAAGTTTAGATTTCAGGGATATGTTTCAATGATAAAAGAGAAAAAACATTTTATCTGATTTCTTAATGATAAAATTGATTATTTTAATTTATATGAAAACATCTTGATAGTCCTGAAGAAATTTAATGTAACAACTTGTCATTACATTTTCAAAACTTTTTAGGTTTAAATTAAGAGCATTTCAAATACTTAATATACAACAACTTGCTAGGATAAGAATGTATGTTCTAGGAAATGGATGTGGACAGGAAATTAGATGATTGTTCTAATAAGAATGATTGTACACAACATTTATTCAAATATGCACAAAAATTCTATACCTATCATATAAAATAATGAATGGCACCTTTATTAGGAATAAATTTCCATTAATTTTCAATTATCCATGGCAATAGAGAGTAGAGAAAACACAAATTCATTGAAAATTCCATTTTTTTCTAATAAGAGAATGAAGGACAAGGGAATGAATAATTTAAAATGTAATAATCAGCTCCTAAATAATCAAATGATCATTTCATATGACTAAAAGCACTAATTTAGTCTCCCTCCAGTAAAATTGAATTTAAATCAGTATCAAAAAGCTAACTACCTATTATGAAGTGTAATCAGAAATTGCCAAGTCCCTTATAAATGTCTCATAATTCTTAATACACAGGAACTACTTCAAAATGCAAAGTATACCTTGACAGTTAATAGTTTAAGCTTGTTTCCTCTCATGTATTACCTAGAGTACACAGATAAACTCAGTCTTTCACATATATCTACATATAATCTATTTGAGATTTTGAAAAATTCTGATATTAAAATTTAAATTAAATGAGCACTTCCATAGGACTGTACATAGGATAGCATATTTTCATTAGACATGCCTTGCTTTTAAATAAATAAGGAATTCAACTTGCAACTTTTGAATTCTTAAATTTTGTTTCCTTTTAGCCTTCTTTTTCTTCTATGAATTTTCAAAAATGAATATAATTTAAAAATAACATCTAAGACTTTTCTTTGGTAAACTAAAAATGTCCAATCCCTTTATGCAGTATTCTGAAATTGTTCCATAAATCTTATGCTACTTTGCTTTTTAAAATGTGTTTCCTTACTTTCGTGAATTACATTTTATTTATTGGTTGAAATTTGCCTCACTTCTGTTCCTTGTGCCAACTTCTTAGACCTATATTATATTTTAATCAAACTTCCCAAAATAATCACTATACCACTATAAGTGTGACCATTTCTAAAAATATAGTAGGTTAACTCTTTCGATCCTTCTTTAGGATGACCCTTCAAATGTTGTTACTGAGATCTTCATTCAATCAGCTTTTCAATGAATATAATCAGGTAATTAAAATAGTTCCAAATAGTGTCTAACTCAAAATAAAAATTAGAAAAAGAATTATTTTGGCTCTTATGACAAAGTCAACAATTTAAGGCATATACATTTCTTATAATAAAATTGAGAGAAGAAAAAAGAAAAAATACACTAGGGAAGTCACTAACTTTCAAGAATTTATGGATAAAATTTCAAAAAATCTAGATCATTTGAGGTAAAAAGCATTGATTCAGGAATTATTCAGCCCACAGTTTATCATACCATAATAAATGATAGTAAACCAAATGTTAATTACTCTTGAGCAGTCATGTAACAAAATTATCACATTTAAAAATGCTTAAAAAGACCTTTCCAAGAGTCAAAATTGAGTCATTGACCAATTTTGCCATAAAATCATGGAGAAATTAGAGCTTGAAAATCCGGTAGCTGAGATAGCAACAGTCCCATATAATTAAATGGGGCCATTTTGAAAGCAGTGTAATGATGATTATTTTGGGGTCATATATCGACACATAAATTATGGAATCAAGTTGTGGAATGGGGCACAAAATTTCACCCTTAGTTTTTGCTTGCTAGGAATTATCTCAAAGGTTTGAAGAGTTATTCAATTCAAGAAAGGTTTCCTTACTTCATACCAGTCATCATGTACTGGACAAGTGACTGGAGCAGTAGCAGGGCAAAAAAGGGCAAAAATGAAAAATGATAGTCATTGCCTTTAAAAAAAACTCACACATTTTCTCTGCCTCTAGGTTTTTATGACAGACTTGGGATGAAGTGGAATAATTATTCAAGAGGAATTAGGGGGTCTTGGTTCAAATCTCAGCTCTATCCCTTATTATTTTTATGACACTAGACAAGTCATTGAACCTTTCTTGATGCAAGGGATTTTAATTCTGAAAGTAAAAAAAGATATGAAATTGATTTGTGTTTCTAATCCCTCTTTATGATATAACACCAAAGCAAGGGGCACCACTAGGATCATTTGCCTTAGATTGGTTTTTGTTGTTGTCTTGGCTAAGTATAGTTGGCTTTTTCTAAAAGGGATAGGGATGAGAATGGGCATGTAGATGTTGCCATAATTTAATTTTAGTAATATTTGTTTTTGTCTTATTATTTTATCAATTAAAAGGCAGATAAAATTTTATTATTGTAACCATGGATGTTGTTTTGGGTTAGGAGAAAAAAATTCTCAAAGCATAATAATTCTGAAGATTGTCTTCTCATGTCTAAAAATTGAGGGCTTAAAATCCAAGATTTGAATTATTGTAGTAAACTGTTACCCAAAACTTCATTTTCAATTTAAAAAGGAGGCATAAGTCCCTCCAAATCCTCAGCAGTTTTAGAGACTCATCTCCCCTGCCAGATCATTTTACCCCTCTAAAACAAGAAGATTGTATAGAATCAGAAGTATGGAGGTGAGGAAAGAGAATAAAAAATATTGGCTTTAGCTGGACAAAAATCTACATATATACCACCATTCTGAATTCAAAATGAGAGCCCACAAGTAACTAAAATATGATAAGAAAATGCATTCAACTAGATTGAATATTCATTAGTAAACCATCCAAATATTTGTTATAGAGATTACACATTTATCCTTTTTAATATCCTACAAGGTGATCTAAAAATTAAGGTTGTCCTTTTTTAATGAAACACAATTTTAATGGAAAATTTAGTCCATATCATTTAACCTGAAAGAGTCAAAGGTACATAAATAAAAGTTTTCACATCTCGATTTAAATAAGGAGAGTCTGAGGGAGTTCAATCGATGCCTATTTTAAAACCTTTCAGTTTGTAAAATTTTTGGCTGTGTATTTACCTCTTTTTATTCAAAAGGCCCCAAGAGAGACATTATCCTTCAGTCAAGTACACAGATCTTGGATGCTGGTAAGATTATTGCCACACTATTTGTTATAATAAACGAAAACTGAAAAGGTAGTCAGCATGATTAGCCATTTACCCAACCTTTTCATAGATAAAATGACTTCTATACATATTTAAAGAGCAATCCCAATTCAGTGTAGGTGAGTTCCTCTTAGCTACATCAAAGATGGAGATACAGACTCTCCAGAGAAGGGAATACCCTCAGAAATGTATTTATGCACTTTGAAAAAATTCAGCTCCTCTAATCCCTCCCTGATAAAGTAAATTAGGGGAGGGATGGAAAAGACACGAGTCAGAAACCGCTCGTTTTACGCTCCTCTTTTCACAACAAACACCTTGTGAGGCAGCCTCGTCTGGACTCCACTTTGGGCCAGAAGGACATCAAACAAACTGATGGCTCGTCCTTATTCTAGTCCTTCATCCTTCTGGGATTGTATGAGCAGTGCAATTGACTTGAATCTCAGTTTTCTTAGGTCTAAAACTGAAATAAGAGGGTATAAAGTTCATAAATGGCAAACTGTGCTATAGCTATGTGGGAAATATGTAGATACAGATATTGGATGCCTTACATGTGGCACACACTCACTATATATATATATATATATATATATATATATATATATATATATATATATATATATATATTTATATAATTAAAGAAGATAAAACATGTAAATGCATAAACGCATGCACGTGAGGTAAACACAGCCACAGTAACCCTAACTAACTCTTCATATGTTGATTCCAACCTATGACTTCATCAGTGTGATAACCAATGAGAATCCGTGCCATAGAGAGGAGGGTTCTTGCACTTCCTGTGCCCCTGAGTGCCCAATCCCAGCTCAGGGGGTTGCCAAGGTAACCTCAAGAGACATTCTCAGAATGGCATCCTGGTAATCTACACAGAGGATGCTTGGATGGAGACTCTTGGCCATTGCTGGGATGCTTCTTGAGGGAGAGGTTCCCCAATGTGCCTCTTCTGAGCCCCAACTTCTCCCCAAGATCAGTTACGATCTTCTCATTCTGGAAGCATTTCCTGATTCCTTCATTTGTCAGCCTCGTGTCTTCTTCCATCTCCCTCAGAAGAACTTGTGCCTCAAAGAATCTCTTCCCGTGTTACTTTGCCCCAGTAGCACGAGCTTCATCCATGCATTCTGGATGCCCATTTCACGTCTACATGGACGCGTGTGAAAGCATTTTGGAAGTGATGTCTATGGAAGTGACTCCCACATTTCATAACGGCAAAGCTTGCTTGTCCTCACCAAGTGAGAAACGGGTAAATCGAAAGGAAACATGTTGGGGAGCCACTTCCTGGAAAGAAGAAGGGAAGACTTCTTGGACGTCGTTCCGAACATCAGCCCTTCACTTTGGGGTAAGTAGCGTTCTTACGGCAGATCTGTCTGGCTTCTGGGGGATGAGTCAGCCAGCAGCCCTGTTACACCAAGCTAAGAGACGTGGAATGTGTTTGTTTTGAAGGAGGCCAACGCCAAAGTGCTGTAAGCCATGTAAGTAGGAACTGCTGAAGAGGAAGGACTTGATGCTAGAAAAACCCTCTACAAGAATAAATAAAGTAGCGGGCAACATTTTTAATTACATTTATTGGTGTATAATCTATATGACATCTGTTATGTATATGTGGGCATTTATTATGCATTATTATATTACATATATTATTATACAATATATATCTATATACATATATTATTTATAAGTTTTTAGAGATAAACTTCAGGATCAAAACCTAGTTTCAGTTGCTTTATAGGGTAAAGTGAATTGATGCCACCTTAGCTCTGAAGAGTAAACCAATGCCTCTGCTTGTAGGCGAGGGGTAGCATTGTGCCACTTTTCGTAATGATGATTCCTAAACTTTCTATTTAAGCTGGGGATTCATGAATGAAATCATGCATTCAGAAGGCTTTTGCTCTCTCCAAAATGTTAGAATCTCATATGATAACTAAAGTGAATACAATTTAGTGTAGGACTACAGAACAAATCCTCAATTACTCCTCTGTGACTTTGTTCTCTTACACACTCCCTTCACTTTTAAAAAGTATATAACATGAAGGCACCAAGGAAAGCATCTAACTTTAGAAACTACCAAATCAGCTCACGGGGGTTGAATGTGGCCAGTGCCCTTGAGGCAATACTGAAAACAATCACCATCGTTCTCACTATACTGTCAAGAGAGTTTTGAAAATTTTACAGATTCCAACTTTGAAAATAAGGCTCATTTTCTTTAAAAATGAGATTGTTGCATTTAATCTAATAATTCTCAAAACTACCTAAAATAGAAAAAAATACCAAGTTGCTTTTTTTTAATGATGGAGTGGAGAAAAAAAATTATTTAGAATAAACTCAGTTGGAACTTACCAGGGAACAAAGAAATCATATCTGTATTGATCTGAAATACTATAATTATTTTTACTTTTTAAAATGTATAATTTTAAGCTAGTGAATTATGATAAAACAACTCAACAATTTATTAAGTTTATGATAGACTTGATTTTGAGTTCAAAGGAAACAAAATTGCTTAAGTAATTTGTCACCATTAACTCAAGCAGATGTTAAATTGAACTTATAAGAAGGAATTGTGAACTAAGGTTTGACAAGCTAGAAATGTCTCTGATATGAGAAGCAAGCTCTAAAAATGGACACTCAATTTGAAAGATAACTATTAAAAATGAACTCTCCTTTTTAATCTTTGAGAGAAAATGTATTACAATATTGTACTCCTTGTGGAATGGAATCTTCTAGAAGCAGAGCATTTAGAAGACAGAAATTGGATGCTTTTAATAGGCAATTCCTATTATTATTTCCATTTTTAAATTTGCCCATCAGAAATAAGTAGTACTTTTCTATTAATAAGTATTTATTATTAGAAATGTCAAATGTATATTATAACCATTTGCTTAGAGAGCAAACACTCATTTCTAACTTTAATTAAATTATTTAATGTATCATTTTGACCATGTTGAAATACTATAGTATAAAAGATAGGGAAATCACCTGCAAACAAGGAACATTTACCTTTGTTACATGCTTCTGTGGTCTGAGGTAATCCCTTACCACTTGGCATTTCAGGAAACTCTCTAAGATCAGAAATTGCAGTTTTGCACTGGTAGACAAGGCAATTCTTCAAGTCAATGGGACTTTCTGATAATAATGAAGTGACAAGTATGGCCTAAAATAATTTTAGATATTATGATGTTTATTATACTCTAATCCAGCATTAAACTGGATATTGTTATTTCTATTTCCTGTTTTAAATAGTTCCATTGATGAAATGGAAGTATCATAATCTAACACACAGTTGGTGTTCTCCCAAGATCTTTATCATATAAAAATCTTTTAGAGTTTAATGTCTTACTGCTTCTAAAGTGCTTTAAAAAAAAGATGTTTTAGGAGTCTCAATTATTATTATTATTACTTCAAAATCTATCATTCTTTTCTTTCAGAAATAATTCTGTAAACACGCTTAGTTTGCATTCTCTTTCCCCCAGGTATATTCCCCATTATAATAAGCAGATTGTTCACTGCAATCAAAGTCTTAAAATGTATTTCACTGCAACAAAAGTCTTGTCATCTTCTATGCTAATCTTCCTTTCAATATTGTCTTACTTCTCAAGTATCTAGCTTTTTTTTTAATAATGCATACAGGTTTACCAGCTTCTTTCTGCTTAATAAAATTCCATTGCTGTTTCTGTTCCCTCTCTAGAGAAAGGTAAATCTATTGCAGTTTTAATTAACTGCAGTGGTTCTTTGGGATACTCTCTCCAGTAATATACTGCATTTAAATACAAAAGGGCTGAGTTACAAGTTCATTTTGGTAATGATTCAACTTATTCACTACTTCCTATAATTATGAAATCTAATGTTGATTTGGTGCTTCTGATCAAAGTGCTCTAAAGTCCAGACAACGACGATGAGTATAATGGGTACAACAATGGATGAAAAAGGGGGAAAGCCTGAATATATCAGGGAGCCAAAAGGGATTTCAAAGCAGAGGGAAAGTCTTAAGTGAGAAGTTACCTTTGGGCATCAGGCTCTTAGATAGTAGTACTTAACATGAACAGGTTAAAAGGGTATCACTCGTCCTACCAAAACCCATCAGTGATGCATATGGCTACATACACAAATGTAGGTCAAGAAATGACACCTATTTCTGATGACTTCTCTAAGGAACAACAATTTGAAATTTAGTCTTTGAAAAATTTCTCAAGATAAAATTTTATATAATTTATATATATTTTACATATATATAAATTTTTATATAATTGAGAGTAATATAGTGAGATCCAATTCTGAACATGTGTCTTATGGTCTACAATGAAACTCCTGGGCTATTTTATAGTTAAAGAAACTTAGGTGAACAGAGATTAAGTGACTTGCTCAAAGACACAAAGCTAATTGGTGTCTGAGACCACTCAGCTCCTCCTCAATCTAGACCCACTTTAGTATCCACTTTAGCTCCCAGTTATCTACATTTGTAAAAATTCCAAAAATAAGGAAAATGACTTTGGTGTTATATAATTATTGAACAATTATAAATATTTTGTGGTTTAATAGTTAACATTATGATTAGAAATTTATTTTCAATATATAGTTTCATGTGTTTCTCTGAACCTTTGAATAGAGATTTTCAAAGTAATTTCTAATGCTTCTAACATATTTTTATGTTGTTTAAAGTTTTTTTTTAATTTGCCAACTTAAAAAAAATATTTTGTACATCCTATAAAAAGTTTGCCTAAAGTTTACAAGGAAATATATATATATACATATATACATATATATGTATATGTATATCATGTACAAAAACTCTTTATGTCTTGTGGTAATACATATATACATGTAAATAATCATACTTCAAATAGATCATATTTATTATAATTCATTCAATTCCTACTCATTAATCTTAATATTAACAAAAACAAGGTTTAACTTTAGACTAGCATCTACATGTACTCCACTCAAATAAGGGTTGAATTTACAAATTATTTGGTTAAGTAAGTTTATGAGATCAAAAGTATTGTTTAAAACCTAATGTGCCACACTTCTTGTAAACCAATAAATTGAAAAACCTGCAATTTAATGTTTTTTATAGTAATTATGAATGACTAAGGAAAAGGGAGGGAAGAGAAGGGATAAAGAAAAACTTTCAACCAAAAAATAGCACTGTATGGTTCCATTAATAGTCAGTAATATGAATCATTCAAATCTGGTGATTTTTTCTGAAATGCATTCTTAAAATAACATCATTCATTAGCACCATGATCAAACCTTATGAGAATTAAAATTCTTATTTCTTTAAAAGTCTTATAGTTCACAAATTATATCCTATAATGATAACTTCCAGGAATGCAATTAATTTTAAAAGGAGCCTTCTTTTCTCATTTAAATATAGTTTTACAAGCTACTTTCCCACTTGACATAACTTTTTAGAAGCTAAGTTTTTCAAAATAATTTTGTTCTGTTATCTTAGAACCAATATAGGGGGCAGGTAGGTGGCTATGTGGATTGAGAGTCAGGCCTAGAGATGGGAGGCCCTTGCTTTAAGTCTGACCTCAAGACACTTCCCAGCTCTGTTACTCTGGGCAAATCACTCAATGATCATTTCCTAACCCTTACCACTCTTCTGCCTTTGAACCGTTTAAAAAAAGAACAAATATGATTTGATGCCAAAAAAGACAGAAAAACACATAAATGCTTTCTTGTGTTTATGTAATATGAAAGATACTTTACAATTCTGACACTTTGTTACCATGCTGATTTTTATATTTTACTGGATAAAATAACTGATATTCTATAATCTTGAATTGAACAAAAAGGAAAAAAGCATTTCATTCATGTAATTTACTCAAGTCCAGACAGTATTTTTTTATGAAAGAGTAGAAATTTTCAATTCAATCAGATAATTTCTGATTCTAAAACCATTATTATTTAAATAGTCTTTTAATGCTTCACTAAATTTCATAACTTTATGAATTTTATAGGTCAGAAATATCCTTTGAATAAAATTGCATATGTGTCTAAATAGATGGCTACACTAAATCTTCCAAACTAAATTCATTCTCACTCTCAATACCATAGATTAACATTATCTATTCTCATGAGTTAAGGATCACTTATTGAAAGTGTAGGATATAATATAAAAACACAATACAGAGTTTTGTTTTCTTTTTGCTCTGGAGGGTATAATAGTATAATTTGCAAAATGAAACTTACTTCCCCTAAATATGATCCTGAACAAAAAGCTGAAGTAGTTAATGTAATTATGTCACTCCTTTTATACATTATGAAAGATAATATAAAATATATCTTAAAATATAAATTTGCTATCACATAAAACCATATAATAAAATAATACCAAATACAATACTTTAAATAATCAATTTCAAGCAGTATTTAATATAAAAGGAAAAAAGTAGCACATTTTTCTTTTTTTGTTTACTCACCCACATGACAATAAAGCATTATTACACTTGACAACCGAGAATCTTGATTTTAAATTTCATTTACTCACCTAGAAAAAAGAAATAAAAAATTAATTGATTAAAATAATTCTTATTAACATAGCATATAAAGGTTTGAAATATAGAGACAATGCCACCATTAAACTTGAAAGTATGTTTCACACCAAAAGAGGAAGAAACTTTGGTAGTAGAGTGGAATAATGAGCTTTTATAAATATATATTGTTTCCATTTATCACTAAAATAATCATTGTTGTTTAGTTATTTCATTTATATCTGACTCTTCATGACCAAATGTGGGCTTTTCTTGGAAAAAAAAGATACTGAAATGGTTTGCAATTTATTTCTCCAGCTCATTTTACACATGAAGAAATGAAGGCAGGCAAGGTTAAGTGAAACAGATAAGCAAAAAAAAATAGTGAAAATTTGGGAATTAACAAAATTTCCAGGTAGTGGTTATAGACTATGTCAACATATCTGAGGAATTAGGTTGATCAAATTTTTGGGAAACTCATGTGGAAATTTGTTATTACATGAATTAGCACAAAAAAATGAAAAAAATGAAAAAACATCTGGGGAAAATAAACTAGGGATAAAATACATTTTTGTCCAACAATGCTCTATTTTACACACACACACACACACACACACACACACACACACACACATATTCTATTAAGTCAAAGCTTTGGTTAAAAATATTTTAAATTTGTCATCTGCATCACATTCAGAGATTACTTATGGAAAAAAGACATGATTTATTTAGAATTTATATGAAAATCTATAACTTTTAATGCCTTTTTACTAATAATTCCAGTATTGGATATATTTTCCAAAGAGGTCAAAGAAAGTAAGGTTTCGTGCATATGGAAATATTTATAGCACCCTTTTAGTTGTAGAAAGACACTGAGTAAAAAATAGATGCCCAGTGGTTGAGAGATGACTGATATTCAGAAACTATGGCAGATAAACAAAATGGAATAATACCATAGTATAAATCAAATATATAGAAGGGGATTATAAAGAAACAGTGGAAGATTTATGAAAGCAAATGAAGAGGAAATGATAGAATTCAGTGAATACTTATAAGATTTATATGCCCACAAGGTCTCTAGTTCAAAGTTCTTAATGTGCAATTGGTGAGCCAAAATAAGACATTTAGAAAATAGGACTCGATATATAGATGAGATTCATTTGCACAAAGATGATAATTAAAGCCATAAGAGCTTATGAAGTCATTAAGTGAGATAAGAGAGAGATATCTAGGAGCGAGTGTCACCTAGGCAATTTGTGAGCTAGTTGATGATCCAGCTAAAAAGAAAAAGTGATCAAACTATTATGAAAAGAACCCAGAGAGAACATTTTCACAACAATACAAAAAGAAGATAGTAGTCAGGGAACGAGAAATGGACATTACCAAATGTTGCAGGGAGGAAAAGAATGAGAACTGAGAAAAGGCTGAGATTTGTTGATTAAGAGATCTTAAGTCACGTTAGAGAGAAGAATTTCAATTGATTAATAAGTTCAGAAGAAAAGTTTTAAAAAGTGATGATATAGGAGAAGAGGAATGGAAGAATAAGGTAAAGATAGCTTTTTTCAAAGTGTTTATCTAAAAAAGGGAGTTAGGATCTACAGAATTTTCTTTTTTAATGATAGAGGAGTCTTGGGCATTCTTAAAAGCAATGGAGAAGGAGACACTAGATAGGGAGAGAATGAAGATTAGAAATGAGATAAGGAAAGCAGTGAAACAGAAGGTTTGAGAAAAGAGTAGAAAGATTACATCTAGAAAGCAGTTGGTTAGTCAATATTTATTATGAACTTGCAATGTGCCAGTATGAAATATTACTTTATATCATTATTTGTATAATTTGATTAATTATAACCATTAAAATGTGTGAAAATAATGACAGACACTAACTTTAATTTACTTTTAGCCATCTATTTTAATAATTCTTTTAAATATCCATAAATAGAAATAAAAATAAACTTAAAAACACTTCTACAAAGAGAATGGTATTAATTGCAAGTTTTTAAGCACCTTCATGGTAATTTTCCATGCAAACCACTGCCATTACATTTCTAAATATCTATCTAAAAGAGTTAGAAATAATAATTCTTTCCCTAGTAGTATCCCCTACAAAATTATATATGTATTTTTTTTAAAAAATCTTACCTTCCATCTTATAATAAATGCTGTGTAATTTTTCCAGGGCAGGAGAGGAGTAAAAGCTATGCAAATTCAGGTTAAGTGATTTGCCCATAATGCTAAGAAATGCCTGAAAATAGATTTGAAACCAGGATCTTCCATTTCTAGTATTAGCTCACAAATCACTGAGCCACCTAACTGCAGCCATAAATTTGTCTACACCATTTAAAAAAATTCCTTCTGTCTTATAATTAATCCTGGTTTCAAGGCAGTAAGGACTGGACAATTGAGGTTAAGTGTCTTGCCCAGGATAAATTAATGAGGCAGTGTCTGAGGCCAGTTTTGAACTGAGGACTTACTGTCTGCTTTTTTATTTTTTAATTACTTTTTGTCTTGGAATAGATATTATAAATTGGTTCCAAGGCAGAAGAACAGTAGTAAGTAGGTAAGTGGTGTGAATTTTAGATTTATTCCACCCCGCTTAGTCTAGCAATCAGGAATGTCTACACCCCTACTTAAGGATTAAATGTTGGGAAGGATGGCCTATGACAGACATGTGCTAGCAAATGATGAATCAGAAACAACTGACAGACCCCTGGGCTGTCCTAAATCAAGCTTAAGCTACCATTGGTACATGTGAGAGGCAGGAAGTGATGTACAAAATGGTCTATATATTTCACATTGTTTCCTCTCACTGAGCTCTTTTCACAGAGAAGTGGCTCTCTCTCTTTTGGGCAGTGAAAGAGTTGAACGAGGGGTCTCTCTCTTGGAGACATTGGGTTCGACTAGTGTTGTTGGCTCATGGCAGTGTTTTGGCATCTTGGCATGGGTCATGTGAGGCATTTTCCCTGAGCTCTCTCAGAATTTAGGCTGATTCCTTTATTTTTCCTTTACCTTTCCTAAAATACTATCCTATAAGGAGATCCCTCATCTTGGAGGAGGCCTCACAGCTGGAGGGCTCTGAACTCCCCTTACCTCATACTAGGCCTGGGAAATCTTATACCCTTTTCCCTCTCTCTTCTTAATTCCTTCCCTTGTTATTAATTAAACCACCATAAAATTCCCAAACTGACTTGAGTATTTTTATTGGGATCTGAATTAATCCCTGGTGATAAGAATAATATATTAATCAAAACCCCCTAAATTTATCCCCAACAATCTGGCTAATCCATGAAGGTTATGACCAGGAACCTTAAATTTCTGTGAAACCTTCCTTTCCTCTCCCTTTATTATCTCCCTAAGTCAGTCTTTTAAATAACTAACTCAGCAGTTCAAAACACAGCTGCAAGATCAGGTGAGTACATTTTTTCTCTCTCTTTTCTCCTTAATTTGAATTGAACACAGTCATTTTGTTTTGTTTTTGGTTTTTTTAATATAAAAGTGGCAGGACCTTAAGCGGCCTTAGCCAGGGAAGCTGTTTATGAATCTCCCTTCTCTTAGAGAACAAACAACCCAATTAGCCAACTCTCAATGACATTACTGCCTAGATTACTCTTAACTAGTGGTGAGAAAAACCTGGAGGAAGTTTTGGTCTTGTCTTGCTCCCCACCTGTCTCTAGTTTTAAAATTGAGAAGTAAAAAAGCCTGGGGAGGCCAGCTAGAAAAAGCCTTTGAGTCTTTGCTCAAAGAAAGAAACAGTTTTACTCTAAAAGGGAAAGAGAGGAGGCTTATAACCCTCCCAAATCAAAACAAAAACTCAGCCTTAGCCTCAGGCAAAAGACTTGGTTTTCTGTCTCCTTCTGGCTTAGGTGATTTGATTGGATTAAAAGGCTCTTTAAAAAAGTGCTACATTCAAATCTTTTGTTTTCACTCCCTGACTTTAACCCCTAGCAGTGATATCTACTGACTAAAATAAAAATTGTAAATAATTTTTAAATATACATAAAAATGAATACTATATTCTATGAAATTTGTATGGCTTTTGATAAATTAGGGACATTAAAGATTCCAGAATACCTCCCATTTCTTATGTTCTTAGGTCATTTCATTTTAATAGTCCTAAATACTGTGACAAGAAATGATACCTTGAAAACATTTGAAGCTAAAATGCAGGAAAAAAAGCAAAACCAATTGGATAATTTTAAATGCTTCTTACAGGATCAATTGGCAAATAATGACCTCACCAAAACATGTTTGACCCTTACAAACCTGCTTCTGAACCTCTAAATTAGGAAATTCCTTCCCCCAAAATGGAGATAGAAAACACCTCTCTTATAGTTCAGCTGCCTGACTGTTTCTCTCGTGGTCTGCAAATCTTTGCTGACCTTACTTCCCAAGACTCCTAAAACCCCAACTTCTGAAATTCCAGTTTGTTCTGTTCCTACTCCTACCCAAAAACCAATTTCAGCTCCAAGGAAACCTAGTCCTTCTAAAGAAATTCCTTCTAGTTAAACTGACTCACAGGTACAAAATTCAACTAGAGGCATTTTTCCTCTAAGAGAAGTATCTGAAATAGGATGCAATGGGGATGTGGTGACTCTAAGGCACAGTATACCATTTATCCCCCAAGAAATAAATACATTCCCATGAAATCTTCCCACATATTAACATGATCCCATTCTGGTAACGAAAAAGATGACAGACATATTTTTCAGTATAATCCATCTTACAAAGACATTGAAAACTTGCTCCAGGAGTTTTTAACTGAATGTGAGAAAAATAAAATAATTTCTCAATAAAACCTGGGGGGAGGGGGCAATGCAGCACACTGATTATCTCAGGATCCCAAATGGGACTATAACAACTCTGAAAATGATTTACAACTATACCATTGTAGGGAGGACATCTTAACTGCCATGGAAGAGTATGCTGACAGTATGGATAAGTGGACAGAATTTCAAAGAATTAAGCAAAATGAGGAAGAGACACCCTCCAGATTCATGGACAGAATAATTGAGTTTGGGGGTCGATACCTAGATTTTGGCCTTTCTAAAAAAAATTGCATAAGACAAATTAGAAGGCACTTTGTTAATTACTCTTACAAAGTGATTAGGGATTATTTTAGAACTCATTGCCCAATGTGGCCTCAAATGGATCTTGAAGAATTATAAAAAATCATTCTATGTGTTTCAAAGGGAAACAAAGAAAAGGAGGAAGAGATGAATGTTCTCATGGGGAAAATTGAGAAATGATTGACATATTTAATAGATAAGATTGCAAAACTGGAAAAAAGGCATGATACTCAACCAATGGCACTTGCCCCTCTCCAAGAATCTAACTATCAATCCATTACCTGCCAATACTGTGAGAAGAAGGGTTACAGAATGATACAGTATAGAACTTTATTCAAGGAAATCAGAAATAATATGCAGTTTAATAACTACAGAAATAATAATTATAGAAATAACTATATTAATGATAATGGAAGCCACAACTTTAGGAATGATAACTATAGGAATAGATATTGGGAAAATGATAACTCAAACAAACCAAATGACTCCACAACAATATAACTTAAGTGATACTCATCCAAAAAATACTCAGGGTGCTAATGCTCCTCAGGGGTGCCCCTCAAGGGGGTGCCCAAGGAATTTCCCAAATACTATGAAGGTGTCTGGAAGGGGCATGCTGGGGCACAGCAATCAGAGGATACAACCTTCGATTTTCCGAACCCTGATGTCCTACTACCCATTGTCCCTATCCACTGCCCCCCTCATATTGATGAGCCCCATGTTACCTTAAAGGTGGGTAACATCTATTATGATTATCTTTTGGACACTGGAGCTTCCAGGTCTGTATTAAAGAGTACACCTGATTTACATTGCTATTCCATTTGGCTCAGAGAGTATAATGGGAGTGTCAGGGATATCCCAAAGAGTTAAAAAGCTTTCTCCTAGGATGGCGTCTGTAGAACCCCTAGAAGTACAATATTCTTTCTTCTTGACGCCTGATTCCCCTTTAAATTTGCTGGGGAGGGACCTTCTATGCAAATTCAGAGCCACAATAACTTGCTCTCCAAATGGTTCCTTATCATTGGAAGTACCTGAGGAATCTTTAAAATTACTCCCAGGACTTCTCTCAGAGAGCTAGGAGGGGAAAGAGCATCCCACCTTTGCAATACTTGCAGATATACTGGAGTCTCTTTGGGTCACATCTTCTTCCGATGTAGGCTTAATTAAGTTGGCTGTTCCTGTGCAGATAAAAACTAAATACAGCCCACCCCCTTCCATTCCTCAGTATCCCCTCACAAAAGAGGCAATTGAGGGTATTACCCCAGCAATAAACTCATTAATTGACCAGGGAATAATAATCCCTTGTAAATCTGAATAAAATTCACCCATCCTGCCCATTAAAAAAAACAAAAATAGGGCCCAATGGCAAGCACCTCTGTAGATTCATACAGGATTTGAGGGCTGTGAACAATCACATTATAAAGAGACACTCTGTAGTTTCCAACATACATATGATCATTTCTTCTATTCCTAGCACACCTACATACTTTACAGTAGTGGACTTGTGCTCAGCCTTCTTTTCCATACCCATTCATGAGGATTCCAGGCATATCTTTGCTTTCACCTGGAAATGTTCCAAGAATACATGGAGTCATCTGCCCCAGGGTTACATGGAAAGCCAGTTTATTTGCACAAATTTTGAGCCAAGACACAGATAATAAAATATTTACAAGCAGTAAATTAATCAAGTATTTCTCCCCAAAGTTAAATATTTGGGGTTCATTCTGATTGTGAGTGCCTGTTCTATTTCTCCCAAACTAATTGAAAATATTCAAAATTTAAGAGCTCCTACCACAAAGAAACAGTTGAGAGCAATTTTAGAAGCAACAGGGTTTTGTAGAAAATGGATTCCTTGCTATGGGGAAATTACTAAACCCCTTATTGCACTAACAAGGAATTTGATCCCTGAGCCCCTCAAATTAGAGCCAGAACACTTGTGAGCTCTATCAGATCTAAAATAGGCTATCTTGTCTGCCCCTGCTCTAGGAATCCCAGATTACAACAAGCCATTTACTTTGTACGTGAATGAGTGAAGAGGGGTAGCATCAGTTGTTTTAACTCAGACTTTGGGAGCTTCTCAGGACCCAATTGCTTATTATTCAGCCCAACTGGACCCAGTAGCATCAGGAGCACCACCATGTCTTAGCAGAGTAGCTGCTACAGCCTTACTAGTGAAAAAAACTGTTGATCTACTATTGGGATGCCCATTAACAATTATGTTCCCACATGAGGTAGAAGCATTGTTGCAAAGGCATAGAACACAGTGAATTACAAGGTATGAAACAACCTTGTTAAACAATGAAAATATTACTCTGAAATGCTATACAACCCTTAACCCTGCCACCTTGCTTCTAGATTTACCAATTTTAGGAGAACCATTACACAGTTGTGAAAGACTACTGTCCATGGCAGAAAAGGTTCGAGATAATTTCCTTAGACTATCTCTTGAGAGCATCTCATGGATGCTCGCTTAGACAACCCAGATCTGGTCTTATTTACTGATGGTTCTACTTTTATGAGGGATGGCATATGCTACACTGGAATTGCTGTAGTCACAGAATTTGCCAATGAGTGGTCAGCTTCACTGCCCTCTAATATTAGTGCTCAAGGGGCAGAACTCATAGCCCTGAAACACACCTGTATAATTGCCAAGGACACAAAGGAAACAATCTAGATATGCTTTTGGCATTTGTCACTCAGTCAGGATGCTATGGATCCAGAGAGGATTTTTAACCTCAGCTGGAAAATACTATAGCTAATACAGAAATGATTAATGAATTCTTCCTGCTCTCCAGCTGCCTGAAGCCCTAGCTGTAGTTCATTGCTCTGCCCATACAGGTGGCACTGACACTGTCTCTATGGGAAATGACTGAGCAGATACTAATGTAAAGCTAGCAGTCATAGAAGGTCCTAAATTAATTTTGACATTAAGAACCACTAATGACTTAAATTTATTACTTTCCTATAATGAAAAGGAAGTGGAAAAATGGAAGCAAAAATTTAAAGCAAAACAGATTAATGGAGTACGGGTGTCATCTGAAGGAAAACCCATGCTCCCTAGAAGTTTCTATCACCAAATTTGCCAATCTGTTCATAAAAATGGTCACCGATTCTGTCCTAAATCAAATATATTCTTGCTTGGGGATAATTCCCAGATTTCATGTACCATATCATCTCTAGAGCTCAGGCCAAGTTGAAAGAATGAACAGAGAACTTGAAACTATGATTGGCAAATTATGCACTGAGACACATTTAAAATGCCCTGAAATTCTCCCTTTAGTCCTATTTTATATCTTAGAAGCAGGCCCAGGAGACCTACACATCTCACCATTTGAAAGGCTTTTTGGACATCCACCTATACATGCTAAGTCTTTCTCCCCTGAATTACATCACCATTAGGGGGAGATACTACTATTGCTTCCTATATATATACAGGAATTACAGCACAAACTGCATGAACTCCATGAATCTGGAGCTGCAGTACAAGCCGGACTTTTCACTTCATGATCTGAACCCAGGAGACCAGGTGTATATAAAGAACGTCCAGCATACTGAAGCAACTCAGTCTTCCTGGGAAGGACCATTCCATATATTGTTAACTACTCCAACATCTATAAAGATGGGAGAGAAGGACTCTTAGATTCATTGCTCACATGTAAAGAGAGCATCTTCTGTTGAGACTAATTGACTGTATCCTATCACACGCATTGTAGAAAATAATCCATAGACAAGTGGGTACTGCTTTTTGGGGGGAACACATTGAATCCCTGAATTTTTTTTCCTTATTTTTATTATTGCTTTTCTTCTATTTTGATTAGCATTCAGAAAATATAGTTACAGATTATGTAAACTTCACTTTGTTATGGCCTAAATATAATGCCTATAATAAACATTCCATAATTTCTCGGTTGATATGTTTTCCATTTGTGTAATTTATATTTCCTGTCTAAAAACCATAATATAGATACATTTATGTCTAGCTAAAACATATAAAGTATTGTGTTTTAGTTTGCATTCTATTAGAAATTACAATTAACTAAAATTTTATATTTACAGTATGAGGCTGATGCTCATTAAGATGAGCCTGAGGCATCATAAATGCTGATATATGTTCTGAATCATTAAATATTTAATTATTTTAGTCTGATAGAAGAATTGAGGGTTTAAGTAGCAAGTATTTTCATACAGTCTTTAAAACTGGCATTTCATAGAAAATTCAAAGAGTAACTTGAATACCAAAACAGTTAAATAATAAGCTTAATCTATTCCTCAAAGATATTAGTTATCAAGAAATGTCATATAAGAGAAAATGCTGCATATATGATGAACTTGCACATATGGACACTGTAATGTAGGACTTTAGTGTCTTTAGTGTCACAAAACAAGTCCTATTTAACACATACTAGCTAGGAGAATAAAACAAATCACTCATCACTCACAATCTGTGTCACTGAGGAAATTTGCTATAGAGAAATTATTTATCTGCCTCTGTGGAGGGAGTTTTAAATATTAAAACAGCCCAATAGTCATAAAATCACAGATCTAAGAACCTCACCCTGAAACAAAGAAATAAAAAGATTTGAAAAAAACAAGTAGGAAAGTGCATTTCTTAATATCTTGTCCACCAAAAGTTCTATAGAATATGAAGTATTCTTCATATTCAAAAAGTAAGGCAACTTCAATCACAACTCATTCATCAAAGCAAAGTTTTAATTGTGGGCACCAAATATGACCTATAGTTACAAAACAACATGGTTTCTGATCAAATGATGCTAAAACTATAACTGCATAAAATAAATGACTGTGAATGTAAAAAAAGATAAGAAATGCTAACAGAGTTTAGCATAGATGAATCAATGAATCATTCATTGTGGTTTACCATGTGGCATGAACTGTGTTAAGTCTTGGGAGAGAAAGGCAAAAGCAAGACACTATATCTCTTCAAAGATCTCATATCCTGATGGAGACAGTCCACCACCAAACACACATCCATGCACACTCATGCCCTCACACTCCCATTCATTTTATAAACAGAATACAGGAGAGAATCCAAAATTACCAGAGAGAGAGAACAGTGATAATGATGGGATCACTGAAGGTCTCTGGCAGAAGGCAATGTTTGAGGTGAGTCTTGAAGCATGAGGAGAATACTGGGACGTAGAGGGGAGCAGGGGAAAGTTTCTAAGAACTGGGGATGACTGATGCTGACATGCCAAGATGAAATGTAGGCTTGTGCATTAGGGAGAAAGCCAGTGATGGGAGCCATTTGAGGGCACAAAGGGGAGTGATATGAAAGGAAAAGTAGGAAAGGGACAGATTGCAAAGAGTTTTAAATGTCAAAGAGAGAAATTTGCATTGGATCCTAGGTATCAAGGTACATAAGCCTTCTGGTATAGGGAAAGTACTCTGGCGTTTTTGCAGTGGCCATGAACTAGAGCGGTGGCTGTGCTAAGGGATTCAAGAGGATATTTAATAGGTCTTTTGCGGGTGCAGAAATGGCAAGTTTTGGCAATTGATTGTACATTTGGGGTGGGTGATTGAAAAGAGTCAAGGATGACAGTGACGTAAAATGGAGAAAAGAATCGCAATACTCTCTGCACATAGGAGGAATTTAGAAGAGCAGCGGGTTTGGGAGGAAATGGATCAAGGTCTGTTTTTAGAGATGTTGAAAATCTGACATTCTTGCATTTTCAAGGTACATAGTAGGCATTTTTTTCTGCAGGCCTGGAACTTAGGACACACAAAGACATGTATATACACACTAACATATGCCTATAAGTATATATAATATACATGTGTATATGACTATATACATATGTGTATATGTATGGATGCATATATAAATATATACGTGTGTACAATATATATGCAATTTTATTATGAATAAGAAATTATAAGTAAATGGTGTTTCAAAATAAAAAAGGAGCAATTACTTCTGTCTAGGGCTAACATGACTTAGGAATTTCAGTGTAGCAACTGAAGAGCTGAAAGGGGAGCATCGTATGCAAAGATAGTAGTAAAGCAGGAAGGACAGGTAAGGAAACAGTAAATGTGGGGAAAGAAGGAATATTTTTAACAAGACGATACAGATAATCTAAGAGGAGTTGTAAGAGATGAAAGGGAAAGCGGTTGGTCGGGTCCAAATTACAGTGAAAAAAATATTAGATAGGTAGTCGGGCTCCATTAAAGAAAAGCAAAGCGCATGGCCTGCCAATATTAACCTTACGTCTATTAATTGTGTGTGTGTCTGCCAAGTGACATGAAAAATGTATAGCATATGGGAAAAAATTATCTTTGACCAAAATGAATTTACAGTCCAAAAGGGAGATACATAGGGGAAATGTCTATGAATACATATATACTTACATACATACATACATACCTATATACACATATGTATCATTCCTAAGTCTATATCTAAAAAAGTATATATTCTTGAGCATGAATATAAAGAAGGGAACGATCAGACAGAAACGGTATTTTGTACGCATTTTCTTCCATAAGAAAAATAATAACATCATCGAGTGGTACAGGCAGAAACATATTGCCCTTCAGGCATGATGGTGATGCCACTGACTTACTATTAATAGGGTACGCACCTCAAATTATTTTTCCATGATTTCTTTTGGTGGTGATTTATTTTCCTGCTTCTATCAACACTACTTTCTTGGCCTCGGATGTGAATATTACTATACTTCACAGGACAGGTCAGACTGGGGGTGTATTCTCTAGGTATATAATAGAGAGAAGCTAACTGATCCATTAGAGGATTCAGCGGATGACCTTGGCCTCATTAGCACCATGTTCCAAACAACTGAACAAACCAGCTGCTGTCAAGATACTCAAGGTTCCCACCAAGGTCACACTGAGAAAAGAACATTCTATAGAAAAGTAACGCTTTTTAATTTTAGTGATAGTAAAGGGATGCATTTAAGCATTTCCTCTAATTATTTAATTTTTAAAATGACCAGTTGAAGTTCCTCCAAACTATTATTCTTTTCACAGGAATCTTTAATATGACAGAAAAGCAGGTGACAATCAGAAAAAAAATCATAGGTTTTAGATATATAAGTGGATAGATGGATAGATGGATGGATAGATGGATGGATGGATGGATGGATAGATGGATAGATGGATAGATAGATGGATGGATAGATGGATAGACAGATGGATGGATAGATGGATAGACAGATGGATGGATAGATGGATGGAAGGACGGATGGACAGATGGATGGATGGATTGACAGACAGACATTGGGCTCACAGAACTATCTGCAGCAATAGTTATTAACGTAGGGTCACTGAATTTTTTAAAATCCATTTTGATCAATGTATTTCAGTCAATAAACATTTATCTCATGCTTAGTCTGTGTCAAGCACTGTGCTATTTTATTTCATGCATTTAAAACCACTATTCTGAGGAATACATAAGTTTCACCCTTCATCCAGAAAGGTTTTACAGGTATAAAAATTTTAGTCTGTTTCTTCCCCTCTTTTCATTGTATAATATAGGAGCAAAACTTCACGATGAAGACATGTTTGCAATGAAATCTCTCCTGGTTGTTTTCAGGGATTCTATTCAAAATGTATATAACCCCAGAAGTCTCCCAAGTTTTAGAACCTTTCTTACTTTTGATTTTACTTCATGCTAGTCAGTTCCTGCTGGATTGCAATAGCTCAAAGTAGAGAATTTGATACAGTAGAGAAGAGGGTGAAAGTCTATGATTCTTATACATTGGGGAGTAAGAATGGGTAGTTGAAAAAAAATTAAAACTAAATATCTGGTCTCTGAGAACTCCGTATCAATGTGTAGTAATGCTGGGGAAAGGCCAGAAAAGATAGATTTGTATCTAGGTTTTTCAAGGTTCAAATTCTATCCCTAAAACCTACTATCTGTGGAACTCTGGGCAAGTAACATAATCTCTCCAAGATTCAGATTTTTCATCTGTAAAATAAGGGATTTGGAATAGATGTATCCTAAATCTCCTTCTAATTCTAAATGATCTTGTCAAATGAAAATAGTCACAGGACAGAATAAGTTTTAGTTGCTAAGCACTTCTGTAGTCTTTGCCCTTTCAGTGGTTGCTGACTTACTGGTTCCATTCCCTCTGATTATTCCACCAAAATCTCTAAAATAGAACCGGGGAATTTAAGTCCAATTCAACATTTAAGTGTTTTCAGAAGCAATGGTCTGTGCTTGTTGCTGAGGATAAATAAGTAAAATGCCTTCCAGTCAAGAACTTTATAATCTAATATGGAGTCTTGGAGACACCCAAAATTCATTTATAGAGCAATTTTGAAACATTTACTAAGTGTTTTCATGCTTCCTCAATTCTTCTCCATTAAGTAGGCAGAACAAGTATTATTCTTATTGTACAGATGAGGAAACCTAGGTTCAGAGAAACTATATGATAAATATTTACATTTATCTTCTGATGTTTAAATAAACAATTTAAAATTTTATCTTCTACAGGGATCAAGTTTATAAGGTTTCCTACCTGTGTTGGTTCTTTGATGACTGATGAGGTAATCATTTTGAATAAACTCTTTTCCACACTGATCACATTGTGTTGTGAAGAGTGAATCAAACTCTCTGTCTATCAATCAGCAACTTTTAAGTTAATCAATTAAAAGCTGAAGTACCCCTACTTAGTACCTTACTAGTCACTAACTATGAGAGTTCAAAAGTCACTTTCTAGAGTGGGTGACAACTCCAGAGGCCACTGCCCTGCCCATGGGCAGTGCTAGGCAAATTGAAAGACCGTGATTTGTTCCTGTAAAGTGGGGAAGTAACAAGAAGTGACATGGAAGAAGGACTATAAAAAGTCCTGAACTTCCTGTCCAGGGGACTTCTTTGAATTTCTTCTTTGGAGTTTATCTTTGGAGGTTCTCTGTGTTGGCTAGCCAGATGGAGGAAAACACTCTTTCTATGGATCTTGATTCAGCTTGTAGTGGTAAGTGAAGTGATTCCTTCCTTGGTTCTTTGGTGAGGAAATACTCTTTGCTTGTTTGTGCTTTGGTGGGATACTCCATCAAGGTGAGTTCTGGTGAGACTCTTGGCCATCTTAGCCTCATGTGCACTGAAGATTCTGAGAGGATTCTTCAGCATCTCCTGGCTCTTCTGATTTCAGCTTCCTAATTAGGACTTTGGATTCTGGTGATTAGCTTTCAGATTCACATTTGTGGTCTGGAGACATTAGGATTAAATTTAGGGTATTTTGTATCTAGGCAGTATTTTCTGTCTCTTTATCTACATTTGTCCATTTTCACTCTTTCCACTTCTTTGTAAATAAAGCTGCTAAAAGTCATTTTGGCTTAAGCTGTAATATTTTTAAATCAGTGACCACAATATTATTTTAGTTCTTTCATATTAGCATAAAAACCTAAATTTTAGATTCTTATAGTATAGAATCATGGCTAAGACATTTATATCTCTGGGTCTCTATTTTTTCATTTGAAAAATAGTGAAAATTCTTGTGTCACCTACTTCACTGTGCTTCTTCTGGAGAAAGCATTCAAAATACTAAATTAGTCTGATATATTATTGTTACAGTTTTAGTTTTGTTTCTTAAGATATGTCTCCTGAAGAACCAACAAATATTTTAGGAAGGAAAAATAAGTTTCCTTATATACAATTTATTATTTCCACTTTGAAATGTATAAAACTGAAAGTAATTTTAGTGATATTCTATCCTCATATTTTCATTTTGCATATAAAATTCCATAGAGATAGATATTAACTTCCAATTTCTTGGGTGCCTTTCATCCAAGGTCATACTACATACAACAATTAATATGTTAGAATCAGTCTTTGAACACACATACCTCTTATTTCATGTCCAATCAATGCCCTTAAGGCAGATTTTGTTGGCATTTCTGTTTTTAAAATGTTTTCTTTATGATTTTTTCATTTTCACATCATGCCATTTTCACATTTTCCTCTCCATCCTCTCAGTCAATTCAGTAGTCCAACTCTTCATGACTCCATATGGTATTTTCTTGGCATAATCCCCAGTGGATTAAGGCAAAGAAATATTAAATGACTTGCCCAAGATCACACAGCTAAGAAGTTGAATTCAAGATCTTCTCTCTCTGGGACTAGCATTCTATCAACTGAGCCACCCAGCTACACATATAATTTCTTAATTGTTATCACTTTTGATCACTCTCTTCTCTTAAATATTCTTTTCTCACTGATGTTTATGACACTGCTTTCTTTTGGTTCTTCTCAGTTTCTTTTAACGGGACACAATTTGTTGCCTACCCCATTCAGTATAACAGTTTTCCAAGGCTCAGTACAAATTCCCTTATTTTTCTTTTCTTTCTACATTAGCAGAGGTCTTGTCAGTTTCCATTGGTCCAAGTATCTTCTCTCTAAAGATCAAGTCCAAACCTATACAATATGCTCTACTATGTCTGCAATTCTGCAGTCCCTCAATTATTTGTTTCCTGGTACATATCTCTACCTTGATGGCTCATTGTCCATTAGCTATATGAGGCCAACTTCTTGCATAATGGTCTATCCACACTATATCTTTAATAATGGGCATTTATCAAATAATGAATCATTTTTACAGTTGACATCACACAAAAACAATCAGACTTAGCACTAATTCATGTATCAGTTAGAACTGGCTCTTTGATCAGTGGGAATTTCAATGGTAGTAAAAGAAAATCTGCTTCAACATCACGAGCACTATATTAAATAGAAAAAAAAAGCTATTGTGTATGGAAATTGTTTTACTTTCATGGGCTTGTCAAACTATAATTTTTATGACCTCAAAGTTAAAACAAAACCCAGTACTCAATAAAGCAAATCTGTGATATTCTGCTGTCATTTGAAACTAAGAGTATGGAAATAAATAATACAACTTGGTACAGTCTTAAACAAGTTAATGAAGCATTAGATGATTTTATCTGAAATATATTTTCCATGGCTCCTATCATAATAATATAGTGGATGCCTTACAAATCTCCTCTTTGACTCTTCATAGACAGATATTTTCTATACTTGCTTTTTTTTTTTTGGTGCACTGTGTGAGATCTGAAGAAGTAGAGAGGTTGAAAGCAGTTGTTTCTCTGTGTTTATGACTTATCAATGATGATCTACAAATTGGTTGCTTATGAGACACGGGCACAAAGAAGAGACAGATTTCCCCCTGGTGCTCTTTTGGAAGCAGCCCACCAGGTAAAAAGATCCATATTGAAGGAAGATGTTTCCATTCTCCATGTGGAATATGTACCATTGGTCCTTGCACCAGCATTCCCTGGTTATTTTTACTTCTTTCATATACTTTCTTCCCTTTTAGAAGTTACCTTCCTAGTAAGATGTACATATAATGACTGATGGCAAGGACAAAATATATAAAGTTGGAGTTAAAAAAAGAGCAGCAGGATCGACCTTTTAGCAAGAAAACTAGCATTAGTGAGGCCATGGGGAAGATAAAATTTAGATATTTCATAGATGGTGCTATATAAAGTGAGAAGTGAACTTGTTAGTTGTTGTCCTTTAAAATGCATTATATTCAAAATCTGATTTAATTATTCACTTTCTACCTGAGAAAATTAATAGTAATAAGATTAATTTCTTAACCCTATTCTAATTGTTTTGTTGATGCCTTTGATGATTCTTTCAGGCTTAACATTACTTATTTTTTTAACCACAGTCATGTTTCTATCACCCAGTACCTTTTACTTTCTTCCTAAAGCCCTTTAGACTTCACAGATGAGAAAATTGGAAATGTCCTATAGGTAATTAATGACGATCCAAGATTGCAGAGAAAGGCTTGGCCTCCCTACACATCTATGTGTGAGTTATCTACAATAAAAGATAATTAAATCGATGGCAATGATGAGGTCAAGAAGGGAGAGTGTAGATGCAGTGAAGGGGGTCCAGAGCCTTGGGGACCACTGAGAGTTAGGGAGCAAGATAAAGATGATGAGCACAGCCATGAAGAAGGAGAATGAACAAATAGGTTATGGGATAAGAAGAATGTATTTATTTTTAATGAAAAATCAACTTATTTCTGCAGAAGTATTAGTAGCATAGTAGTTATGCTGATTTCAAGGTATTTTTAAAGTCAATATCAAGGTCACTATGCACTATATAACCAATTTTATTCACTTTTTAAACTAATAACTATAATTATCTTTCCCAGTATGATAACAGAAAAATATATTATGTTTAAAACTCATTCACTGTATCAGTACCTTTTGAAATATATGTTGAAAGAAGATAGATGCCTTTTTATATTAAAAAACCCATATATTTAGGTACACTTGATGGCTACTTTTAAAATGACAGAGTTATCTTGAACTAGTACTCGCAATATGAATATGTCAGGCATGCGTACCAGTGTTGTGACACGAATTTTAACGTATTAGGTGGAGTCAAAGTTAATATATTTAAGCGCCAATTTCTGCAAAGATCATATTAATAGTATATTTCCATGAATGCATTAAGTTTTGTTTGGAAAACTTCTATGAAGGCACAATGATGACATTAAATATGTAACAGGGAATTGGCCAATATAATCTCAGGCCTTAGATCATGGATAATATGCTCTACTTGGTAGCAACCCTCATGGAAACTTAGCAAGCTTGCACTTAGAAATGCATTGTGACACACAATTGAGGGCTTATTTCCCACATCAGAACAGTACAGATATTCTTAGACTATTTCCTGTCTGCTTATTGCATGTTGATGAAAAGCCTTTTAATTTACTGTGGAACTAGAATGGAGTGTTTATGCAAAGGTACAAATTGACAAAATTTCTCTATTCTAGTGTAAAATGAGGTAAAAATTCTTGTAGTCTTATGAGGAGAACGAGGAAGAGAGAAAGAGACAGACAGACAGAGACAGAGAGACTGAGTCAGAGAGACACAGAGAAAAAGAGAAGAGAGGCAGAGAGGAGGTGCTACCAGGTGCCTAATCTTGTGAGCTGGTGGCTTTGTGGAAGGAAACCTGTGGCTGCCTCAGTTTCCTCCTTGCCTGGTCTATCTATTCTTTCCTGAATGAACCACATAGTCGCTTTGTGATGAGATGCCTGTATAGAACTTAACACAGTGCTTGCCATATAGTAGGCACTATATAAATACTTATTTTCTTCCTTTCTCCCTTTGAAAGGTCAGGAATTGGTAGTCACTCTTAGCAGAGTCTGACAGCTGATGTAGCACTTGAGCTTGGTGAAGATCACCAGAAGTGACCTGCTTAAAGACCTGCCCAACAGCCTGGCTCCTGGAACATCCTGCCCTGAAAGCAAAGGCACAACTGGTCCCCTGACTGTGACATATTCTGAAGGAAATTTGGTGAAGTAATATTGGGAGTTAGGACTAAATTTGAGTCTGCTCTCCCAGGAACCAAGTATTTAGAGAGAATAACATTCTGTAGTTCTTGGGGAGATTTTTAATAATTGCATCCTTATTGTCCCTTCCAAGTGAATTTCTTTTCATGAAAGATAATTTCTATTAGTTAGTTAATTGACATTGAGAACTGTTCAAAAGGATGCGAGGGCAGAAATCCCTAGCCACAAATATTGAGGAATGATGTGCTCAGAAAATTAGCAGAAATTCAGTAACAGGCACTTATCAGCCAGGTTACTTGGCAAATATATCCCAGTCTTCCAGTTACCTAGAACTAGGAAAAGAGTAGTGGTTTGCTTTGGAAATCCTGTCTTCTAGTACAAGTGGGGTTTGTTAAATTTTCAGTTTATTCATTTAAAACTCAAAAACCCCCAAATACTATAAATAATTGATATATTCTTCTATGGACTATATACACTGAAGAAAATTATAAAGAAATATTAATAACGAAATTAATCTTAAAACAGGTTGTGTGTATTCAGAGAGCCAATTGTTAAACATTTACCAGCACACTCATGCTTACAAGCTTCTCTGCTGATTATCATGTCTATTATTTTCCATATTTATTATCTGTTCTCTGCAGAATTCTGTTACTTGCACTCTAAAGATATACAAAGATTAAACAAGTTGTACCTCTTTATTCATATAGCCTTATGAATATGGACCATGACGCATTCATAAATAGTAATTTTTTAAAAAGAGAAGATAAATATGCGAGTGGTTCAAATACAATTTTCTAGGTCTGGGGAAAGAAAAAAGATCGTGATCACTTGGAGGTATTAATAAGGGATGGCTTCATGAAAAAAGTGGTATTTGAATGCCCTTTTAAAAGAAGAACAAGATTTCTAACTCAGAAAGGAGAAGGCCAATGTAGTCTCAGAGATCATAAGAAAGAACAGCATGGAGAGAGGAAAGAACATATTATAAATGGGGAATCATAAATAGTTCCCAGTTTTCCCAAATTATAGAGAATGTGTTGGGAAGTGACATGAGAAAAGATAACAGAATCATAAGGATGAAAGATTGCAAAGAAGCTTGAACATTCCTGATAGATAATGGGGGAACTTAAAAAAATCTCTATAAAGAGGGGTGACATGACCAGTTTTATATACTGACTATGTGGCTGAAATCATTTAGCCTTTTTGAGCCAAGGTTTTCTCATCTATAAAACAAACAGGGTCCAATCCATCATTTCTAAGATCTCTCAAATACAGTATGAAGTACGCTGGACTTGGAGTCAGGAGATAGCAGTCAATGTTGATATGTACTGGTACGGGTTTTACCATTCGCTCTCAAAGATAAATGTGCATACAGTACCCCTTTAAGTGTAATTCGAATTACTCAACTGTTTTCAATAACCTCTGAAGTTTAGAGAACCAGCAAAGAATAAGCCCAGTCTAATTTGTAGTGCTGCCAACTTTCACAAAAAACACTGAGAGGAGCTGGTTCAATCTGTCTGTGGGACATCCCTCCATGAAGCCACATGCCAGCGTGATCTTTACTATCTGTAAGATCTCAGAAAGAAGTTTTAATACACATAAAATATAGGAGTTTGAATGATGATTTGTAAGTTTCTTCCAGCTATACATGTAATGAACGTCCACATTTTTTCATTCTGAAATTTTTGATTCCATGAAATTTCACTTAACTGAGCTACATAGCTGTCTAGCAAAGTACGAACTCTGACGCATTATTATGATATTGAGGTCAATCTGGTTTTATAAAGTCCTGAACTAATTAATGAAGCACTACTTATGGCTAGTCTTGGGAGTAGAAGCAATGGAAGAAGCATAGAATATGGACTGAGTCGACCTTGAAGCCAATAAGCCCTGAATTACAATTTCTCCTCTATCATCAATTCAAAGAACCCCTCAGTGCTAGAAAACTGTTTAAGTCTAGTTGCAGAGAATGTGTTAACATCCCTATATCAAGGAAATCACACATCCTTCTTCTATCTATATTCCACTGACAAGGTCTTTATCATCATCATTATGAATATTATTTGATTTTCTAAAGATTTTATTCATTGGCTCACTATTTTCAACAGTAGCTCATTAAGATTATCTACAAATTCACAGAATATTTGCGATTTGTTTTGGTAGAGTGAGTCCCACTCTGGTAGAATAACAGAAGTACTGAAATATGCCATCTACACAGTACATTTTGGTAAGATATGAAAGCACATTTTTCTAATAAAATTCCAATTTTTTTCATCTACAAATTCTCTGAGTTTCCTAAGTGCCATCATAAGAATATTTGTAATTTTAAAAACCAATAAATTGCACTTTGCATAATTCCCCATGCAGCTAACTAATTTATGTTGTCTTATTTCACAAAACCTCATATTTCTTTCAACTGTGGATATTATAAATATAACAAAAATAATTATAATTATCAAATGATCAAAGGCATGACAGAAGCAAAGTAATGCACCAAAGCTTTTTTCTTTAATGGAAATAGATTTTAAGATGCATGATTTAGGAATACAAATCAGAAAGCAAAACACAAAATAATAATAGTATTCTTGAAGGAAAGAAAAAAATGACCCGCATTGTGCAAAAATTTTAAAAGAAATGTTATTCCTTAGCAACAACTGAAAGGTAATTAATGAGAATATAAAACTATATTTTGCCATCATTATTCTGTAATAATTCATTTTCAGTTTTCATTTATAGTTATTATGCTGCTTAAATTCTGGAGAGTTCTTTTCCAAAAATCTCAATGTGAAGCTGGTAAATATTTTAATATATTGATATTTAATAAGAAAGGAATATTAAGAAGTATCTCCAAATGTCTACCTGAAGTTCAGTGAATTCCTTGCACTTGCTTCTTATTCATAAGTATGATTGACTCCTTCATTGTTGTCATAATACAGGGATTGGACAAATTATGGCCCAATTGACCAATATACAGCCTGTAAGCTAAAAATAGGCCAAATCCAGTCTGTCAAGTTTAACAAGTCCTACCAAAAGTTATTTACACTTTTAAACTTTATTGTATACTCCTCACAATCATGTGATCACATTATGAGGAAGAGATTTAATGTCTGAATAAAGTGATTAATATTATTACTTTCTAAAATACTCAAGCATTGATTGTTAATTGAAAAATGTTCTTAAGTTCTAAATATGACTTATCTTTATGTGAATTATCTAAATTTAGATTGGATCATGGTTTCTGCTATACTTCAATTTAATTAAATCTCATATTATGCTACAATGACTGTCCTAATCAATTTCTCCCATGCTCAAAGCTAGATTTTATCCAGTTTTCTTCTATTTCTTATTTTAAGAAGTTCAGGTCAGTCTTCTCAAGATTCAAAGTAAGGATGAATATTTTCAAAAATAATTACTGACAAGTGATTTAATAATTTAAAATATTGTATAAATACGATCCTTCTAGACTGAAGTGATTTACATACATATAGATACAGTCCAAGACATGAACAATGTTACTAAGATTTTCCAATGGCATAGACTTCAATTACTTCATTCTGTGGATAACGTTCATTTAATTTTTGTCTTAGTCTAAAAAATAGCTTGAACTTATAATTCACTGTATGATGCATGATTTGAATGTGGTAAAATGAACAATTTATTAATTACTGAAAACATATATCTTGATACTGGGAAACAGTATTGGCTACTATAAGTACAATAGAGAATATTATCATCTCCATTTCTGAAAAACCCCTTAATATGGGGGAGTATTTTTCAATGATAACTAGGAAATCAGTTTAAAGAGGGGACCTAATTAATATAGGATTCAGATGCTTAAAATCTTACAGATGATTTTGTTAGAGCTAGAAGAGCAAGAGATTGAATTAACTGACCAATCTTAATGGATTTAAGTTCAAATTTGGTCACTACATTCACAAAAATTTAATTTTAGTGGAAGATGGAAGACATATAAGAGAAATAACTCAAAATAAAACATATTAAGAACACAGAGATCTAAATGAAATGGCATGGGAATTCTGAAGGGGCAGCACCAGATTTCTAGTCAAAAAATTTCATTTCATTACTAGTTCTGACAATGAACAGCTGTGTGACCTTGAACACATCATTTATCCTTTCTGAGGCTCTTCTTCTTTTCATTTTTGTAATGAGAATAAAAAGACCTACCTAAGAGTGAGTAAGGTGCTTTGCAAACAAAAAGACTAATATTGAAGCAAGTTGCAAAACTGAATTTTGTTGAGTAGGTGGTGGTTAAGGAAGACTTGTGAAGGATGAGACATTTGAGCTGATTCTTAGAGGCCAGATAGATGTTGGTTGAAAGAAATCAAAACAAAATGAGGACATTAAAGCTAGAGAGAATTAATTGATGAAAAGTATGGACATGCCAATACAAGTAATGTGTTCAAGGAATGGTCTTATCTGAAAGAAGTTTAGAGAATATGAGAAAATGTGATATGACAGTTGACTTTAACCATTCTGTAGAAAACCTTAAAGTTTTGAATTCAGAGGCATTAATTCTTTAATGGTCGAATATTATGATCAGAATTTGGCATCTGGAAACAATATTTAAGATTGTTTAGGAACCTGAGACTAGAGCTGGAAAAACCAGGTAAGTAAGAATCGAAAACACTTGAGTCTAAAAATCAGAAGTCACCAGCTTTAACCAAGTCCCTGATGAATGATGATGATGATAATTATGAGTTTGAAATTATGTAGCACTTTTTGGTTTGAAAAGCACCTTCTTATATTACTGATTTTAGCTTTTCGGTAACTCAGATGCTCATGTTATCCCCATTTTACAGATAAGGAAGCTGGGGTATGAAGTGTTTAAGTGACTTGCTTGGGATCATACAGTTATGAAGTCAGTTTTGAATTTTAGCTTTGCTAAATCTGATTCCATTGCTATATACACGACAGTCCCTACAATGTCCACAGAAAGTGTGGATCCAGCCTTCTGTGTGATGACTTCCAGAAAAAACACTGCCTTTCAAAGCAGTTCAATATGCTTTTAGAAATATTCAACTTCAATCAATTAACAAACATCTTTTAAGTATTCTTTCTAGGCGCTGCACTTAGTGATGGGGATAAAGGCAAAAGCTCAACAGTTCTGAGCTCAAAGGGCTTACATTTTAATTGAGTAAATATTCTGTATGAACATAATAGGAGTCTGAAAACTGACTGCCATTTAGGGATTTGTAATTCATAGGGACCAGCTATCCCTTCCCAGTCTTGACAGTGATATAGAACTATTGGCTTTGGTCAGGAAAGGAGAACTGAATAACACCATGGAATTCTGAAAGAGAAATTCACAATCCATAAAAGACAAATTGGAAAGAAAAAGGGATATAACAAGAACTGAGCCAGAAAGAGTCATCAGAAAAGAAGCATCAGGAAAAAGAAGAAAGTTAAGGTAAAGTTGAATTTGGGAAATAAAGAAAAAGGTCAAGTTGGTCATTGAATCCTATAATCACATCTGAAGCAGAAGCTCTAAGCTAAAGTTCCCAGTGAATTCAAAGTAAGAAGGTTAGGGCTCATCTAAAAATAAATTAAAATATAAACTATGAGGATGAAGAAAACCTCCCCCTAAATATTAGGTTTGGATTATACTTCTTAATCTCTGTTAAACATAAACTGCATGAAGCAGGGATGGATCATGACTTAAAGGTCTATTATTTTTGTTAGGATAAAACAAATGAAAAAGTTAATTTCTGTAACAGAGTATGGATGATTAAATCCCAAGAGACAGGAAGATGATGATCCCAATAACCAGTTGGCTATCCTGAGCATCAACTCACAAGCAGTAGTTTTAAATATACATACATATACATACTTAACTAATAAACAAGTATATTATACAAGTATGTATTCTGGTATACAAGAGACTGGCCAATGGTTATCCATTCCCTTAAACTTGCATCATCTGTTCTGCCTAGTGACGACCAATATAGAGATCTGGGGAACCTCCTTCTGGAGCTGCATGAGGGACTTTGCTTCTGAGTTCAGAGCATATGGAGATATTCTGTGACTGCTTCCTGCCTACGTCCTGAGTGGTAAAGAAAAGCCATTTGATTAGCAGCCTTACTACAAAACTGAAGAAATACACTAAAGACACTAAAAAGTGAAATATCTATTTTCCCTTTGGGGAAGCAAAGTAAAATCATATAAACGACAAGCCTCGGGTCCTTATTCTTTCACCTGAGGTGCTATGTGGCTCAGAATACATGACAAGGATACAAATCAAAACAAAAAACAAAGGCAGCCCAGGCCTTGCAATTGTTTTCATCCTAATGAAAGAAACAAAATATCAAGCGCATTAGTGGCCCAAGAGGAATTATTACATCCAGAAAATTAATAGGATTGTAAATATAATCATAGGGGAGTAAGACTCCCATATAGGAAGAATTAAGGGGAGGAAAATTTTCATCTTAAATAATTCTATTGACACCTTTATAAAATAATTTCCATTTAAATTAAACTCAAATAGAATTAAAAAAAAAACTTAGGAAAATATCTTCCAAAACAAATCTGGAATACATGTGAATATGATTATAAAACACTTTAAAAAAAATAAAGTC
This sequence comes from Monodelphis domestica, assembly GCF_027887165.1. Lineage (NCBI taxonomy): Eukaryota > Metazoa > Chordata > Mammalia > Didelphimorphia > Didelphidae > Monodelphis > Monodelphis domestica. Next base: position 253,368,673 of record NC_077234.1, read on the forward strand.
ATATTTAAATAATTGGAGAAATATTAGTTGTTAATGGGTGGGCAAAGCCAATGCAATTAAAATGACAAACCTACTTAACTAATCTACTCATTCAATGCTATCTCGACTAAATCACCGAAACATATTTTATTGAACTAGAAAAAAATATCAAAATTCATTTGGAAAAAATAAAGGGTCAAAAATATAAAAAGATATAATAAAAAAGTTAAAGGAGTCTAGCAGTAACAATAGATCTTAAACTATATCATAAAAATAATTTTCAAAAGTATAAGGTATGGGGTAAGAAATAGAAAAGTAGACCAATGGAACAGAATAAATATACAATGTTCATAAAATAGTGTAATAACCTTGTGTCTGACAAAGGTAAAGTTGCAAGTTTTTGGAATAGGCATTAACTATTTGGTAAAGAATGATGGGAAAGCTGGAAAGCAAGTTGGCAGAAACTAGATATAGATCAATATCCTTTATCATTCACCAAGAGAATTTGAAAATGGATACATGTTCTAGGTATAATAAAGTTTAATATAAACAAATTAGAAGGATAGAGAACATGTTACCTATTATATTTATGGATAGAATGAGGATTTATGAATAAGAGATAAAAAGTATTGTGAAATTTAAAAGAGATAATTTTGAATACATTAATATTGAAAAAGTTTTTGTACAGGTAAAACTAAAATAGCCAAGATTAGTTAAAATGATATGTATCCCTCTAAGAAAAGAGGTCATTGGTAACTCTCAAAAAACTTTATTATGACCTGGGCAGTTAGAAGAATTACACTTAGAGGGAACAGTGACAAACTGTATAGGATGAAATGGCAAGACATAAATATGTATATAGATATATGTATGCATAAATACATATGTGTGTGTATCTATGTACATATATATATACAACTATAGCTAAAAAAAGAGGTTAATACTAAAAGAAATGGGAAAAGGAACAAAAGGAGGTAAGTTTATATTTCACAAAAAAGCTCATGGTGGGAGGGGGAGAACATGAATACACTGGAAGGGTAAAGAGGTTGGAGATAAGAAATACTCAACTCACACATTGAAATTGACTCAAAGGGGGAAGAACAATCAAATACATTGGGGCAGAGAATTGATATGAGCTCTATAGGGAAGTAGAAGGGTAACAAATGGACTGGTGGGGAGGGAAGCAGTACAAGGGAGGGAGAAGGTGGGGGGTAGTATAAAAAGACTGTAAAGAAAATAAGAGGGGAATAAGAAGGGGGGATAGAAAGGGAAGGAAAATAAGGGTGGGAATTAGGGGGATCCATTAAGAACAAAACATTGGTGTGGATGGAAATAGAGAAAAAAGAAAAGGTAGGATCAGGAGTAGAAATAAAAATCCTGGGAAATACACATCTGGTAATCATAACTCTAAATGTGAATGGAATGAACTCAATCATAAAATGCAAGTGAATAACAGTGGATTAGAATCCAAAACCCTATCATATTCTGTCTACAAGAAAAACACATGAGGAAGTTAGACATGCATAGGGTAAAAGTAAGAGTATGGAGCCAAATTTATTGGGCATCAACTGATAAAAAAAAAAGGCCATAGTCCCAATCATGATATCTGAAAAACCAAAGTAAAAAGAGATCTAGTTAAAAGAGATAGGGAAGTTAATTACATCCTGATGAAAGGAAGTATAGACAATGAGGAAATATCAGAACTCAACATGTATGTACCAAATGGCATAGCATCCAAATATCTAAAGGAGAAAATACTGGAGCTCAAAGATGCAATAGATAGAAAAACTGTACTATTGGGGGACCAGAACCTTCCTTGATTAGAACTAAATAAATCAAACAAAAAAATAAATAAGAAAGATGTAAGAAAAGTGAATGAACTCATAGAAAAAACAGAGTTAGTAGATAATTGATAACTGGTCAAGGGACATGAATAGGCAATTTTTGGTTAAAGGAATCAAACCCCTTAATAAGCCCATGAAAAAGTGTTCTAAATCTCTTATAATCAGAGTGATGCAAATCAAAACAACTCTGAGGTATCACCTCACAACTAGCAGACTGGCTAACAAGACAACAAAAAAAGTAATGAATGCTGGAGGGAATATGGCAAAGTCAGGACATTAATGCATTGCTGGTGGAGTTGTGAATTGATCCAACCATTCTGAAGGGTTATTTGGAACTATGCCCAAAGGGCGATAAAAGACTGTCTGCCCTTTGATCCAGCCATAGCACTGCTGGGTTTGTATCCCAAAGAGATGAGGAAATAGACTTGTACAAGAATTTTCATAGCTGCCTCTTTGTGTTGGCAAAAATTTTGAAAATGAGGGGATGCCCTTTATTTGGAGAATGGTTGAATAAAATGTGGTATATGTAGGTGATGGAATACTATTGTACTCAAAGGAATAATAAACTGGAGAAATTCCATGTGAACTGGAACAACCTCCAGGAAGTGATGCAGAGTAAGAGGAGCAGAACCAGGAGAACATTGTACACAGAGACTGATACACTGTGGTACAATTGAATGTAATGGACTTCTCCATTAATGTCAATGCAGTGATCCTGAACAACTTGGAGGGATCTATGAGAAACAACACTATCCACATTCAGAGGAAAAACTGTGAGAGTAGAAACACTGAAGGAAAACAACTGCTTGATTGCATGGGTCAAAGGGGATATGGCTGGGGATGTAGACTCTAAATGAATATCCTAATGCAAACACCAATAACATGGAAATAGGGTCTGATGAAGGACACACATAATGCCCAGTGAAATTGCATGTCAGCAAGGGTAAGGTGGGGGAAGGGAGAGACAGAAAAAATATGATTCTTGTAACCAAGAAATAATGTTATAAATTGACTAAATAAATTAATTTAAATGAATAAAAAAGTAAAACTGAAAAGACTTAAATGAGCTGATGCAAAGTGAAGTGACCAGAACTAGGAGAACAGTGTATATAGTAACATAAATAATGTATAATGGTCAATTGTGAAAGGCTAACCTACTATCAGCAAAATAATTTTCCAAGAAAGACCCAAGAGACTCATGATAAAAAAGAAACAAATAAATAAAAAAAGAAAACAGTTCATATCAAAACAAGGAACTGCTGGAATTTGTAGACCAAAGCACACTTTACTTTATTCCCTCTAAGAAAATTTTATTTTTTACATGATATAAAATATGTAATATTTTTCTTCCAACGCAACATGGGTAATATATATGTATTGATTGAAAGCACTGATATAACCTATAATAGATGATTTACTGCCTGGTGAAAGGGAGCGAGAAAATCTGAATTGTAAAATGTCAGAAAATAGTGGTCAAAAATTATTTCTACATATAATTTTAAAAATTCAATTAAAAAGTTTAATAGAATATATAGAGAGATCTTTGTTAAATATATGATTATAAATCATTCCCCAACTGCTAAGTGGTAAAAAAAGGAAGAAATAATTTTTGGATAAAGGAATCAAATATGTATATATAATTACATTAAGACAACTCTAAATTATTATTTATTTGTGAAATGCAAATCAAAACAACTCTGCTATATATCACATGTATCAAATTGGTTTAAATGAGATGGGAAAATGACTAATGTTGAAGAGATTGTGGGAAAATAGACACACTAATATATTGTTGGTGCAACTGTGAATTGATCTAACCACTCTGGACAGTAATCTGGAATTATACTCAAAGAACAATAAAACTGTATATACCTTTTGATCCTTTAACACCACTATTAGGTTAATTTCCTAAAATTATAGGAGGAAAAAGGAAAAGAAACTGTATATTTAAAAATATTTGTAGTATCTCTTTTTGTGGAGGCAAAATACTGGAAACTAAAAAGATCTCCATCAATTGAGGAATAGCTGAACAAGTTTTGGTATAGGATGATCATGGGACAGTATTGTGCCATAAGAAATAACAAACAAGATCACACACACACACACACGCACACGCACACACACACACACACACACACACACACACACACACACACACACACACACCCTGAAAAGATTCATATAAAGTGATACAAAGTGCAGTGTGTAGAATCAGGAGAATGTTGTACCCAACAACCAATAATATATGATGAACAACTGTGAATGAGAATTACTAAAGAAAAACCAAGGATCCAGGACAACTCCAAGGAACTCATGATGAAAAAGGATATCCACTGCCATAAAAAAAATATCTACCACCACACAAGGGACACAGTCCAAATGCAAATAGAAACAGAACATTTTTCACTTTATTTCCTCTGTGATTTTTTTCTCTCATTGTAAGCAATATGTTTCTTATTTCATGACAGGATGAATAGGAAAATATGCATAACATGATAATATACGGACCACAAATATCATTTTGTCTGCGTTTTGGGGACAGGGGAGGGATGTGAGGGAATGGGGGAAAAGAATAAGATAGAGATAGAGAAAAGCTCATGTGAGAATTGTTTCTTTTGGATAAGTATATTTATTTTACTGTATATCTGTAACAAATCACATATATCATCTTGTACTATATGTTGTTATACATTAAAATATTAGCAAAAGTTAAGATAAAATTATTTTATTTAGAAAATTATTTGTTAAATAATATTTGGAGTCATAGGACACATGTTGTAACAACTCGGTGGAGTTTTCAGATGGTAAAATTGGCTTAATAGCATCATGTAAAGTAAAAGAGCTTCTCTGACATCTTGGACATGCTATTAACTTTCCCTCAACTGAAAACCTATCAGGTTGTACCAGGTAACTTCTACAAGTCCATCCTGGCTCATCTAAGAAATTCTGGTGTCATCCAAATTCTCCATGATAGCGCCACCCATTCTAATCTTAGACTCCTCCAGTGAGAGATAATTTAACAAATTAAGAAGTAGCGTAACAGGTGTCCAAGAGTTTAGGTGAGGAAGATAATCAAGGGTCTATTGAGAGAAGAATAAAGGAAATAGGAAAGAGAAATTTCACGTGGTAGGGAAAGGGCGATTTTCTTAGAGGTACGCTTAAAACAGCTTTGATATTGGCAAGTTAAGAACTGCCTCAAATGTATTTTTAATTCATCACTAGCAACAAGAAATTGTTAATCTCTGGTTTGCATGACATTTCATTAAAACCTCCCAAACGTGTGTTGACTGGTACCTACAACTTGATATTTTCATCTTAGGTAATTCTATTGGCATCATTCTAAAATAATTTCCATAAGAAAATTATGACATGTCAAATACTATATTTGATATTTGGAGGCACAGGACACATGCTGTAACAACTCAATGGGGTTTTCAAAAGGTAACATTTGTCTCAAAACTTGTCTCACAGTAAATGTCACCAGTAACAACTTTTTTACTACCACCTGTTAGGAAAGAGCCATAAAAAATCTAGTTTGGAGTAAAATGCCATTATTTTTCCAATACTTTTCTAAACTAAATATCCATAGAATCCAGGCTATCTGTCTGGGTAAGAGGGGAAACGTCTATAATGATTTCTTTCAGATATTTGCCATAATCAATTTCCTTATGCAGTTTAAGAAGCCTTCACTTAGAACAAATTCACACTTTAGCATTTAATGTGATAATAGACTGCCAGATATGTTATGATGTGAACATACTCTAAACCAAAATAAAGATTTGGGCTTCGGAAAACCTTAGATCTGGGTATGTTTTCTCCTGGATATTTTTCTGGTTACAACTGCTTCGAAGGTCAAACATGATTGCATGTTTTTATTTGCTTCAAAACTGAATAATGTTTTCTTGACCCTTTGATTCAAAAATAAGGTTTGGGGATATTTGAAAGAAGAATGTTGATATTAATATATAAAAATAAATGTGGGGAAAATCAATTTTTCTAATTCAGATTCAACAATGAAATAAAAGATGAACAAAGGGTACACAATTAGGTGAGAAAGAGTAATCCCTGACTAAAGTTAAACCTGACCCAGTTAAAAGGGCTCTGAAATTAAAATCAGGAACCCTGGCTTCAGATGCCAGGTCTGCTGCCTACTCTTCATATGAGTTTTGACAGATTACCAACTTCCTCCAAATTCCTCATTTCTAAAATTAGAAAGTGGACCAGATAACGTTCTTCCTCCTTTTAAGCTGTAAATATGTAATCCAATGGTCACAGGATAAAAGTAGACATTTTGAATTTTAAAATGAACAAATATATTCCCTCCTGAAACCAGTCCTTGTGCCTTGCCTGATATGCTAGCGAGTCCATTTTCCATCTGTTCTCTCTTTGCTCTCTAGCTAATAAATTGAAACCTCTCAAAAATTTGGCACTAACTACTGATGATAGAAGAGCCCTAGATATATTCTAGAGTCTAGTTTTTGACAGTCGCTAAATGACTCAGTGGATAGAGCTCCAAGCTTAGAGTTGGGAATATCCAAGTTCAAATCTAGCCTTAGACACATATTGTAATATGACCCCAGGCAAATACATGTAACCCTCTTTGCCTCAGTTTCATCTTTGGTAAAATGAGCTACGGAAGGAAATGACAAATCATTACAGTATTTTTGTCATGAAAGCCTAAAATGACATCACAAACAGTTGGATGTACCTGGGATGACTGAACAATAAGACCTTATTGTTGACAAGGTCAAGCACCTGAGACGCTAAAGATTCTCTTGATGGTTGCCGTGCTAATGACTTTCAAAATGTCCCTCTTTTTCAATGTTCTTAAGATTCCTTCATTACAATGTAGACTACTTTTCTCCAACATCTACTTTTTATTTTAGGGTTCTTTCAGAGTTAATTATGCTTTAGGAAAGGGTTCTGCTACATTAAAAAGGATAGACACAGCTAAGCATTATAATAATCAATATCAAGTACAATCTTGGGTCATGTGTGTATTGTAGACACACAAAAACCTACACACATACAGGCACATACATAGTCTTTCTTCATTGGAAGTTTTGCTTCAGTTTCTGCGATTCTATTACTTTGACTTTTGAACCACAGCTCATCGGTAAGATGAGGGACTGCCTCTCCAAGAGCTACTTAGAAAATTTAGGACAGGATTGATTCGGCATCACTCCTATTCTTTTAGTTTTCATCATTGGGCAATCTCAATCTAATGAGACGTGAATCCAACACGCAATTATTTGTTTCAAAGTTATTGCTTTATGAACAGCTACAAGACTCAATCCATGAGCTTAAGAATAGACTCAAAGATATCTCTATAGGAAGAGAAGTAGGAGTAGATGGGGAAGATCAAAAATGCAATTTAAAGGGGAAGACTCTCCCCCTCCGCCCCCCCAAGCGGGAGGGTAAAGATAATTTAACTACTGGAATCAGAAGGAAAATGTATACTATGCCAAACAACTAGACTAATATGTATAGGGCTTCTTCCTGCTGCCCCTCAATTCTCTGAATAGTCTAAAGAAAACTTTCCCCCTCCTCTAGGTGCAAGTTAAATACTTCTTGGAGCAAAACTTGTTGGAGACACTTTTGACATCTTAAATTTTCATATTTTTACCATAAAAGTCAGGGCAATGAGAGGAGTCTGGTAAAATATGAAAACAATGATCACTTTAAAACAATTTGATAAGAAACAAAACAACATATTGACTTTTGCTACCTATGGCAAAATGGGAAGATTAAAGAGTAGCTTTAAAAGACCATCCAAGATGTGTTTTTAGGATCATAGGTCTAAAAGCTGGAGATGTCTTTAGAGGGCACTTAGTCGAGCCTAATTTCACAGATTCAGAAACTAAGGCCCAGGAAGCTAAGGAGACTTATTCAGTCATACTGAGAGTAAACATCAAAGGTGTTTTGCATCATGGCATTGTGACTCTGCAACTTTCTATTTGGATATTCCAATTCACTTATCTTGAGTATTATCATGGCTACAAAGAAACTGAGGCCAAAGAAATTTTTGGAGCACAGATCCTCCCAGCCACTATCAATCCTGTACTACCCTTGCATCATAGCACAGGCACATCTTCAGTAACCGTTCATGTCCCTGACTCTGACTTCTCTTTATCAAACTCTCATGATATTCCAGAGTGGACAGAGGTCTCTGCCATTCTTCCTCCTTCTCCAAAATCTTCTACTTTTTAATTGAAGAAGGTGGCAAAGGAAGGATTTTAAGAACAATGGAGAGGCCTTAATAATGCAGAAAATTGTGTATTTTTGAGGGACTCCCAAGTCTAGAGTGTTGGGAGAAAAATAGCACCTCCCTTGGAATCACATGATTTGCCCATTGTTACATTCAGTTAACTCCAGTGGCTCCCTTTATTTTTAGAATCCTCAAAAGCCCTTCATAATTGGTTCTCAGCTACATTTCCAGTTTTATACATTATTCATTTCCCTTTGTGAAATACCTGTTTCACACAAACTGTTATTTTTGCTATGCCTTACACAATCCATTCAATGTCTTCTTTTTGTGCCTTTGCATAGAGTCCTTCATAACAGAAATATATTCCCTTCTCAACCTTTCTTCTAAGGAGCCCTAGTTTCCCTAAAAGTCCATGAAGCCTTTCTTCCTGCTAGTATCTCCCCTAAATAATTACTATTTATTAACTGTATATATTACTTAATTATATGTGTACATTTTCTGTTCCTTACAACATATACATTCCTTGAGTGGATTACATTTTGCTCATTTGATTCCCTGCATCCAGCCCAATTCTTGAAATGTGATAGTATCTTAAAGACTATTTATTTTATAACTGATTATATGTAGGGGGGTAACTGAAACCTCCTTTCCACATCCCTGGTGGCTTCCTTCCCCCTTCCCTTTACATTGTTCTGCTTTTTTTTCTTTAGGTATTTTGTTCTACTCCTTTGCCCAAGATGCCAGAATCCTTCATTTTTAATTTTGGATCATTAATTTCTAATTATCCAAATGTTGGATTACTGTTTTTTAAGAAAGGAAGATTACCTAGAACAAGATTTTCTGTTTTGTCCCTTACTTTCCTTTGCACTGTAATGAAAGTCAAGCTCAGCATAAGAGGACAATAATCTTTAAATGTATAAATAATAGATCTTGGGATGGAGCGAATACATTTTAGCAAATTTGTATCCAAGTAGTTTATAGAACACTGAATGAATTTTGGAAGAGCCAAAAGAAATCAATGCTAGATATTTTTCAACGTCAATATCTCTGCAATTGAGTATGAATGATGTCCAAGAAATCATAATCTTTATTTTTGAATAGACACCCACGTACACATCACTTTCAGAATCAACGTCCTTCACGTCTTAGCCGTGATGACCAGCCTTCCAGAAGGCTGCAACCATTTAATGTTTATGACCAAGAAACTCATTTTATTTGGAAATAAATAGGTGGCCCAGGTGGGAAAGTGTTACGTCTGCATATAAGAAAGTATTTTCTCTGATTGGGAACAGCATCTCTTATCTGGAGTGACATCAGGTGACACCCATGGATGTTATTTTTAAATCATTGGATATGCTTGTTGTTACAACTGCATCGGCACCTGGTGAAATATGCAGCTGAGAGGCCTGGGCAATTTTAAAATAACCGAATCACAACGTATTTTTAATTTCAAATGCTATAATCACCTGCATTTAATATTAGTCGTATTTAGACAAGCTGCCTGTCTCTGCTCACATGTACTCTCTTTAGCTCTGTCAGTTCATCTTGACTTTTTAAACATCGGCTTTCTTTCAATATGGAGGTTTGTCTTTTGCCATGACTAAGATGTCATTAAAACTGTCAAAAACGCTCATTATTCATGTATACTTATTTGTTATTAAACTTGCAAAATCTTCACACACACACGCGCACACACACACCCTCCCTGATTATTCTTCTCCAGGTCACCTTGTGAGCCCAACTTTGGCGCTTTCCTTTCCCTGTTAGTTTTCTCCCCATCTCGGTGTGTTTTTAGGCTATTCTCTCTCTTTTCGCTATTGTAATTCTTATCTAGCTAAGGCATACACCTGCTTGCATTATACCCTGTTGTGCTGGTCTTCAAATTGCACCATTATTGAAACATTTCTGGCCAGAACAGGCAAAAGGTCTTTATGACAAAGTACCCTTCAAATCACACAATTAAAGCCAAGTGGACTAAGATTCCTACCTAAATTGACCTGGTGCCTAGCGAAGAATTAGGTCAGCCATAAGAGCCGTGGCAAACCCACGAATTGAACCAATATGAGAAATGCAATCCACATCGCAGGGCTGTTCAGCAAAGGCAGGACAGCACACTGGTCACACTGAGCCCTTGATCAGTTTATGGGTTATATTCAAAGATCAACATGGAGTTTTCGGTGAGCTAAAGGAAAGCAAGTCTGCTTGTCCTTTAAAGCCCACCCTGAGAATTAGCTTTTACTTGTTCTGCTAAGAATCAGTCTCTTAATTCTGCACTCTTCACAGGACTCAGAACTATTCCCGACCCATCTTCTTACTTTAACGCTTTCGCCTAACAAAACCCCTTCCTTCTTGTTCTGGAGATTCCTTCTACCAGAACAACAGAGTCAGATGGGGCTTTTTATTCAGTCGTGTTTGAATTCTAATTGTCACTTTGACTTTAATTAAATGAATTGCGGCTCAAAGAGTAGTTTGTGCTTATTGGGCTTGGAAGAAAAAAATACATAGTTACTGACAATATAATTGACAAAGAAAAGGTGAGGAAATCAGTAAGACATACAGCCGCCAAATGTATATCACTCGCTGGAATGTTTCATTATGATAATGAAATAAATTAATGTTTAGTTGACAAAAGAAACGGTTATGAATTAAGAGGATTACATAGAAATATGAAAACCAGAAGTTGACAAAATTCTAAAGAAAAGCCATCAATTCAGAGATTTTGGCAACTATGGTTTTATAAACTTAGTTTGACTTTATGAAAGAAATCCTGTAGGAAATATTTGCTTTTTGTGAAATGCCAAATATATAAAATATGTTTGATATTCTATTCAATATTATTTGATCAATGTGTTGGGTAAAATGAGCATCTATTAGATCATTCACTTTAAATGGACACTTATTAATCACCGACCACAAAGAAGACAGCACAGTAGATGCGGAGGATACCCAAGCCTATGGGGGAAAGGCACCATCTCAGCTCCTAAGGAGCCTGCATTTTACTGAGATAACATAGCATGTGTGTATGTGAAAGAAGGTAATGACTGTGAAAGCCAGACGTGAGGAGTACATTTGAGACATGAGGGAGAGCTTATTAAAAAGCACAAAAATGGGAGATGAAATGCTGAATTCCGGAAACCACTAGAAAGCCAGTTAAACTGAAACACGAGAGTATGAAGAAGAATGTGAAAGAACGATGTATTCGCTACACTGTGGAGGCTTACAAACGATAGTCTGAGGAGTTTGTATTTTACTCTAGACGTCACGACGCCCCCAAAAAGAGGGGGGAGGAGTTTTATCACATATTAAGAACAAGAGAACAATTAACAGCTTTTGGCAAATCATGAATCCTAAGATACTCATATAGTGACAAACTTCTAAATTCAAGGCTGAGATTCTCTACATTCCAAAGACCAAGTATATAATTGTATTTTTGTCCAAATACTTCACCAAGGCTCTGGGTGCCTCAAGGAGCTAGATGTACCCCAAAAGAGGTGGAAAGATCACAGTAAATACACTAGAGAACAGAAAGGTTTATCTACTTTTATAATAGTGATCAATTATTGGAAAACTTTCATTAATTATTGAAAGACACATAGAATTTTACTTCCATACTCTAAAAGTCTAGTCCTGATCTCTGTCCTGAGTGCTAGTCCTTTATCACAACCTCTGTGGAATATCTCAATGTGAAATCTCACTCACTTTTCACTTCTAACACACCATGTCAAAGAAAGAATTCATCTTTGACTTTTTCCACTTTCTCATTTTCTATATCCAACTAATTTCCAAAAATTTAAACATTAATTCTGGTAGCTCTGTCTCATTCTCACATCCACAGTCTTTCGTTCTACTACCATGGCTTCCACTGGAGTTCAGGCCCTCAATATCATTAAAAGCACTAATGTAGCTTTCTATATTCAGTGTCTTCCCTCTCCAATATACCTTAACATAGTTGCCAAAATAAATTTGTTCAGGCCCAGAACTGACAATGTTACTTCAGTGATCAAAAGTCTTTAGTTGCTTTTAATCAATCAGCAAACAAATAAATGAATAAACAAATACCTATAATGAATCAGGCACTCTTTCAGGCATTAAATCAGTCCTGATTTGTTTTTCCAGTCCAATTTCTTATTTTGCCTTTTTAAAAAAATATACATTCCAACAAAACTGGACTATTACTTGAAATCAACTTGCCATTCATTTCCTACCTCCGTCCATTCACAAAAATCATTCTCCTTTTTGTGTGATACATTCCCCCTCCCCTGATTTGAGGCTCTCAAAATTATTCATGGCTCAATATTTTTGCCACCAATACCAAAAATAGACATTCTGACAGTCTAAGCCATTACTACAAAATAGAACCAAGTCAAACAGCATGGAAAAAGTCTCAGAATAATTTATAATTTCAGTTGTTGTGGATGAAGTCATGGAAAAGTAATCTAAAGAGGTTTCAGACTTGAGGTTATGGGATACCCAGAGAGGGAGCACTATGGATGCCAAAGAGGAAAAGAGCTTCAAGCTGTAGAAGTACAAGTATTCTCAGTATCCTCCAAGTATTAGTATCCTGTGGCAAAGGACCAGTCATCTTGACCTAGTCACAATTTTGGTACTGTCTCTTACAAGTAATCTCTTCAGGTAAAATTCTTTCTCCCTCCTCAAAGATTCCCAGATTGCCTTATTTGGGACACTTCCAATGCCTCCTTTTCACCATATTGTTTCCATTTTTTTTTCATGCCTGGTGCTTAGCACAATGCTAGCACGTAGGGAACACTTTATAAATATTTATTTACTGACATGTCTAGCTATATACATTATACGCTTTCCCTCCACCATTATAATATAAACTTTTCAGTTATGGATGCTTCATTCTTGTCTTGATTCTGTTAGTTCCTTGTATATATTAAATACTTAATAAACCTTTGTGAACTGAACGAAACCAATTTTATTATAAAATGAATCAAAATGTTATATTCTGATTTCATTCAGTCATTTTGTTTGGACAAAAGCAAGTCAATTAGTTTATCAGAATGAGGGTTTTTTTCAATGACTAGCATTTCTACTCAGAAAGAAATTCATTAAAATGTGCGGAATCATGTTGCCAGAAGCACAAAAACAACTCCCCTAAAGAGCTAAAGAAAATCTGGCAGCAACATTAATCACAAGGTGAAGTAGAGAGAAGGTCAAAAAACCAACATTCGTGGGCTTTCTGTTGGTCAAACTACATCTTTTTTCACTTAAATCTTCAGAATGTTACAAGAATGTTTTTATTAGAATAAACAGAAAGGTCTTTGCAAGTCTTTGAATAGCAAGTGGTACAAAAAGAGAAACAATAATTGAAAAGAGTATTTTAACATCATTCATTTACTCACTTTCCTTTGAAATCTAATGGAAACAGGGCTTTCCCATAAAATATTCATTTTGTTTGTGGTTTTAACCATTTTAAAAATAAAGTATGATTTTTAGGATGTATTTTTCTTCTTTTTACCTCACTATTTCTACAAATCTCAAAGAAGAATGAAATTTGAAATTCTACTTTTTTCTATTGTGGGGGGAAACCTGCTAAGTAAAACATATTAGTTTGAGTAAACATTTATATTGATAGTATAACAAATACTTAATTTCTGATGGAAGAGTCTTCATAATCCTTTAGAATTGTAAGCAATACTGTAACACAAACTACTAAAATAATTTAAACATAGTTTAATAAGGAATATTAGCATCATGTAGGGCATTCCTATTTTACTATATTTTTCCATAAAATTTTTCAAATTAAGAGTTTGTATATTCAGGGTTTTCTAAACACTCTGGTTCTAATCTCAATTTATTAAGGATATTAGACCTTGAAAGGTTTATATCATGAGAAAACTATTCACAGACAGAAAAGAATAGGAAATTGGGAGTGGATAAATCATAGATTTATAAGCTTCCCACTGAAGATTCTTAGTCTGTATATGAATGAAATAAACGAAGAGAATAAGAAAGAGTTTATAACGTTGACCCTTTAGGAGATGTAAGCAAGCTGTCCATTCAAATTTCATGGACTTTGAGGACAACTTGCCAGTCCAATATGAATCATGTATCTGGTTACCTTTAAATAGCAAGCTAGCCAGCATAGTCAAGAGAGACAGAAAAATCCGTCGCATTTCAGAAGGGAGCTAGTTATGGAAGAATGAAGCTCTTGAAACAAAATCACTATCTTTTTGCTTGTGTCTCTAAAAAGAGGTAAGGGATTTCATTGGGAAAAAATATCTTACAATAGAACAACTGGCCTATTACAAGAAGCCATACAAGAAAGGAGACCAAAAGAGTTTGAATTCAGGGTTGATTTGAAATGTGGATACCAAGCCCCAAAAGCCCAGCAAAGAAAACAACATAGATAGTCATCTAATGGGAACATGATGACAACATTATAAGAAGAAAAATGAAAAGGGATCCCTTATGTTATCTGGTGTCATCTGGGCTTTAAATGTCCCCTCGGAATGTGCCAATGTACTAGCAGAGTTTAGGCATGCATCCTCCCTCCTCATGGACATTGTGTAGTTATGAGAAAATATGTCCTAGTTGATAGGATTAATTTTTTGTAACTATTAAACATGCAATGGCATTTCATCAAATGGCTTTGCTTTGAACTATTTATATCAAGGGATTTAACAATTATTGGTAAATTTATGAGTTGGGGCTAGTGATCTATAATTTTAGTCATGTAGAACCACAAAGTCTCTTAAATATAAAGTACATACTCATTATATAAATAGTTATGACTAATACCAAGCTATTTTATAAAAACTGAAATCTATTAATAAAACATAAATAACTTTCCTAAATAAAGGAATACAATCACAAATACTTAAGAATGGGATATAAAAAAGGGCAATCTGGAGGTACAGATAAAGGAAAAAATATTTACTATAATTATAAGCTTAGTTGATATATAGTTGATATAGATAGGGAAAATTATGAATTTTTATAACAGGCCACCAACTTTTTTTAAAAAATAGTAATTTTAATATAATCACACTGGCCAAAATATATACGAATATAATGTATGTATATTAATGAGTAAAATAATTCAATTAGCAGAACTATAAAGAAATATATTACTTGTAAATGTTAACTATGTTTTAATATATCAAAAATATTTTTCATATTGCATATTATAGTCAAAGATTGATAGCTCAGCTATTCAGGCATATTATATTTGTATATTATTTAGGAATTATGATGTATTTTACTTATGCAAATCATTACAACTATATATGAATAATAATTCACTTATCTGGAGTTACAATATTCAACACATTTGATTTTTTTAGGACGTAGAATGATGAGGGAAAATATAAGATTTTAAAAAATCAAATAGTTATCCCAACATCATACTCATTATAGAGGTAGAAACACTCTAATACAGGCTTCTATTCAACTGGGTTTATCATAATGCAGAAGATTATAGTAGCTAGAAACAGCAACCAAAGTCCAAGGTGATGGCTGACTAAATAAGGGAGAGACAGAACTATGGAAATAAAATCAACACAATTGATAGCTTTGTAGCTAATCAGAACAGAATTTTGTAGCCTTTTAGAACAGTCAGACAGTTCTAAATATCTAGAAAGCCTATAGGGAGGAGCGAATGAACAACAGGAATGCATACCTTCAGCAGAAGGAAACAGATGGGGAATGGAGAGTTCTCCAATACAGTCAGTGTGACTGTATCATAGAGGTAAGGAGCAAAGTATTAAGTATATAAAATAAGATTGGAAAGTGAGGGAAGGGGTCCATTGGGAATGCCAAAAAAAAAAAGAGTTTATATTTGAATCTTGAAGAATTAGAGAGTTTTTGACCTATGTGGAAGGTGTATGTGTGTGTGTTTGTGTGTGTGTGTGTGTGTATGTGTGTATGATGGTGATGAGACCTTTGCTTCAGGAAAATTACTTTGACATGTTTGAGGGAGGGAGAACAAAAGAAGGCTACTGCAATATGCTAAGGACAAGGTAGTAAGGACTTTACTTCATGATCATTTTGTGAATGGAGAGGAGGGGATTCATGTGTGAAATGTTGAGAAGAAAGAAGTTGACAAGCTTGGAAATGGGACATTTGTATTTAGTGAGGAGGAGGAGGAGTGGAGAGTACCCACAAATGTGTGGGACTTGGTGGCTAGAAGAATGGTGGTACTTTGATGGGAAATTTCAAGAGGAGGATGAGTTAAGAGTTTTTGTTTGTTTGGGGGGAGGGTAGATCCTGAGTTCCATTTATTTCGGGATTGAGCTTGAGATGCCCCCATAGATATCCATTTTTAAATGTCTAATAGCAATATGGAACTGGAGCTCAGAATAGTGATGAAGAACAGGATAGATTGGGATAGATGGTTGGAGTTAGATCTAGGAGTTTTCTTGTGTCATTGATTCCTTGGCAATCTGGTGATGTCTCTGGCTCCCTTCTCAAAATAATGTTTGTAAATTAAATTAAAATATACAGTAGGACAAAGGAAACCAATCATATTGAAATGTTGCTACCTCAAAACAAAAACAAGGCCAAGGATCTGTGGCTAAGAACTCCTTTGCAAAGAAAAGTTCAAAGTGTTGGAAAAAAAAAACGATATAAGAAAACATGTTTTTAAGGGGCAGGACGTGGAGAATAAATAAACAAAATAGACTGAGAAAAAGCCCTTCAGTAATAAGAGAAGCCAATATCACAACAAAGAGAAGAGAGAGCATTCAGGAGAGAATGGTCAATAGTGTTAAATGCTAGAAAGAGGTTAAGGAGAATGAAAATAGAGATGGATCCATTAAATATGACAAGTAAAAGACTGTTGATACTTTTGGAGAGAATAGCTTCCTGATAAGTTCAATTCCATTGAAAAAAGCCCAACAGAAACCAACAAGGTACCTACTGTGAAGTGTCTTCAGTTAATCTCACCTCTTTTGTGCATCCCACAAGTTAAATGGTGTTTTTACATTTTAAAGGCCTAAATACAATACAATTTTGTTTTATTTAAAATATTAAAGAATACATTCTTAGCATGCCATCCTGCAAAAACAGTCAGCCTGGTTTGATTACTCCAAGGACTATGAAGAATATCTTGACATAGAGAACATATGGATGTAGGAAGGAATGTTCAGTGGTAATTGGGAATAGGAAATAGAGCCATGGAAATAAGAAATCATATTTAAAGGATATGGATAAAATGGGATAATATACCAAATTTCTGGAGGGATTTTACATTGTTTCATTATTACTCAGAGGACTTAGCATACTATTGAGAATAAAATAGACCTTTAATATCTAATATATTCGTGGCATTTGAGGTCCTCTGAAAAATGTAGGCAGGGCATGAATCACCAATTAGTGTCGTATTCAAAAACAATTTTATGTTATGTAACTTTAATGTAATGTGGATATATAATTTTAAAATATATTATTTTTAATATAGTAAAATCATATTAATACGATGAATTATTATAATTTAAAAAAGATACAATGAAACTAGGTCCTTTAAAATGCTTACATTTGCCATTTACTTCCAGCATGAGTATCTGGGACAATAATTCAGCATTTTAAGTTCTCTAAAGACTATCTATGCAAAAGTGAATAGACACAATTCCTAGGGATTTGCCTAAACTGTTATTAAGTGCACCATGAAATAGTCCTCCCCAAGACAAAGCTTTGTGTTCATTTCAGCTCCAGTGAAACTGCAGCTTCTTATTTCAAAGGACTAAATTAATTGAACTTTTATTGTCAAGTTTTGAAGAGTGTATCAAAACTTCTTAAAGTGGATTACTATCTTTATGAGGATTATCCTTTTAGTCACTGCCCATTAAACCCACTCAAAGAAAAAAAAGGAAAAGGTGTTTGAAATGAACTATTAATGATCTCACCAACAGCCAGATGATAGCTTGGAGGAATGACAACATTTAATACTATAAAGTTCAGAACTGTATAAATGTGATCAAGGGCCCACCAATGGTTCCGACTCTACCTTTAAAATCCAACTACTGTTCATTATTTCCTTTGTGTAACTTGAAAGTTCTAGAGAAAAAGCCCAGAAAATAAATCACTCTCAAAATGTGGTTTGAACTTTAAGTAAATATTAGAATCAAAGTATTTGTCAAGCCAGTCACACTAAATAATGAAACCGTTCACTAACTTTTTAATAAGAGGATCTATAATGAGTAGCTCATGAAATAATAAGCCTAGAATTGTCAAATTACTAATTAATAAAAATACTTACGTAACCCATTAATAGTTAAAGCAAATTACAAAAATAATCACTGTAATGTAGACAGAGTTAATACAGTGTCAGCTTTAAATACTTGGGAACATATTAGCCATTCTTCTATTTGATAAAATAGCAATACAACCAGCCCACCAAATTTGGGAGAAGACATATTTATTAACAACTTAACTCAAATACTCCTTCAAACATTTTTTTCCTGATCTTCCCTCCTATTGTTAAAATTGTTCCTCTTTGGAACTCATAAAATATTTTTCTTTACAGTTCTCTAATAAATTAGTTATGTAACATCATGGATCCTAGTGCTTTTCCTCCTCTTTTTCCACAATGGCAGGAACCTAATTGAATGTTAACTCTATTTCTTTTCTTTATTCCCTTTCCCACTTAGCAGAGTTCAGTACACAGTAGGAACTTAATAATACTGTATATACTTGTCAAATGAATGAATTAATAAAACACACACTGTACCATGAACAAATGTCCACGTGTTCTTGGCAGAGAGGTAGGAGAGGGGCAACCACTGGGCCACAAAGTCCACAAAACTAGGAAAGATTTGACTTCAGTAACATTTTTTGATGAAGCAGGAAAGAAGCCTTTTCGTTTAGGCTGTTAGTTTATAAATAGTCTGGCCCCCTGTAGTAGAAATAAACTACTCATTGCTCTCTCCCAGGGAGATTATGTCCCATGGAGCCAGAGCTGAGCCTGAGAGAAACAGAGCAGAGAGAAAAAGAGTAGATGAAGGAGCATAAAGAAAACTGGGAAAAGAGTGGCTGGGAAATGGAGACAAGGTACCAAGAAGCAGAGGACACAAGGCTTTGGTAATACCCTAAAATCCCTCAGAGTACCCCCAAACTATCTGAATGCTCTCAGAAGTGAGTAAGTAGGAACTGCATTAGGATTAGGGTAAAAGCCTGAAAACCATGAAGCAAACTTCTTCCAGTAGGGCAGAAAATCAAGTGCCCAAACTGCCAGAGACCATCATCCTGGAGGAATTCAACAGGTAATTCGCTTTGTCCCTTCTTGGAAGAGGCACAGGTTACCGAGAGATGCAGCATCTCTAGGAAATTTGGAAAAAATCAGCTTATCCCCTTTCCCCCAGCCTGCAGACTGCTACACACCTAAATACCTTTGGGGTTTTATTCTTTGAGGAAAGAACTGCATTCTCTACACCTTGTTATAATTAATATAATATATTATATTATATTACAATTAATATAATATAAATAACCTCTCCATCCTCAGCAATCGATCTTCCCAATTCCCCCATCCCAGATTTATTTCTTAACGAACAATATGTTTGTATAATACATGAATAAATGGGCTGGAATTGGATGTTCTGAGCAAACAGAGCACATATTTTGAGGAGGAGGAAAGAAGCATTCCTGGAGCCACCAGGTACTCCAGGGGGTTGACCTATAAAAACAAGTTCAGGTCAAAACCCAAAATTTTCCCTGTAGCAATTCTGGTTGACATATATCAGATTGGCTTGTATGCTAAGATATACCATACCAAATAAAATATGCATCTTGGGAAAAAGCCTTACTTCTAAAATAAGAAAAAAAATGGTATAATGCCCGAAGAGCAGAAAAGATATAATAACTTATAAGGATGTCAATAGTGGTCATTATATAATTAGTGGTAGTTAAAGGTAATTATTAAAGATAACAAAAACAATAGCTATCATTTATATAATTCTTTAAGGTTCATGTAACATTGCATCTGAGTTATATTAATTTTAAAACATAATGACTTAATTCTCTACTTATATATACTAGAAATCACATATTGTTATAACTGTTAACCTGACATTTAAACCTTTGAAAGATGTAATGGGAAATTGAATAGCAGTTTGCATTTTTTTAATAGGGAAAAGAAATATGATGCTCACATAAAAACAAAAACGAGCCCTCTCCACTTTTATCAGTACCTGAATTTATTAAGCAAGACCTTAAATATTACTTTGAAACAGAAAGATTAAGAAACGTCTATAACACATAATATCTTGAACACTTTCTCCCTAATTTCTCTATGAGGGAGACAACATGCGTTTTTCTTAATAGAATAGGCTCAGAGATAAGTTCCTTGCATAACAATACTGAGTTAGTAAAAGTCAGAGCCAGGCTTCAAATTTTGGTCTTCAGGTACAAAGTCAGACACTCAATGGAGATTTGAAACTATATTTCAAATATAAAAGACACTTTTAGTCAACTCATTCAAAACAAAACAAAATGAAACAAAAAAACATATATAAGCATTACGTGCAAGACACTAGAAACATGAGAATAAATGAAAATTGCCCCATTTATAGTGATAGTCAAATGGATTTTGTGTGTTATAAATGCAAGTCAATGCAAACAGTGAAAGGATAACTTCCTATAATAAATCAATAAAAATTAAATTATAAAAGATCTAATAGAGAAAACCATTAAGAATTAGAATTTCCACAGATAAGAGGTATTAATTATAATCAATTAAATTAAAATGATAAAAAGGCAATTCATGGCCAGATTGACACTATCATGGAAGAAATCCAGCACGGAGTCCAAATGGAAAAGAGATTTACTATGGATCACAAGTAGGTCCAGATACTCTTTTATGTCAGTGACATTCTGTGGATTGCACCGCCTGAGAATGTTACAGATCTTCTGAAGTAAGACTCAAAAATACACAGCTAACTAACCACAAAAGAAAAATGAGTGAAGGAAAAATGCCTCTAAGATAGAAAGGATAGATAGGCCAAAGAGCTGATCCATCAGAATATATGGCCAGATGATGAGTTAGGTTCAGGAATCAACAGGATAATGGAATAGGGGAGGAAAAGAGGAAGAGAATAAATTGGGTTGCATTTGTAAAACTGCACTGCATTTTCAATGACATCAAGTTTCTCACTGAAGTAAAACTAAATATGTATGTCTATGTACATATATTTATATATTTGCATATATATCATAGGACAAACATTAATGTGAAAATAAAATATTTTAATAATGGTAAAATATTTTGATATTTAAAATATTCTAATACAGATATCATTCATAAAAATAGATTGCTAAGGCAAATTGATCCAAGGAATGGACAAAAACCTGTAATTTTTAAAAATCTACTTAATGTTGGTTAACAATACCAAACTTAAAGACTTATCATCTACACAAACTGATTGGTGATTGCTATTTTTGCAACTGAGTGACTACAAACAGTGGTATTTTATTGATCATATTGATATTAAGAAAAGAGATCTGAAGGACAATGACATAAATATTAGATAGATTATTGCTTGGCATGATCCAATTTCCCATTATAGCTAGCGTATTGACAAATGTCATTGAATCAGTCTAAAAAGCTACCTCACCATTCTTGAGAGAATAATGCCAATTGTTCTTTGCAATATCCTGTTAGCAATCCTACTGAAACAACGTCCTCATTGCAATCAAAGTTTAAATCCCAAGTAAGAGAGTTCTTGTGATGCTTTCAAGCTCAAGTGAATCAGTATACTAATACTCATTATTGAACCCCTCAGGATTTGTTGAAGGAGAATATGGCGGAGATGAAGAAGACAGAATTAGTTATCTTTTATTAACATGTTCTGAATAAAAGATCTGCTTCATAGAGACCTGTGTCAAGATAGGTGGAAAAGACTAAGAACCTGAGACGAATGGAAGATTACAAGGCTGAAGAGTCAGTGCTAAGTTGAATGGAAATCTGCATATTCATCCACAACAGCTTGGAGGAGTACAGATTGCTCCAAGCTAGTCATAGGCAGAAGGAATTCTACAGAGAGGACAAAAACACCTTCATAACACACTTTCTACCAGGGAGGTTGGAAATCCACAAAGTACAGAATTCTTTGAAACATATAACATGTCCTTCATCCCAACTTTTAAAAGGACATCACTACTGTCAGAGCCACAAAGATTGTTAAGCTTCAGAACAAATGGCAGTCCTGTGGAGATCTTCAAACAACAAGGGGAAGTGTTGCTTAGACACCTACACAAACTTTTTTTTTAACATATGGAGCAAATGTCACAAGACTTCAAATATGCTAGCACTGTTACCATTTTAAGAAAAGAAAAGAAAGAAAAACGTCCTAAATGATTGTTCTTAAATTTTCCATTTCAAGCTCCTTTTTCTAATCTGGATATAATTTCTCCATAGAAGCCATTAGAATAATGTTAGGAATTGGTTACTCTTCCAACCAGGGGTCCTATACCATAATGCTGACTAGCCTACATAATGCTTGATGCACCATAGATGCATGGAATAAGAACAAGTTTTGGTACTATGGTCATGGAGTTAAAAACATTTGAACGTAGTAATAGTCTGTACTACATTTTCAAGTTCAATTTCCTCATGTATTTCATTACAACATTCAAGGTAGTACTTAATGAGATTAGATCATATTCATCCATAGAGTGTGTATGTGTATATATGTGTATGAGATAGACTCCTTGAAGTTAATGACCATCTTTCTTTTTATTGAATCTGTATATCCAACACTTAGAGCAATATCTGACCTAGAATAAGCTCTTAAAAGATACTTGTTTTCTTTGTTTCATTATCTTATCCCTTTTCCCTTTCCCATTTTTCATTCCCTCCATTCTCCTTTCCTCTCATTCCTTCCTCCCTTTTTGTCTGTGTCTAGCCTTCCTCTCTCCTTTCTCTTCTTTCCTTTCTCGGTCAATTGAAGCCTAGGAACCCCTCATCTTAATAAGGTTTTTGGGGCTTACATTTCTTATTGAAGGAAATGCTGAATTCACAATTAAAATTTTGTGAAAATAAAGATATCATTTCCCCATCTAAGGTAAAAGATCTTTTCAAATTCACCTGCAAATGCCTTGGAGTTCTATATATCTGAGGTCATTCTATACATCTCTTCTATTATTTCCTACCCTTTTCAGTACCTTAATTAACCCCTGATAATATTGCTATCATATATATATATATAAACATTAATTAATTCTGTTACTTATGTAACCAATTTCTCAGTTTTATTTTGGACACCAAGAAGTGGAAAATTGAATCAAGATAGACAAAATGTCCTTTGGGAGAGGGATTGATAGAGTATGACTTTTACAAAGCATCAAATTCTCTCTGACTATGAGCCAGACTAACCAATCATCAGTCTAGCTTCCTAAAATATCAATATCATTTATGAATCCTAGTGAATATTAATCGCTGGTCATGAAGATGGGTCACAAGTTATTATGCTGTTATGCTATGGCATCTTGTCTCACTCTGATAGAAGTAATGCTAAATGCAACATAGTAATCTGGGATGAAAATATCAGGAGATTACTTAATATTGAACTAAATCAACAATAATACCCATATTCAAAAGGCAGTGTGGTTTAGAAAGACAAACTTAATGCTAAGGAGACCCAGATTCAAATTCCATATTGATTTTGTGATCCCGGGCAAGTCATTTACCATCTCAATGCTCTAGGCATTAAACAGCAGAGAAATTACTGACCTGTATTGGCATAGGGAGCTTGGTCTTCTGGGAGTTTTCTGTACCAATGCTACCTCAGATGTTATATCCATCTGTGTCATACGCATATATTGTTTTAGGATTTACAAACAGTTTTTCTCATAATAATTCATTTGGGTAATTAGCATCAATGAAATCGATAATTGGTTGAATTAATAATAATAGCCAGTGATGACTTAGCACATGAATGTTTATAGAGCACTATATACATACACGATATTCCAAAAGCCATTCTTTAGGTTTAAGCTTTGCAGTAAGATTTTTGGGATCCTTTGTGTTGGTCAAAACGTATTTTCAAATTTACACATTGTAGGTTCTACAATAATAACTAGCAATTATCTAGCTTTTAAATTGATTTATGAATATTACCTCATTTAGCTTCACAGCAACCCTGGGAGATAGGTACTGTGATTATCCACATTTTCCAGATGAGAAAACTGAGGCAAAGGGACATTGGTTAGACTCACACAACAAGAAGATGCGTGAGGTTGTATTTCAATTTAGGTCTTCCTGATTCCAGGTGAGGAAGAAGCCTGTTTCAGAGAAGTGAAATCACTTCTAGACTCTAAGGAAACTGTCTTTCTGCCATCTGCCTTGTCATTTCACCCTGATGACCCCTTGTCTTCTCTAAGGTAATGCCAATAGAACAGAAGTTCCACTTTGTCTGACCGAACTCAAGAGAAAGTCTTTTTGAAGAGGAATGAGCTGCACGCCTCAATTCTAGCTCCAATTTATTTAAATGGTGGAGAAGATTATGATGAAAAAGATGGTCATCCCCAAATGAATACTTTGGGATGTAGCTAATCTGACGTAGGTAATTTAGACAGGTTTGGCAGGTATGACATCTAGGTCAGAGAAAAGGGCACCCCACCGAAGAAATAAAACACCTTCTGAAGTACTGAAGATCATTACTTGGTACCACTTGCCTCATTTGAGTCCTTTAAAAAGCTTCTAAATTTTACAAAGTAAATATCACATTAAATTTGGATTAATGAAAAAGCACAGAGAAGGCTTAAGAAATCAGCGATCACTGCTTTAAAAATTAGAACCAGTGAAACAAGCCACCAGAGAACTGTGTGATTGATTATTCTTTTTGCTATGTGGGAGAGAAGTTTTACAAGGGTGTTTGCACATATCAGTCAATGCATGAAGCTACCTCACCATTTCGGGAACTGGCATTTGGCCACATTCAGGAGAGGCACATTTAAAATGAAGGCAAGCTGTCATAAAGCAAGCTGGGGGGAGAAAGAGTTTGGCAATTGACAAAAGCTGGAGCCATTTTCTCATCTGAATATTCAAGGATTGTAAATCATTCATCACAACCAAACCACCTGCTGGGGACACTGTAACCCAGCATAAAATGCTGCCATAGGCATTACTGTCAGTTCAGCCCGAATTCGGATCCAGGAGA
Source organism: Monodelphis domestica (assembly GCF_027887165.1). Classification (NCBI taxonomy): domain Eukaryota; kingdom Metazoa; phylum Chordata; class Mammalia; order Didelphimorphia; family Didelphidae; genus Monodelphis; species Monodelphis domestica. The sequence continues at coordinate 253,393,824 of NC_077234.1, forward strand.
AGATAGTCTACAACATGTTTTCTGGGAAACAATTTTAATTGAAAAATAATGATCTTTTTTCACCCATGTTTCGAAAGGGAAACTGCCCATAACTTACCCTCTATGTAGAACGTCAGTTTAGTTATATCTGATTATTCATTTCGTGTGTCCTGAAGATGATCTTCAGGTTTGAATATTGACAAATACAGGGCTTTATTTCACAAATATTTACATTCCTGCCCACACAGAGTTGCTGATACTAAAATTAAGACATAATTAAACGCGTTACAATAAAAGGATTGCTGATGTTTGGCATTTTTACTTGAGTATCCTGACATTTCCAGCTATACATTCTGGCCTTTCCTTGAATTAAGTGTCTTATTACAGAAGTCTGTGAAAGCAGTCGTAGGGATTCGGATCATGACTGAAATTAAAGGCTGATTTTGCAAGCATGAATACCGTTTCTTGAAAGCTATTCTGGAACAGGAACTGAATGGATATCAATTATGGTCTCAAGTAGGCTAACATTTGCCTCCCTGTTTTCATGAGATCAATAATGGCTGGTACATTTTGCTTTCCAACAAACCACAAACTGAGTGCCTTTCACAATCCAGTTGCCCTTCACTCCTTTATATGGACACTGTTGGGACCATTGGTAAATCTCCGCCCCCTCCCCCAATGGGCAATTTATATATTTAGAGGGTGGAGAATAGAGTGCTTCTCTGCTCTGTGAAAAAGCCCCATGCCTCTAGGAGGTGCTTTCCTGGGATTATTTGTGTTAACCACCGCCCAAAGCAGGGAAAGCAGAGAAGCCTCTGCACAGCTGAGAAAAGGCCCCTCTTCCTTCTTTTCCACTCACAAGAGATCTGCTATGTACGGCTCTTGTCAGATCATTCCCTGACTTCCACTCGCTGACCCCTCTCTACGCCCCCCCTCTCTTAATGTCTGTCTGTCCCCTTCTCTCTTTATATTGTCAGAAAATGCACAGTTCCTTTCCTTGTTGCTAGCACAGCCATAGAAGCCATCTTCCATGTCTACCAACTGGAGTCAAATGACCCCCTGAAAAAATAATTCATTTTTAATAATAATGTCTAAAAGGCACACACCCAAATTGAGAGGAAAAAACATTTCCCCAGTAATTATTTATTATAGGCACATATATAATATTACAGATTGAATATATATATATATATATATATATATATATATATGTCCAAAAGTTAATTGACATTACTCCCATCTTAGGCTTCCATTCTAAATGATATTAAATATTATAACCATAATAATTTATGTGTATATCATTTTTTAAGATTGAGTACTTAAAAACGTTTAATGTCATTTTTACCATTTAAATGTCATTTTATATTTCCAACGGTAAAAAATAAAGTGATGTTTGTCAAAAAAAGATATTAAAATCTATCATACAATAGTCATCTCTACCTTACGATCCTTAATTCTGGGTGCTTATTGAACAAAGGAAGATCGATACATTTATTTTAGAACTCCATCTTAAATCTAATGCAAACCGAATGGATCATTTCTGTATGCTGACTAGGCAGCTGAATATAATCATAAATGTTCTATTATTATAATCAAAGAAAATAGTTGCATCATATTATAACAAGTTATAGATCTGGATTTTTAACTTTTTTTTTAAAAGATCAAATTAAAAAAAAAACTCTACGGTCTACCTATGTGCTTGATTAATTAATTGATGCAGTTACTGATCTCATTACATTTATTAAGAAAACTTTTTATGAGCACAATAAATCCCAGTGCATCAAGGGAAATTAAAACTTTTGGAAGTTGGTAAGAAATAATCACTGTATTTTACAAGTGGCGAATGACAGCCTAGAAGAACGCACATTCCCTTGTTACACTTCAGGCCTCTATTTACATTAATTGGCAGAATACTCTCCAATGTACATCTGTTTCCTTCTCTAAGAATATTCTATCTGAAAATCATCTTCATTTTCAATTTTGTAGTCTTTGATTTGAGTAAGTCTAGGTCTCCCAACTTTTAAAAAATATATAAACTTAAGTTATTAGTTTCCTCAAAATTGAGTATTACGGGGGCAGCTAATGAGCTATCACTGGATAAATAGCCACACCTAGAGATGGGAGGTTAAGGACACTTCCTGTGTGACCTTGGGAAAGTCATTTAACCCCATTTGCTGAGGCCTTACCACTTTTTTGCCCTGGAACCAATACTTACTTTTGATTCTAAAATGGTAGTTAAAGGATTTAAAAAAATTGTCATCCTCTTGTTACTCAGTCCCAAGATACTGCAGAAGGTTAGACATACCAAGGTGAACTAATGGAAGTTTCAATACTACTTTTAAGACAAAAAGAGAATGTCAGAATGTGTCAGGGAGACTTTTAGAAACATTTTGAGTTCATGAAGACTAAGTAGAAAAGGGGGAAATGGGACAATTTGGTTAAAGAAAGATGAAAATGTAAGGAAAAAATAAAAGGAGAAAGAAAAATATTGTTTATTTTTCATATAAAAGAAGAAAATAAAAAATGACAGAATCTTGATTTGTATCTGATAATTTTAGAGCACATTAATGTATCTATGATATAAAAATGATCATATCCAGAGACAGTAGTCAATATAAGCCAGAGGGATGAAAGTATTACTTTTTAAAACAGATACAAAGTGTAACTGTAATATAACTATATTAATGTATCTATAGAACATTGGCTGCTTGACATTTAATTTACTACATTTTCTATGTGTATAATATATTTGACTATTCTGGTGAATTTAAAAAATGTCACATGGAAAAAAGACCATTACAATACCTGTGAATTCAGTGCTCGCATCAATATACAAATTGTATGATTTCTGTATTCAACATTTTCTTAATTGACATAGTTGCTAATGCATGATTGCAGGTACATGTATGTGTTCAGAGAGGCAGTGATTCAGAGTCTAGAGAGCCAGTTCAATGTCAGTAAAACCTGAATTTAAATAATGCTTAATTTATATACTAGCTGTGTGACTATAGAAAAGTCACAACCTCTCAATGCCAAGTATTTGATTAATTATTAATCTGTCTAATAATCAGTCTGTTATCTTTTTTGTAGCAATGGAGAGATGCCTTAACCTTAGAGTTTACTAAATCAATGAAGTTACAAATCCAGAAGAAAAACATATTTCTTTATTTTTCCATCTATTTGGATAAAACATAAGCCATAAGGGAATGAAATAATCTTTGGTATTTTGTTTATGAACACTAGTTCATATAATGCCTAGCACTATGAGTTAAACAAAATAAATGTTTAACAAGGTTCAGTAAAGTGAATTGAAAGCATAGATCTTATTTAATGCATGTTTTTACTGATGGTAAAAATGAGTAATTAGGGATAAAATATATATTTCCACTTCTTGATTCAGTTTAGTTATAGATTGCTGGTCCTCAAGATTTAAAAATTCTCAGGTCTCCTTGTTACCTTTTTCTTCATGAGGTTCATAATAAAGACTGCTTTTTAAAAAAATGTCTTGTTAAATGTCTCTAACTTGTCAGAGAAAATTATCTCTCTTTAAAAAATCATAATGTCTTATGTGATTACATTTATGATTAAGTAATAAATACATTCTATTTTATATGCTTATAGTATTAAAATTTATATAATATTTGAAAGATTTTGTAACCCTCTCTTAAATTGTCTTTTGGGTTTTGTTTAGAAATTAACTTAAGGAGACTCAAACTTGAGAAATTTTCACATTTAGGGAAAATCAGGGTAGACATTTTAAATTATAATCAAGAAAAATTCCTATAGAATATTTTTCATGTTTTAATTTTTTTAAATTATAATCTTTTTAGAACGTCTGATGAAAACTACAAAGAGATGACATTATTCTCCTTAAATAACTTTTTTCAACTTTTTAAATACTGTTTCTATTTATGCACTTGTACAACAAGTTCCATTTACAATGAACATCAATTATATTTCAATTTTTCATATTACTGATGAAAGAAAATAATTTTCACTCCTTTATAGAACTGCCGAGTGCAATTGACCTTAGATCTTTCAGGCTAACGGAGACACTTTATGAATATCACCAAGTTGTGCATTCACTAAATAACAAAAAAAAACCCAGTGTTCCAAATTACAAATAAAAGCCAATATTTCCCCTAAAATATACAAAAAATTAAATGATTTAGTGTAGAGGATTCTTAGAGAAATATCACTTTAAAAATGTACATCACCTTTTATAAAGGGGAATCAACAAAAAAAAAGATGACACCATAAAATATTACTATAGTATCATATTAAAGATAGTTATTACATCATAGTTATTCCTAAGAACACACTCTCTAAGTTCAGATATCATTCTGCCACAGAAAAGCAGTGCGCATAACCTTAGAACTGATTTTTAAATATGAGATACAGAAATTCACAGTTCTGGATTTTACTAGTTCTCACTGAAGAACAATCTAGTCAAATAGTCTACTAGTAAATCCTCCCCCAACTCCCTACAGCTATTGCCAAATTATTCTAAAGTACTATCTGCCCATTATATCAAATGCTTTGGGACAAACTCAGAAGTTTGGGAATGTAAGAATAGGAGATAGGAGCTTTTCTAGCTTTTGGAGTCAGGAGTCCTGTTGAACTCCCACTTTGGATAACTGATGCTTGTGTTCTATTGGGCAATATACTCTCTGGTGTCTCTTCTAGCTCCGCATCTTTGGTTCTTTAAAAAAGCAACCATTTTGAGCACGTTCCCAAAGGTTTGGCTCTGAGAAGAGTGTTGTCCTCAGTTAATAGAAACTATCAACCCCAAATGCAGAAGTAGAGTGGATGGGCAAAAAATGGCGCACACACAACATATCTGACTTGAGGCAAATCACTCAACTTCTCTAATTCTTTTGCTTCCTTGGCTGTCAATGAGATAATCCTTAAGACCTCTTTGAGGTCTAAATTCTATCATAGTATAACATAGGATCTGATCCCAAAACAGATGAAACCTGAAGCTTCTCGAGTTTAGGGACTGTACAAGTCTAATTAAATCAGACTTGTACTAAGCCTATTGTCTCGCTCTTTATAATTCTAATACATATCAGATAGGTCTATTTAAGGGAACCCGAGAAACATGAAATCTGGTGTAATATGCCCACATTGTTATTTATTAACTGGATATTCAATATTCAGTAATTATCTAAGTTAGTCAGTATGTGGTAATTATTGATTAAGCACTCACCAGGGACAATATCTAAAGCCTTTCAATGTCCCATTGGGATATGGAAATAGCACTGGGTTTTTAAACATTTTAAAAATTCTAGGCAATAGCCTAGAATGTAAGTTCTACAAAGCTGGAAAGAACCTTGCAGGCAGGCCTAGTGACAGACTAATTTTCTCTGTGTGCTGTTGGGAAAGTCACTTCCCATTTCTGGGCTTCTGTTTCCCTATCCATAAAGAGAAGGTCTTTTGCTTCTAAGTCTCCATCCATTTGTAAATCCTATGATCACATGTTGCTAAGTTTCCAGAAAATGATGCAGAGACTCATTCATAAATGGCTTGCCAGCATGGACATTTAGGTCTGGAGACAGGTGGGGTAAGACTTACAGTGACTTAGTCTTTCTGAAATCTAATGAAGGAGGAAAGATTTGTGATATTCACTAAAGATAGAATTACCTAATTTAACACTGAAAAAAATAGCATCTCGGTATTTAGAGAGGAAATTAATGCCCTACAAAAACTTGTCTATGTAGAAAATCCATAATGAAAAACCATTACGATGGTTTTCATTAAGTAAATATGTATAAAAGCACTGTTCTAGATTCCCAAAGATGCAAAAAAGTTAGCCATTGTCCTTGATCAATTAGGAACAAAATAGGGGATATAATTATGGCAAAATTAATCCTAAATAACATATAGGACTTTACATAGATAGATTGATTGATAGACAGACCCTGTTTTAACTCAAATGTGCCCATGTCATAATCACACCGCATGGATACTAAAGACTCGAATGCCATGTATTAATTGAGAATACCAATCTAAGCAAACCATGCAATGTTCATAGAATGCATGGCATCACTGAAGTAGAAATACTGCAAATAAAATCATTGTTAAAACGGACATGAAATAAAGGCCATTTTCTGGGAAGGAAAATAACTAGCACTTGTTTATCCTCTATAAAGAGAAAAAGCATCGGGTCTGAACCCATGATTTCATTGGTATAAGAAACTCCCAGAAGAAGAAATGCAGGTTGGCAACTTCTCGACAGTTTATCATCTAAGTCACAGAAAAGCTCTGAGAAGTCCAATGATTTGCCCAGGGTCATTGTCTAAGAGCTGAAATACTATTTCTAGCCAGATATATACTTTATAAAGCTAATTAGGAAGGGTAGACAATCATTCCTCTAAGTAACCTGACTGACCACGTGGTGCCTAGCCTGCCAGTCCCTTCCTCCTTCCCTTCACCTGCCTGCTCTGTTCCTGACTTCCTCCTCCTTCTTCTTCAAGCCCAAAGTCTTGACTTTTATTGACATACAGCATATACAGGGACACAAACCTGGGGCAACTGTGTTAGGTCAGAAATGCTTGATGGGCAGGTCAAGCTACTCAGGAGGAGGAGGGGATGAGCTTCCTTGACAAAATTATTATCATATGTCTGGGATAGGGCTTGAACTCCTATCTTCCTGGCTATAAGACCATGTGACTAAACAGCGCTCTCTCTCTCTCTCTCTCACACACACACACACACACACACACACACACGTCTCTCTCTCTCTCTAATGTAATGGGAAAAGAAATATCTTTTATTTTAAATGAACAAAACTGGCATATGGAAATCTCACAATATTACTGTAGCATGTAACAGTGCAGCTACAGCACGATTTCTAATTGTTAACTTTTTGGATGAATAGAGATATAGAAAATCTTAACACAGGCAAAGATCGGTTACTGACAAAAGCATATTAAAGGAGAATTTGGAATTATGTAATCATTTTAAAAACAATTACTATATAATTTATAATTGTTGCCTTGATGTGATTAATGATAAACCATAATTATTTATATATATATATATATATATATATATCACTCTTATGTTGTAAAAGAGAAACTTTTTCTCTAAAATAATTACCAAAACATCTAAAATCTGAACTACGTAACTAAACATTCCAAGCTTTTACATGCCTTTTATTTGCTCTTAAAAAAAAAAACTAAACAGGGAATAAAGACATTTTTAATAAGTTGGATTATTCCATTATGGTGTCAAATTATTAGCCTCGGAGTCTCATATCGTTGGGGTGTTTCGCCAAGCTTTGGACAGCTCAGGGAGACTGTAATTATAGTTTAACATAAGAAAAAAAAAGGCTCCTGGCTGTAGGATTTTTCATTCACAAACCTGCCCATGTCTGGGAGAATCATTTTGCTCTTATATTGGGCTATAATTATAGCCTCTCTAAGCCATCCAAAGTTCGATACTGCCAAGTTTACTGGCATATTTTCCTTCCTTAAATACTCCCTTGTCCCGCTTTCTCCCCTTCCCTACTGGCTTGAAAAACTCATTTGTAATTTTTTCACTCTACATAATTTCTCCCCTTGTGCCTTTCTGGGCTGAAGGTTTACTAAAAACAATTTAAGTGGCGCAAATGGCATGTTTTCCAAAGGTAAAAGGGAGAGTGTTTAAGTATTGTTGACACTTCTACCTCTCACCAAAGCTTAGATGACTCTGGCAGGGGTCAAATGCTATTGAATTCCTGGGCCTAACTTTTTCTCGAGAAATATCTGTCATCAAAGGAGAGCATAAGGTTACTTGTTATATGTTTAGGACATGCATTATTTTCATTAAATATATAAGCAATATGGCATATTCTATTTTGTAGTGATAGAACAAAAATGTCAGACATCAGTTTTTCCTTTAAGGTCATTTATCAATTCCAATTAGGTGGCTACTAAAAGGGAAAGATTGGACGATGCTAACATAAATTAATGAGCATACCTTGATTACTGGCAAAAAATCTATAATATTGAATTTAGGGATGGTTGGGGAACATCTAGAAGGGGAACTATTATTTCTTTTCCTTGTTACAAAGGAGGATTTGATATATTGTATCAGAATATTACAGTGTTGTCAAAAATAAAAGGTAGCCAAAATAACTTTTAAAAAAAGAAAGGAATGGATGCAGCAATCATTTAGAGTCAGGAAGCTGACTTAGAGCCAGCATGGTTTGATGAAGACGGTGAAACAACAAACCATCCTTATTGCATTTTTTCTGAGTTTACTAAATTGTTTGACAAGGATAATCATATATAGTTTGATGAGCATTTGAAAAAAGGTGCTCTTGTTCTTCTTGTAGAGAATATGGGAAAAAATAAAAAAGACAATAATACTCTGAAATATATTCAAACCTTTCAAGTGGCTAACCAAAACGACACTCGTCAATCTTTTTTTTTTATCAATATGGAAGGATTTTTCTAGGAGATTTTGCCTCGAATTTATGTTTAATCTAGGACTGTTTATAATTAAAAAAAACAAACCTCAGAAAATATGCTCATTAAATTTGCAACTGACAGAATTTGGGAAAGATAGCTAACATACTTTATATCAAGAGTTAGGATCAAGAAGATCTTGACAAGCAAAAACATTGAGTAGGATCTACAAGATAAAATATATTAATGATAAATCTCATCTGAGATGACGGAGAGTTTGCAGATGAAGAAAATTAGGATGATGAAGCATTCCAAACAGCCCATTTGGGATTGAGTGAAGGAACTGGAATTTTTCAGTGTAAGTAAAAGAAGACTTTGAGATCAGGAGACATTGGAACTGTTGTTAATCATTTGAAGGGGTGTCATGTGGAGGAGAGATGAAACTTGTTCTGTTTGGTCTAAGGTAAGAAGTAGGAGCAAGATTGAGATATTTTTAAAGGAAACGTTAGTCTCAATTTAAGGGGAAAATCAATAGTAATTAGAATTGTCTAAAAGTGGAATGTGTTGCCTTGGGAGAAAGGGGCTTTTATCCTCATTGGAAATCTTTGAGAAAAGAGTGAATTACTATTTGCTGGTTATGCTATAGCAAAATGTCCTTCATCAGATATGGATTGAACAAAATAACCTCCTCCTACACTTTTCTAATTCTAGATCCAATGAGTTACATTCCATTCCCAGCTCCATGTCTCTGTAATGGGTATACTCCTTGTCTAGAATTCATGCCCTTCTCACTTTTGCCTTAGTACCTATGACTTCCTTCAAAACTCATCTAAAATCCCACCTTCTGAAGGAGTTCTTTTCTGGGGCCCTCAACTGCCAATGTCTTCTGAGATTACCATCTATCTATCATTCTATCATTCTATCTATCTTTATTTGTATGCTCCTTCCCTATTAGAATATAAGTTCTTTAAGTGAGTTTTTATTTTTTGCCTTTCTTTGTATCCCTTGCTCTTACTTATAATGCCTGGCACCTTCTAGATATGTAATAAATACTTAAGTTTTGTTGTTGTTGTTCTTGTTGCTTTTGGCTTCTACGGTAATTTATCACTTTGTTTTTTTTAATTATCTAGTACATATGAGGGAGATAAGGGAATGAGCCTATATAAACCATCTTTTATGTGCCTGGCACTGTTCAAGGCACTTTTATAAATATTGTGTCATTTGAGACTCTCAACAACCTGCAAGGTAGGTATCATCAGATTCATTTTACAGATGATTAACAGAGGCAGAGGTCAAGTGACTTGCCCAGGGCCACACAGTTGGTAAGTATATAAGTTTATAAATGAACTCAAGTATTCCCAACTCCAAGACAACTCTAGGCACTGCATCACAACCTGCCTCTATTATATATGTATTGCAAAAACAAACAGTAGAGCCAAGCTAAATAATTGCCCACATTTAAACATCAGTTTAAAGGTTACCACGTTATTTTCTCACAACACATATCACATATATACCAGAGTAAATCTGACTAAATCCACTTCATTAATGATGAAATAAAGCCTCCCTCATAGAGATTAACTGATTTGCCCAGAATTTCAGAGATGATATTAGAATTATTACTTTGGCTGCCAGTTTGGGCGCCCTAAAGTCTAGTATTTTCCAGTCTATCACGCTGCCTCATGACTCTATTGAAGATGGGCAGGGTCTAGTTTGAGGAATTAGAAACCACGTGAAAGAAATTAAGAAATTAGTCCTTCTATTTCCTATGAAGAAACGTATGAAAGATGAACTCATGGGACTCTATGAATGCCAGTGAGGCATGAAACCTGTCCTTTGGTTAGTCCTCATTTACATCTTGAATTTCTCTCTCTCTAATACCTATTCTATGAAATCTTTTGTCAGTAAATTGTTTTATCCTATATTAGTCTATGTTAAATTAGCCATATGTTTCTTCATTGCTCTTTGAATCAGTTTTAATTTTTCAGAGACTATTATATTTCATGATTTACAGTTATTATCAGAAAAAAAATGCTGTAGTTAGAAAAGATGGACCTTTTTTTCAGATAAAAGCCCAGGACCATTAAAATAATGTGTAATGTCTCATATTTGATCTATCCTATCTCCGTCCCATTTCCTTTCAATGATGGGTCCTATTAATTTTCCAAGCATAGTGTCTGGTCAAGATCAATATATTGATGGACCAACTCTATGGGATACTCATTCTGTTGAATAACATAATTTGGACCATTGCTTTTCTTTACTATTTTTTTTCCAGTATAGAGAAGCAAAACTCTTGAATGTCTATAGGGCTCATTTAGGAATTTCTGTGAACTTCCAGAACTTGATGCAATCAACATAATATCATGTCTAATGAGGAACAGCTGGAGGATCTAACCATTTGTACTCTGCCCTAGACTTCATCCATGACAGTAACAAACACCTCTGGTTATTACGTGTCTCTCTCTGTTGACTTGTTTGACATTACTAATCAGGGGTTTAATTCAAGTTATGTTGTTTACCTTTCAAATAATCTTTTATGACTTTAACGTACATATGAGAGAAATATTTCTGGAGGAAAGAATTTAAAGAGACATTTTGCACAACTAAAGATTATATTTGTTTGTAAAATTTATGTCTGACCTCTACCTAGAAGTGATGATTAGTCAGAGTAATGTTATCTAGCTAAATGAAATGAGCTCTAACTTAGAATGCAAGAGGATCCTTTGATATCTCCAGATATCAATGCCAGGAAAAATTTGAGTCTTTCCTAAATTCATATTCAACAATTCAAATCCTTCAGAAAATAAAATTTGAAAAACCATTATTAAGCACTGATGAGGTACAAGATTCTGTGCTAAGGAGGCAGAGTGGGTGAAGCTGGGAAGAAAAATAATAAAAGAATCTGTTCCTTCAAGGGGCATGTATTATTTGGGAGGAATAGAGTATGTCGTCAGGTTAAAAAAAAGCATAAAATAATTTGAGGAACTGTAAATGAGGTTAGCAATAATCCAGAAGTTGGTGGCAAAGAACCATGGCTTTAAAAAATTAATGTGTAGCTATCAATACTCCTTTAACAAAAGGAAGACATGTTATTCAAAACTAACTCCCTGTGGCGTGGACATCTTCTACATCTAGTTCCTAGGCAAATGTTGTGTATTCATGAAATTTTATTCTCTTTTAATATAATGCTAACACAGGAAATGAAGAATTGGCATTCTTAACTCTAAAATTTCTATTCTAGATATGGAATCCTTTGACTTTCATGATACAGAGGATGAAATGCTTCCAAGATGCCTTTTTTTCATGACGTTATCCAATACTATATTTTAACTTTTATATTTCATTTTATATGAATATTCTTCCTTTATTGTATTCAAAACTCTGAATGGTATCCTATTAAAAAGTAGGCCCCTAGAATTTTTACAGAGGCTCCATATCCTACCTCTTAGACTCTAAATTAAGCACTGAAGTGGAATGTATTATTTAATTTAAACAAAAACGTTAGGTACATGAGTAAAAGATTTTTTCCTATAACCTATAGAGTGGCATAGTAGATAATATTTAAGGATTACAATTTTAAAAACTTTAAAAACAGAACATACTGAGAACACTAACATTATTTTTATCTTGTTTTACTTTAATAATCATGTGTAAAACTCATTTTTATAAGTGAAATTTCCATGGAAAATAATAAAAAATATGTCCATGGTTCAGTAAATGAACCACAAATGTGTAACCAGACTTGACAGATTTTTAGCCTTTAATGCTTTAATCCTTCACCAGCATCACTGACGCAATCTCTGAAAAGCTAAGTATTAATTTGAGAGTATCATTTTCGTTTACATCACCTGGAAGGTAGGATTCACACTGCATAGTGTGTAAATTGCATTTATACATAGCATATATTTTAAAGCCATTTTCATGTAAAATTTTACATAATTGAATTGTATTTACTTGGCATTACTTTTTTCATGAAGTTGAATTATACATTCTGAACAATAGTAGCTAAAAATAAAAACAAAGTAATTTGACTTGTAAATGGTCAAGTAGTGTCCATTAAAAAAGTATTTTTATAGGGGGTAGAAATTCTCCATTATTTTCTATCTTTAAAGTATGTTTCCCTGAGCAAATATTAATTTAGAAAAAGATAGAAAATATATATGTACATTCCCCTCTTCTTTTCTTATAATTGTTTATTTATCTCAAATCTACTGCTTGCTATTTCTTTGAATATCAAAATCAGTGACAATGTTTCTAAAGGAGAATGAATTTCTATTCATCCTATGGGAAAAAGAAAGAAAACATATGACTAAGTATCTCAACCAGTAAGTGTGGAAACATGTGCAGAATATCAATAAATGACAAAACCTTTTTTTTAATTCCACTAAAATGTGATCCTTTAAAAGAAGCCTAAAAGGAACATCTGCTACTCAACAAGTCTGCTGCACCATAGATATGCCCTTAGGGAAACTGGGGAGATATTGGCTGGTGCAGTAGACTTGTAGTCCTGTGAACAAGATATTAATGACTCTGAGCAAGTCACTTAACCTTTCTCAGACTTAATTTTGGTCATTTGTAAAGCAGGTAATAGCTTACAATAAATAATTAAAAAATATAAATATAATATATATGACATATATATTATATAACATAATATATAACATATAATATAATAAAAATAAATTAAAATAATTAAAATAGCTTACAGGATTGTTAATGAGGATCAAATGAGATGACATATCCAAGTGCTTCATAAAACTCAAAGCACTAAATAAGTCCTCACTATTATTCCTTTTTCCCATGAAATACAACTCTTGGAAATAAAATCCTACTTTCCATATCCTTCTTTTAAGCAATCAACTCATCAAAATTTTTCTTAAGCAATTTAAGCAGTCTTTGTACTGATTATATACATTCTTTACATTCTCAGGAGATAGATCAAGAGACAGAGAGACAGAGACAGAAACAGATGTTTTTGGATTTTAATACAGAATGCCTGAAAATTGTACTCATCACAACCTGGGGCTGAGTACAATGACTTAAAACTGGAGAAAAGCACAAATTCAAACAGAAAGGACCTTTGAAAACTTCCTTCTTAGCTTCCATTTTACCATCTAAATGAGTCTTGATATTGCTTCTTTTTCCTATTTGATGAATCCCATTGGTTTGTGGCTAAAAGAAAACAATAAGAAGACTATACTATTCTATATCCCAGCTACTACAGATGTTGAGACTGTGGATCTCCAGCTCAGGGATTCTGAATTACTTTAGGCTAAAGCATTTGGGTGTCTACAATACATTGAGCCCTGAGGAACAATGGGTTGGGATGTGGTACTAATTTGTCAGAGGAAGGGGTCAACTTGCCTAGGTTAAAAATACATCAGGTCCAAACTCTTGTGAAAAATTACTAGTGGGATTGGATCCTGACCTTCTACCCTGGATTAAAAGGAGAGAAAAGAGAGAGACAGACAGATGGACAGACAGACAGAGAGAAGGAAACAAAGAGAAGGAAGGAAGGGAGGGAGGGAGGAAGGTTAGATAGTTATCTTGGGAAAAATGTTGCCCATAATAAGCTAAAAACCTATTTTCCTAATACGAAAAATATTGCAGTGGTCATCTCATAGACTTAGTTGATTTCTCGAATCTTCAAATAAGCATTATAAACATATCTATTTTCTAATTCAAAGCTCTCTGACCCATTTCAAAGACTAAATTCCACTCTAACTTAATGTCATACCCTTCAGATCCGGTTTCGAATTATAAATGCACCAATTTAGTACATGTAGTGGGTAAAAAAATGACTGATAATTGGGGAACACAGATTAGGCAATTCTTAAACATTAATGTTGACATTAACAACATTCAAATAAGGGAAATGTAGCTTTCAAAAAAGAAAGAGCAAAGGACAAATGATGAGGTAAGTTTGGGAGGCATTAGCTATTAATGAAGACTAGCTAAAGGCCATGTGAGCAAATGATGCTTCAGTTTTTCTGTTAGACGTATTATGGAGATGTTTTCTAGTTACATTCACATTAGATGAAGAGATAATGAGAAAATCAAGCATTCAATAAAACTGCAGCTTACTTGGTTTGGTTTGTTTTTTGTTTTTTTACAATACCAGATTATAACCTCTTTGCCCTTTGGCTGCAGTCTTTGAATGTGGGAAGAAAATCGTCCATGTGCTTATCAATATTACTTTGAGATGTGTTTCTATCTCCTTTACAGAACAACAAAATGTCAGAATCGGTGGATATCCAGTCTTCCCAGGAAGACCATCAGTGAAGTGAAACTTGAGGTATCTCCCAATTTCAGAAAAAAGCTTCTCTACTACTTCCAGGATTTTACTGGTAAATGTTTAAGGACCAGCTCCGTTGCGCTTAAAAGATGAATGGAGTACATACTTTCCATTCAGTTTGCATTTGTAGCATTTTCTCCACCACTTTCCCAAGTCTTGACAGTTGAGAACACAACCAGTCACGCCCTCATTTTTAGTGTTTCCTAACACTGAAAATTTAAGAGCAGCGTTGCTGGTCAAAGCTGGATCCAGGACCCTGTCCTTCCAGTTGACATCACATCTGCCTCTGGTGGCCAAGGAGAATCAGGCTAATCCATATTCAACTGGAAAGCCTTTTACATATTTGGAAGACCACTATCATGCCACTAATCCTATCTCTCCTATTCTCCACAATCTTCCAAAGATGATTAAAAATTGTTCAGCAATGGCACGCAATTGTTTTTAAGTAACCTGGGATGTAATTCATCTTTGCTTAGTCAACTGAAATCATTGAGGGAAGTTATTTCTCAGTTTGGGGCTTCTTGGCTTCCTTTTTGTCTCTGTCCTTTGAAACCCAAAGATCGTTCTGCTTGACACAGTAAACAGAATCAAATTTGAAATTAAATGACTTTTTCCTGAGTCATCTTATAATGTTCTTAACCAGAACAGTAGATGTAGCCCCTTTTTATTCTTCTTTCCTTCCCAACAGAACAAAATGGTCAAATCTGCTTTTGATTCTCATAATTGGCTTTTAAAGAGTCATATCATTCTGGAATTATTCCTTCTTTAAATTCTTCTTTAAATACTACAAAATCTTTCTTTATTTAAATGCAAACTGGTTGAGCAGTTGGGTTAAATTAAAAAAAACGATCTCTGTGTTGCCTTTATTGATTTAGAAAATAATAAATCAATAGTATCTCTGTTTTATTAAATTCACATTTTACTAAATATTTCCCAGGAACATTTTAATTTGGGAGTTACAGAGTTCAGACTGCATGTCTGTCACCTCTGCCTTAGAGGAAAGAGCCCTAGACTTCAAGTGAGTTCAACCTGAATTTGAATCCTGCCATAGAAACTAATCCTAATTAAAAAAGTCAGATTGAGCACTGGTTTGATTCAATTCAGTTGAAAAGTTCAATTGAAAACTGATGAACCTGGTATCAGCTGGAATGTCACAAGATGTGCTAGAGCGAGCTTCAACCAGTCTTCCTTTCAACCAATCTCTTTTAGGCTTTGTTGTTTCATCTGTACAATGGAGAGATCAATACCATGTATTTCATTGTGTTTTTGTGAAGATCAAATAAGATAATGCATTTTGTAAATCATAAAGACGATATAAATATATCACTCCCTGTTATTAACAAAGAAATTATGATTGATATAAAAATGTGCCAATTATCATAGAGCTTTCTTTCATTGTGAATATATAGCTTTAAAACCAGATTTGGTTGATGAGTTTCCCTTTCATACACAATCGCTTAAATTAAGACAGCTTTAATTTTTTCATTTAAAAACTCACAAGTTTTGCAATTAGATAAGATCTCAATTAAAATACAAATGTAACACAATTTACAATATTCACATTATTAAAACTATATCCTCTGTCAATACATACTATATAATGAGCTTCACCTTCTCCATGTCATCCTTAAAGACTTTGTTCAAATATTACTTCCTGCTGAAGACATTTTAAAATATACCCTTCAATCATCTTTCTCCAGCTTCTAATACTTCTCCAGCTACTCTTTATATACTTTATATCCACCCATTGACATACTCACTCAATTGATACCTAAATCCATTCTTGATATTCCAAGAAGACTGTTGTTCTCTCTTACTATTTTTACTTAACTATTTTGTTTTTATTTTTATTCACCTTTTTAATATAAATATGTATATAAATATGTCTCCAGTTAGATGGCACAGTAGATAGAACACCAATTTTTAAGTCAGGATAACCTGAGTTCAAATCTAGCCTCAGACACTAGCTATGTGACCCTGGGCAAGTCATTTAACCCTGTTTGCCTCAATTTCCACATCAGTAAAACGAGTGGGAGAAGAAAATGGTAAAATACTTCAGCATCATTGACAATTAAACCCCAAATGGGATCACGAGTGAGACATGACTGAACAACAACAAAGTTAGTACAAAATGGAGGATCCCAGATATAAATTTTAAAAAATTTGTCAAAACAAATAAAAGTCTTGTCAGAAGTTCTATGCCCTAAATCTGTCATTTCCCAAGTTCTTACTGAAAGCCTGTTTACTCTTATTTTACAAATGGTTCTAAAAAGTGTTCTCAGCAATTTAAGAAAAACTCACGCATTTATGAATGATTCTTGTCGTTTGAGAGAAGTATCAGAGGCAGTTACTATTCTAGGATGGTGCTTATGCTCAGCGTCACAAGAAACTTAAAGTATTTAACAAATCAGTAGTATAGACTGAGATTGGAAAAACAATAATAGCCAACAGGAAAAAAAACACTAAAAATAGATTTAAAAAATAAACAAATGAAAGCTTGGGACCATTTAAATTAATACCTGCCCACTAACTTTATCAGTCTACCCAAGTGATTTATATCTATTTTTCATATGTATTTATATGACTTAGATTTTCAAAGTTTAAAAAAAAAAAACCTTTTAATTTCTTTAAGAAATGTATTAAGAAGCTCCTACGAACAAAGGGATTACCTGAAATACTGAGTAAATAAGTTTATCTTCTAAACCTTAGAAGATAAACAATTATGATGAAAACCATTTTTATACTGTGAACTTCTATGTTCCTGAATCAAGATATTTATCAATCCCAAAGCCTCCATTATCTCAAATACGTATCACTCTATCATTGCAACAAAAGAGAACAACAATATAATTGATTGCATCGAGGGAGTTATAAATCTAAGACTTTCTTTCAGGGCTTTCATAAGTAATTTTGTTTATCGGTAAAATATAAGTTAAGACTAACTCATTTATTCAAAGGATAGTCTAAAGATGGATGGAGATTGAAAAGGAATAAGCATTTAAGTACCTACTCTATGCCAGGCACTGTGCTAAGCACTTTTACAAATATCCACTTATTTAATCCTCACAACAACACTCTGCGATAGATACTGTTATAATCCCTATTTAATAATAGATGAAACTGAGACCAAAAAAAAAAATAGACTAAGTGATTTCTGAGGATCATAGAGCTAATGATTGTCTCAGGCCACATCTGAACCTCAATCTTCCTGATTCATGCCCATGGGACTTACCGGACTCTTCCATGAGTTTCTTATTTAGATTCCTGTTTTGGTCTTGATAAATGGATACAATTCTTAATTGTTCCTGATATCGATACACACACATGCACATGCATGCACACACACACAAGCATATATGCACACTCAAACATAGCCCTTGTCCAACCCATTTGATGAATCTGATAGATCAATAAGTCACAGTGGACTCCATTGACTCACTTATTTTGTGTGCTGTCCAAACAGTCAGATTGCATTTTCATTAGCAAGTATGAAAAATGTCCTCATCACTGCATTAAGCTATTTGATATTTCTTGTTCTTTGTTGAAGGAAGCAAAGTGTGGCTTGTTTTATTTCACTCTTATATTGTCAAACCAATTAGGATTTAACTCAGATCAGACTGGTGCTTTGTCCCCGAGGAGAGACTTGATTTGTAACTTTAATATCCAAAGCTTTCACAAGAGAATTTTTAGCCTGAGGACTTCTTGATTCTGAGATAAAAACTGAAAACAAGCCACCATTTAAAAAATAGATATTCCAGAAGATATAACATCTTTGGAACTGACACTAGAAATATTCCTCCAAATGTGCTTTGAAACATACATGCATACATACATATATATATATATATATATGTATATATGTATACACATATAGCACAATGTCTGAAATGTTTTAGAAGATATATTCATAATGGTGTTATCATTTTCCATTCTATTCCATTTCATTCCATTCTCTCTCCATCTATTTATTCTTGTTCTGGCAGAGTGTCCACTGCTGTGGTTGCCTTTCCGTGTCCTCCAGCTTCTGATAGCTGCATGGTATTGGCTTCTAGGCACAGAGTCCCTCTGGTACAATAAAAATTATTATGTTATGTTATGTTCCATTATAAAAATGATAGTCCAACACAAAGTAGAGTAGCAGTCTAGAGTCAGGTCATCCACTAATAAGCTGTGATCTTTGACAAGTCACTGAATCTCTCGGATTATCCTAGTTTTTCTTTTGTAAAATGATGAGTCCAGAGGAGAACCTCCAACATTCCTTTTAGTTCCATCACTGAGCTATTGGATAGGGAGCTACATGTTCCAGAAGTGAGAAGATTTGGCTCCCTTTACAGTTGTAACAACCCCAGGGGAAGGACAAGATAACTTATTACCCTTTGGGGAGCTGTAACTATTACATGAAGTTCTGATATCCACCCACCTTTGCTTCAATTCGCTAAGACTTCTGGGAATCGGTGAACAGGACAAAAGGGCCACTAACATAAAGAGAGACCTGTTACATGCTCATACCCACATCGAACCTGTTGAACTTTGGTTAGGTGTGGATATGCCTACTGAGTCCTAACACATATAATTTAATGCCAGATAGTAGAGGTTTCCCTTTTTTAAACAGGATACCATAGTATTACTTTGTGTTCATTTTTGTCTCAGAAACTCAAATTCTTGACAATTCCAGTGTCTTATGCATATCTAAAGTATAAAATAATTTTTAGAGCTTTATCTTTTGTGATAGTTTCATCATACAGATTTCAAAAGCCTGCAGAGCATTAGTCAGGGACAGGGTGATTAGTTTCTCTCTTTATGGATGGGTAATTAATATAAAAAGGATGGAAAAAATCCTTAATCCCATTACAGCTGATCCATCATTTAGCAATGCTTTTTGACTCTTCAAGGTAAAATCTGCATCTGAATTTCCCCAAAGCAATCAAGTCGTCAGTTTCAGAAAATTACTAAACCCCACAGCAAACTGTG
This sequence comes from Monodelphis domestica, assembly GCF_027887165.1. Taxonomy (NCBI): domain Eukaryota; kingdom Metazoa; phylum Chordata; class Mammalia; order Didelphimorphia; family Didelphidae; genus Monodelphis; species Monodelphis domestica. The sequence continues at coordinate 253,413,465 of NC_077234.1, forward strand.
CTTCAATGATAGAAAAAAGTGAGGTTTTTGACATTCATCTAAGAGATTCCAGATGTATGAAATTGTTTTAAAGATTCCACTTTAAAAATTGTCCCCTATAGAACTGACCCAATTTTTCTTCAGCTACCAAGATCCATGATAAGGTAAATGCCCATATTAGGGAAATGTGACAAACACAGCAAAATCTAGGCTCAAGCCTTTAGATTATAGCAAAAAAGAAAAAAAAAACACCTTCCAGCTTTTCTTGTTGTTCCCCCCCCCCTTTGTTTTAGGATGGCACTGGGAAAATAGTATCAAGGGTTCTGTCTATTTTGTTAAGAGTCCTAAGATTAAGAACAAAAATTCTATTTCTTCCACAAATATGACATTGATCTGATTTTGATCAATTCTGTACTTCTTTTCCTTCACTTATTATAAACTTAAGACAGAACTACCAGATGTCAATTTGTCCTTCCTTTCTTTCATTGTCCCTCTTCCTTTCTTGTTTCTTTCCTTTTCTCTCTTGCCTTCCCTTTTCCTGTTTTCTTACTCTTCCTTCTTTCTCTCACTTTTCCCTCTTCATCTTCTTTTCTTTCTCTCTCTTTCAAGATCTCTCATCATTTCATTTTGTCATGCTCTCACTCGTATACATGATTTCCATGTGTCTGTATTTTCTCTATCTTCTTATTTATTTCTTTCAGAAGATAGATTTTTGACTGTTATTAATTGTTTGTTTTCTGGTCCAAAGCAGAGAAGGATGGAGGGGAGGGGACGGGAAATAAAAAAAAAGTCATGGAAAGGACAAAATACTAGAGATGACAGTTAAAGGAAGGGTAGATGGAAAAGGGCAGAGCAAAAAAGGAATAGTGAGCTCTAGATACTGAATGAAGCATACCATTCTTCTTATTTCCTCCATGAATTTTTATCTAATGGAAGCAATATGTGTCTTCTTTCACAAGTTGATGGACCTAGAAATATGTCTTGTATGATAACACATGCATGCATGGGGCATGTATAGGAATTGGCTTGCTGCTTTATTTCCACCAAACCAACATCATTATTTTAGTTTTGCTCATATAACTATTTGTCTATTTTCAGATACAATAAATTGAACCATATTGATATTAGCTTCATATGTAGGGCATCTCAAATGTTTTAAATTTTAGGAGCTTAAGAGTACACTAAGATTTTAAAAACACTGTGCACATGTGTGTATATGTATACATATACACACACAAAATGCAAAAGGAACAATTAAACAGCGCCCTTGTCAAATGTCTGGATTTAGTTTCCTGGAGAAGAGGAAGGAGAAATTAAGTGGGGGGTGGGGTGTAGGAAACGGGAGAGAAAGAAAGGAGAGATAGGAAAAGAAAAAAACTGATACTTCTTACTCTATTCTTTTTTCTTCTTCTTACTCTATTCTCCTTGTACAGTGAATAGAGTTACGTATATATGTGTGGGTGCATAGACATATAGATATCAATATCTCTCTATATACATTTGAAAGGCCATCACAAGAAGAATTCATATTTTCTCAATAAGAAGCAAAAAAAAAATCTTGTGAGCAGATGTTAAAAGGAGCGAGATTTTGGCTCAATATAAAGAAAAGAAAATAAATTAGAGCCATCCAGCAATATGATGTTGGCTGCCTTTCAAAGTAGTGAACTCATTAATGGGATGGTTCAAGCAGAAACTGAATAACATATCAATAAATCTGCAGGAAATTTTTGCATTGGCTCAAAAGTTGAACTAGATAACCTTTAAATTCCATTACAAATCAGCAATCTATGATTCTATGAGGTTGACATATTCCAAAACACAGATTTTAAAAAATTCTTACATAAATGTATAGATCTATACTAAATATAGATAGGATGATGGATATGTAGGTATGTATAGCATAGATGGGAAAAAAGATATTTTGAAAGAAATATGTTTTAAGTCAGGATTTTGTCTACAGCTTTTGCCTTAAATTTCAAGCATCCAAATCAGCATAGAGCCCAATTAATTTTTCTGTTCTTTAATGGATATTTCTTCCTCTTAGAAAACAATTTTTTTACTTTTTAAAATATTTTATATGACAATAATTTTTGGGGGTAGAGAGCAAACATTTGTTTCAAATACATTTCCTCCAGTAAGAACTTGTCCAATGGAAACCATTCAATAGAAATAATTATTAATCTGCATCTAAAAAATGCCTTAAGAATTTTTAAGAAAATAATCCCTGAATAAGAAATATATTACCCTTTGAGGGGAAAACCAAACCAAACCAAAACACAGACCTTAAGACAACTAATTTGTTGGTATTTCTTATCAATACTTATATATAAATTTGACCTTTAAATAGTTAATTATCGATCACATCATTGGTACCATATTGAGTAATGAGTTTTAAACATAATGATGTTTTTCAATTAAATAACACATTTGGAGAAGTTTTAAGTACCTTATAACAATATTTCAATAAAGCTTAAAATATTATGATCTCTATAGAAGTTAGTTAACAGTCCTAAGAGATTAGACCATAAATCCTGAGTTAATGGCTTGGAGAATTGAATCTAGGCCCCTCAAATACAATTTGCTGAACTTAAATTAATATATATATATATATATATATATATATATATATATTCATCCCAGGGTTATGTATTTTAGAAAAGAAAAAATCATCCTCTAAAATGATACAGAGAAGAATAACTGATTGGCAAATTTCTAGAATACTATAGGCAAAAATAAAAGTATTGTAAGGCTTGAAATTATTTGAAACATTTTTCAAAATCAAATCTAGTAATCCTCCCACTCCAAAATATATGCAGAAACAATTTAATTTTTAAAACTCATACTAATAGTTTGTTCAGAAACAAGGGAAATTTGACTTAGAGAATATATATATACATATATGCATTTGCTTTTAAAATTAAATTGATTAATTTAATTAATTTAGAAATTTTTTCCATGGTTACATGATTTATGTTCTTTCCCTCCCCTCCTCCCAAGTCCCTCCCATAGCCAATGAGCAGTTCCACTGAGTTTTACATCATTGATCAAGACCTATTTCCATATAATTAATATTTGCACTAGTGTGATCATTTATAGTCTACATCCACAATCATATCCCCATCAAACCATGTGATCAAAGAGTTGTTTTTCTTCTGTGTTTCTCTTCCCACAATTCTCTCTGGATGTGGATAGTGGTCTTTCTCATAAGTTCCTCGGGAATGTCATGTATCATTGCATTGCTGCTAGTAGAGAAGTCCATTAAATACAATTGTGTACACAGTCTCTGTGTACAATGTTGTTCTGGTTCTGCTCCTCTCACTCTGCATCACTTCCTGGAGGTTGTTCCAGTCTCCATGGAATTCCTCCAGTTTATTATTCCTTTGAGCACAATAGTATTCCATCACCAACATATACCACGATGTGTTCAGCCATTCCCCAATCAAAGGGCATCCCCTCATTTTCCATTTTTTTGGTCACCACAAAGAGCGCAGCTATGAATATTCTTGTACAAGTCTTTTTTGCCCTTTGGACATAGTTCCAAATTGCCTTCTACAATGATTAGATCAATTCACAACACCACCACCAATACACTAGTGTCTCAGTTTTGCCACATCCCCTCCAACATTTATTACTTTCCTCTGCTGCCACATTAGTCAATCTGCTAGGTGTGAGGTGGTACCTCAGAGTTGTTTTGATTTGCATTTCTCTAATTATAAGAGACTTTGAGCACTTTTTCATGTGCTTATTGATAGGTATGATTTCTTTATCTGAAAATTACCTATTCATGTCCCTTGCCAATTAATTGATTGGAAAATGCCTTGATGTTTTGTATAATTGATTTAGCTCCCCATAAATTTGAATAATTAGACCTTTATCAGAGATTTTTGTTATAAAGATATTTCCCAATTTGTTGCTTCACTTGTAATTTTGGTTGCATTGGTTTTGTTTATACAAAAACCTTTTAGTTTAATGGTAATCAAAATTCATTTTACATTTTTTAAATATCCTCTATCTCTTGCTTTGTCTTAAATCTTTCTTTTCCCCATAGATCTGACAGACATACTATTATTCTGTGTTCAATTAATTTACTTATAGTTTTCTTTTTTATATTCAAGTCATTCACCCATTATGAGTTTATTTTGGTGTAGAGGATGAGATGCTGATCTAAACCTAATCTTTTCCATACTGTTTTCCAATTTTCCTAGCAGTTTTTTTCAAATAGTGGTTTTTCATTCCCAAAGTTGGGATCTTTGGGTTTATCGCATACTATCTTGCTGAGGTCATTTACTCCAAGGCTCTTCCATATTGCTTTGATGCCCACTGCTTCATAGAACAGTTTTAGATTCAATACTACTAGGCCTCCAACTTTCATATTTTTTAATTATTTCCCTTGATATTCTTGATCTTTTGTTCTTCCAGATGAACTTTGTTGTGATTTTTTCTAATTCCGTAAAAAACAAACTTTTTTTAGTAGTCCAATAGGTATGGCACTAAATAAGTAAATTAATTTGGGTAGGATTGTCATTTTTATTATATTAGTTCATCCTACTCTTAGGAAATATTTTAATATAACTGAATAGGATATGCAATATATGTGTAATTTTAAAATAGCAATTTATTTTATGTATAATCACATCAGCCCAGTAATAAAGAATATAAAGAAAAAGATATAGTCAAAAAGACCCAAGAACAAATCTCACTTCACATCCTTCATAACTGTTCGACTCCGAGTAAGTCAATTAACCTTCTCTCAGTCTTAGTTTATCCATCTCTATAATAGGTATGGAGATGATCACTTAAAAAATACATAAAGAACTTTTCAAACTTTGAAAAAATAAATATATATAAAAATTAGTTATTATCATATGTATTTTATAGTCTTCACATGCGATCAATATTTATGGTAATCTGTTGATTACACTATTTTATTATCTGTTATAATATTTATATGTATCTCATATCTTATTATGTATATGGTTTCATGTTAAAGTAACCAATAATTTTGATTAAAAATAAGAAAGGTAAAGTCACACAAGAATAGAATTATTTGTATCTTAAGTTCAGATACTAATACAGGAGAATTTTTCAAAACAAAGCATAGCAAATATCCAGAATTTATTCTAGCTTTGATCAACATTAGCATGATCATAAGCAGAATGTCAAATGCCTTGTTTATAAAATGAGGATTATACTATTTTTCTATTTCATTGTTATATCATAAAATTAATCTCTTTGGGAAATACTATCCCAATGGAAATCTATATTATGTAAATGCATATTTGTGCATTCTTTCCCCACAAAAACCTATTTTTTACTATTATATGCTAAAGACTAATATGATTCCTTGGAATTACCAAAAGCACAATGAAGCATGTATTTTACTTCTAATAAATGGAAATGATTGCATCAAATTTCAACCTTATATTGAGGAAAAAACAAAGATTGATAAATTTGATTCATTATTTTGGTTTAAAATTCCAGAATGTCAACATATGCTCCATGTGGGTAGACACTGGTATTTCTGGTTTTGTTTCTCCATACCTAGGACAATGCCTTGAAAATTACAATCACTTAATGTTTCTTGAATTGAATTTCTTGAATGGGTAAAATAGTGTCTGGTTTATCTTAACACTTTTATGATTATTATAAGAAAAATACATGTTGGCCTGTCATCTGATATTTTTATTCAATATATCCATAAGGATATACCAAATAAGTCACAAGATGGTATGTAAATCATCTAAATAGCTTAATTTGAATGAAGATTTTTGTGTTTTCAGAATGTTTATCACTGCTTTTACATCAGAAAATTCCTCCTAATTTCATGAGTAGTCTATGCCTTCTTTATTTTTATAAATTATAGATATATTTTATTTTATCAATTACATGTAATAAATTTCCATGTGAGCTTTCCAAAGTTATATAAGATCTAAGTTATCTTCCTTTATTTCTTCCATCACCATTTCTGGAGTTGGCAAGCATTTTGATCTGGATTATACATGTATTATCATGCAAAATATATTTCTATGTTCTTCATTTTTATAAAAGAATAATCATATAAAACCAAAACACCCAAATTAAAACACTAAAGTAAAAATCATATATTTTAATCTATATTCCAACTCCAACAATTGTTTCTCTGGAGGTAGATAGGACATCTTTGTCACAAATCCCTCAGAATGTCCTGGATTGCTAAGAGTACTGTGAGAGATCATTCCACAATATTGCTGTCACTATGTATATAGTGTTCTGGTTCTGCTTATTCACTTTGCATCAGGTCATGAAGACTTTCTGAAATCAACTTGTTCATCATTTCTTATAGCGCAGTAGGATTCCATCTCCATCAAGTACCACAATTTGTTCAGCCATTCTCCAGTTGATGAATGCCTCAATTTCCAATTCTTTGTCACCACAAAAAGAACTACTATAAATATTTTTGTCAAGTAGGTGCCCCCCTTTTTAATCTCTTTCGGATACAGACCTAGTAGTGGTATTACAGGATCAAAGGGTATGCATTGTTTCATAGCTCTGTGGATATAGTTCCAAGTTTTCCTCCAGAATGGTTGGATCAGTTCTCAACTCCACCAGCAATGCATTAGTGTCCCAAATTTGCCACATCCCCTCCAGCATCTATAACTTTACTGTCAGAATGTCTTGAGGTAATGCCTCAGAGTTATCATAATTTGTTTTTTCTAATCAACAGTGATTTGAAACATGTTTTTATATGATTATTGATAGCTTTGAAAACTACTTATATCTTTTGACCATTTTTCAATTGGGGAATGGCTTACATTCTTATGAATTTGATTTAGTTCTCTGTGTATTTGGGACCTCATTGTAAAATGAGACCTTTATCAGAGAAATTTGTTATAAAATTTTTTCCTCAGTTTGTTGTTTCCTTTCTAATCTTGGTGTTACAAGAGCTCCCAATTATGAAACACATAAAACCCCAGTAAGAAGAAAATGGGCAAAGGAAGAGTTTTACAGCCTATCAATAAGATTATCACACCATTAAAAACAAGGAGGGCTTGATTTTGTTCAGAAAAAGTAAACTGAAAGAAAATTGAGCAATACCTATACTCACTGCTCAAAGTGTCTTCTAAAATTACAATGAGATTAAACATGCCAATAAATATTTATGAAGCACTTTTTAAAGTGCCAGTGGGCACAGATCCAGGGGGCACTGTGAAAGAGATCTGGGCAGGGTTTCCTGTGTACCAAGAAAGTAATGGGTTCAGCAGCGAGCACTAGCAGAAATAGTTCAGACATCAGATTCAGATGAGGCTCTCACTTCCAATGTATAGTCTAGCCTGAAGAGGAATAATGAATGCAGGAATAGCAAATAAAAAGGGAAGTCTTGTATGATGCTTCCAAGGACCCATGGAGCTGGCCATCAGAATCGAAATCTAGCAGAGATCTATTCTGGCTCAATACAAACCAAGGTCACTAATGCAGGGCTCAGACCAGGAGGGGTAACAATGAGCGCACAGAAAGTTTGCAAGTCACTAAATTGTCCCTGAGATCCTGGATTAAAAAAAAAAACATTTAGAAATCAAGCCGTAGGATCAGTTCAGACTACGTCTGTGTGGGGTGCTGTGTTTAGGAATGTTGCAGAATAGAGAGCTAATACTTTCCTAAACCAATCTAACCCACATTTCATTTCCCCTTCTTTTAAAGAATAGGTGAAAATGACAAAGGGATCCCATTATTCAAACCGCTCCTTCACCCAAATAAATTGAATCAAGTGTGGGCAAACGCATTTTGGGGGAAAGATTAAATGACTATCACTTTACAATTTCCTGTAAATGACTAACTTTTTGATTTCAACAATGAAATGATAATAATCTGTGATGGGATCAGTGCAGGATATCAATAAATGAGTCTTACAGGTTTGACTGAGGCTCAGACCTCAACAAATATTAAATTATAAGTAGGATGTCTCAGAGGTAAGATTTAAATTCAAATCTTCCTGATGCAAAGCCTACCAAGCCATGCTGCCTTACTGTCAAACTAAAAACGGAGCATAAAAACCTCTTGTTTGACAATGAAATTTCTCAGCCTCAGAAATTCTTCAAATGATTTCAGGAACGTTCTTTCATGATTACCTTTGTGTCTTTCTCAGAGGGAAAAAAATGCTAAAGTTTATAATGCCTCCTTCAGGGAATATCGCCTCTCACCACGCTAACATTTTAATTCCTCCACATAAAGGATAAGGGGATACTTTCTTCTCCAAGATGTTGCTGTCCCTTTGCCTTCTTTTTATTTACTCTATAGTTAATACATTCTGTTGACTCTGAGGATTCCATTAAAGGAGAAAAGCTCAAAAAAACAAAACTACAAAAGCAAGCAAGCACAGACCCTCAGACCCACGTCTAGTAGAAACCAGGGCAAGTATAATGGAAAACTGGCAAGGAGCCTAATAAATCCTGTGTTTGGGCCAGAACTATTTCCTGTAGAGAGGCACTGTGCTGACTTTGCATATTGATCTGAGTAATAAAAGGATTTTAGAATGACCGAGGAAGGAAAATTTGGCATTTGTAAATGTGGAAACAGTTACTGAAATTTGAAATCTAAATAGAATTTTTGTAGGCAGGTAAAAGAGTCATCTAAAATTATAGAATTAATATAGATATGCCAATTTCAGTCCTTTTCAAAAAGTCTGTGTAAATCTATAAAAAATAAAACAAAATGATAGAAAAGGGGAAATGCATCCTATTTGAAATATACTAAGAAATCTCGGATTGAAGCTGCAGAATTCTTTTATAATATAATCTTTCCCTTAATAATGCATTAGTCTTTTTACATTTGGATTTCTGTACATCTAGCTGGCCTCCCTGAAGATTCATTTCTGAATGAAGTATGGGGATAATGCACTCAATTGTTTTGATATATATTAAAAAGTTTTTTTTTATTTTTTTTTAGAATGCAATTTAGATCTGGGCACTCCCAACTAAAATTTGCACACTGTGTTTTCTCCTTGGTGATGCTTTGTTGAAGAAAAGCATATAATTTCCATGTCAGAGCCATGCAGGGCCCTTTTCAAGAGAATCCTATGTAATCAACCAGCCCTCTAAAGTGAAAAGAGAAATGTCCACCTGATACTAAATTTTATCACCTCACTTCCACTACATTGACACAAGTTGTATTAAATGCCTATTTTCAGCATTCAAGAACTCAGGCACGTGCCTCAAATAATATGAAAACCTGCTTATAAAATATGTTATCAGGTTTGTATTTTCTTAAATAAATGTCTCAATAACCTTTGAAGAGCAAGAAAATTTCTGAATCCTATTATATGAGATTCCTAAAAAATTCTGGCATAAAATTTTCATAAAATATTTTGTTTTGAAATATTACAAGCATGTTTGTATTCTGTGACTCTATATCCCTAAAAGTTTGGGCCAAGATATAAGAAGGTAGAAATCTGTAAAGCATTAACAGCTGAAGAATTTAAATATTTAGGTAGCAGCTGTGTGATCTAGGGGAAAGTACCTCACTCCTCTCAGCCTAAATTTTTCATCTGTAAAATGGGAAGAATAATAGGCTGCATTTCACAGGGTTATTGGGAAGATCCAAAAATAGGATATGGATAATATGCTTTGCCAATTTTAAATTGTCATGCAAATATTAGCTATTGTTGTGACTATTTTAACTATCATCATGCTGGAGTTTTTAGGTATACATTTTAATCTGAAATTGAAATACTTGAGAAAACAAGAAGGGCACAACTTACTACGTGAATTCTCTTTTCTCAGGGAAAAGAGGTTGAAACTCTGATTTTCTTTTGAGGAATTATCCTAAGAATCCATATTTACTCAGTAGTAGAATTGTAATAATAACTCATGTTTCTAGAGTACCTTAAAACTTTTAAAATTTTCTCATAAAAATCTGTGAAGTTGATAGAGCACATATCATCCCCACCTCATAGATGAGAAGAAATGACTTTGAGACCTAGATTGAACTTGCCTGGAAAAATAGAACTAGTGAAAAGGAGAGTGAGAATTCCAAGCTCCACTAAATCCACTGTTCCTTTTCCTCTATGTTGCCTTTCCATTTTTTACGTACACTTAAGAGTGCTGGTTTAGTAAAAATTAAAACTAAAATAAATCTCAAAGATGGTGGAGAAGGTACATGGATCCATCTGATTTTTAACAAATTACCCTCCAAAAGACAATGATATAATGCCTCAGAATGAATTCTGGAGTGGTGTACCCCACAAAAAGACAAGGTGAAGGAATTTCTTGAACCCTAACAACTTAGAAGGACAGAAAGAGGGATCTACTACACCAAGGGGGAGCTCAGCATGGCAGGACAGGCACCAACCAGCCATAGGACTTGGGTGCAGCTGAAGCAAGGGCCAAGGCTTCCAAACTCAATATACTTTGGAAAAAAACTGTTTTTACATGTAATTGGGGAGAAAGAAAAGAAAATTAAAAGAATAATTATATCAGTCTCCCTCCTAATGTCTCTAGAATTCCAAATAAAAGTATTCTACAGAAAGATTTCCATTCTGACATGGAACTTTTCTAATGAAGGCCAACTCCTACATCTTCATCTTGATACAAATCTTCCATGTCCTCAGAAGTTCTACTTCGCCCTTGTCATACTATTGGAAATTCTTTTTCTATAAGGTAGCCTGACTGGGCTTAAATATACTAACTATATGGATAGGAAACTAGGAGGGAAGGAAGGGAATCTATGTTAGGGGTGTTCATTTGAACCCAGATTTTCTTCATTTATAAGATCACATTTCTTTCTACTGCACCCCATTGTTCTCAACATGGGTAGATTTGTATATACGTGTAGGGCAGCTCTCTGCAATCAGGAGTTCATGGGTTCAAATCTGGCCTCAGACACCTAATAGATGTTTGACCCTGGCAAGTGACTAAGCACTGTTTGCTTAGTTTCTCTTTCAGGAAATCTTGAAATGAACTGGAGTAAAACGTGGCAAATGGCTCCAGGACCAAGAAATGGAGTCATGAAAAGTCAAGTGTGACTAAGTCCATGACATGACAACATGTATGTACACACATAGCAGGTGTGTATTATGTGATATGAAATTGTCTGTGTGTGTACAATCTACAGATATGCACACATCTAATACATACATACATACAAACCCAAGAAGCAGTGTGTAGAGTACACAACACTGATATAGTGTATATATGAGCATATATGTAACTGAATTCAAAGCTGAATTGTGTACACACAGAGAATATGTAATTATTGTTTTGCTATAGAACCCTTTGAGTGACTCTAGATCCAATCAGCAGAGGATCTTTTAGACATAGAACTACATTCGCATCCACAGAAAGCCATCCTGGATCCCTTCTATCGCCGTAACTAACACTTCTGGCCCTCGGAAACTCTTCTATTATTTAACTCCAACCCGAGGAGGATGATAATGGGTTCTTTCAGGAAAGTGGTTTCTATTAGGATAATTTTCAAAGAATCTTGGTTTACCTTTAAGCAGGGAGGCAAAGCTTTCTTTGTAGCCCACAAATAATAAGCACAACAATATCTTATTTTCTCTGTTATCAGTCAGATAATTGTGAAATGGTAAATATGGGGATCATTGTGCTGCATCACTTACGGAGCCATCTTATTCCCCATTAACAATCCCATGGAAGATGACTTCATTTTTTTGTACAAATTCCTCACAAAGAATTTTTAGATACGTGACAGCAGTGCTTTTCAATCAGTTTGAGTCCTCAGTTCTATTTATTCTGGCATTATAATATTGATGATTTTTTTCTCCCACATTACATGCACATCTTTCTCTTGCAGGTACCTTGAATGACTTCACCACTGTGTCATCTCCTTTTAATCTCCATTTGATCCAGTACAGCTTCTTTTCTACTCCTGGTTTTCCCTGTAGGCACTGCTAACTCACTTACATTAGAGAATATGATATCGGTGCAAAATTGTATGAGGGTTCAACTAACTTTGATGGAGAAAACAATTTGCTATAATGATTTTTTTACAAGTCGTTTACATTCCCTTTGCGTGTGCCATCTTTGCATTTTCATTGCCTTTTGGATGACTTGGTTGATTGGGAGTCTTGCTTCTTCCGTTAAACTGTCTTTACCTTTCACTTCTTGTTTCTACTTCATAAATGAAGATTTTGCCCTATCATTCTTCATAAATTTTTACACACCAGATATATTCTATTGGATATTGACCTTGGCGGTGATCTCTATTTAGCCAGTTAGTCAGAAATTTGCTTAACAAGGCATTTTCTGTGTTCTTTTGGACTTTTTCTTATGGTAATGAACCTGCAATTGTTAAATTTCTATATATCATTATATGATGAGAGTATAAATTATAACCTTTTATTATATAAATTATAATACATAATATAAAGGTATAAAATATTTAAAATTTTATCTCTTAAATTCTGGTCCTCTGAAATTCAGCATCTTTATGTCCATGTCTCATTAGTCAATTATTTAATAATTACAAATATATAGTCAATGTGATATAGTAGAATCAGGAGAGGGAATTATCAGACTCATATTTTGGCCTCTGTTTTATAAATGACTCATGACCTTGGGAGAGTCTCTTAATTTACCTGTTCTTCAGTTTCTTCATCTATAAAATTGACATATTTACCCCAGTATCTAGGTAATAAAGACTACTTAAGAGGATTATTGTGAGGATAAATGAGAATGTAAGAGTTTTATTGAATAAAGATACTACGCTAATTCAAGATACTATCTATCAGACTTTAATTGTCCTTTCCTCTACTATGTAGCTACAATACTTTATTTCTTGTGCCAAAAAGCCCCAAGATGGTTTATGTGAATCCACTGAGAATACTATATTAAGAGAATTATAATTACAGGTTTGTAATTTAATTCTCCTTGGAGGAAAATACAGTATCACTCACCTTCTAAGAAAAAATTAATGAACGATTTTATAATGTTATTAATAATCTTCATTAATTGTTGTCTACTTTTCTCTGAAATCTTTCCAAGGATTTAACACTTGTTAAGAAATATTTTTCAAGATTCTATCTATATCATCCATCATCTAATAATCAAAAAAAATAAGATTTTCCTAAAAAATGTTCATACTTGTTCTAATTATAAGCAAATACTACCTAATCAGATTAAAGGTACAAATACAGTAAGTCATCTGTTATATTAAGATGAAAATGGATGGTGTCTGTCTATTTAGATAAGGCCTAGAACAGAATAACATTCCATATACTTAAAAAAAAAGGCAATGGAGACTTGTGTTTTATTTATAAAAGCTAAATTCTTTTTGGGATTTCAATTTTGACTTATACCAATGTTTTGAGAATTTTTATTTGAAGTGCTGGGATCATTGTGCTTTGGTTATCCCAATTTTGAAAAAATGAAAGGGAGCAGTGAAATTGCAAGCCAGGGAGATTGACTTCAATTCAAGGGGAAACTCTAGAATGGATCTTTACAGGACATGACTGTGATCATCTAAAAAGGGAAGTATAAAATAGGGAACAGGTAGATAGCAAGTATGAGTACCGCTCCAAGAACAGGGCAGGATTACAAAGCTAAAGATAAAAGGTAAAAAAAGACAAAGATAAAAGGAATGCTGGAAATAGAGCTGGCCTGTATCTTAATAAAGGTTTGATCAAGTTTCCCATATGATTGAGAAATGGATCAGAAAACAAGGTAATCAAGAGGAATCAGCCTTGGTTAGTTGACCAAAATCAAAGAGTACTTGTTAGTGGAAGAAGATCTGACAAGAAGTACCCCAGGTCATTTTTATCAGTGAAGTGAACAGAGGAAGTGATGGCACCTGCATCAGATTTGTAAATGACACAAAGCTGTGAGGGATAGTTAATACTGTTCCAAAAGAAAAAAAAAAGGTTATAATAGGATTGATTCTCATGAGATAAATTAATAGTGATCAATGAAAATTTTATTTTGGGTACAAAAAAAGCAACTTTACAGGTAGAAAATAGGAAACACATAGATAGCAATTGTTCTGAATAAAATCTGGGAAATCTTTTGGTTGGTTTCTGGATTACTCACACAACAGTAGAAGCAAAAGAAAAGATAATGAGATCAAAGGCTTCATTGAGAATCAAACTATATTCTCTATGTTGTCGGACCTCCCCTGAGGCAGTATATTTAAAATTTAAGTGCCACATTTGATGAACTGCTATGAAGATCATTTGAAGGAATTGGATGTTTAGTCTAGATAAGAGAAGACTCAGTGGGCATATGATAGCTCTCTTTGAGATCCTGAAGGGTTAACATGTGGTGGAGGGATTTCTTCTGTTCTCCCTCAGAAGGATAAACCAGAAGTAGTGAATGAAAGTAGAAAAGAAGTAAACATAGGCTTTATGCAAGGGTTAATAAAAAGATAACCGACTAATCACAGAGCTGTCCAGAAGTGCCATGTGTAATAGAAGGGTAATAGGGGGAATGGAAGGAGAGAGAGAGAAGATTCTTCTTCCCCTCTCTTTCCTGAGAGAGAGGCAGGCAGCCAAGTCTTGTCTCCCTGACAGAGGGAATATGTCTCCTCAGAGGATAGTTCTGGGAGATGGAAGACAAGAACTGGAGAGGTTAGCTTTGGTAAGATGGCCCACTGCCTCCGCTTTGGTCCCAGCTATTGTTGAGAGGCAGGATGGATTCTTCTGCCTCTGGTCTTGTTAGGGACATCCACTGTCACTTCCCTCCAGAAACCTGGGGTCACCCCACTATCAAGGAGAGTTGTTGTTCCTTGGATTAGGCAGTTTGGATCACTGGGCTCCTGAGCTAATCTTCCCTTTTTGGGGAGAGATCTGATTCTCCCCCAAACTTCTGCCCCCTTTCCTAGTGTCAGAAACCAGCCAGACCTAATTCTAAAGTGGTAAACAATTTGGCTTCACCCAGGGAAGGAGAGGTAAGGGTGTCAGGCAAGGCAAGTGGGGAAGCAGGAAGACCTAGCACTTGTCCCTTCTGGCAGACTGACCCCCCCAAGTTCTCAGGATTCAAGGCTGAGTGCCTTGAGCCCTCTTCCAGCCAGCCAGTTGCCTATTCCTCAGTTAACTAGCTTTTAATTCAGGAGTCCAGAAACAGGTCAGGGAGAGAGAGAGAGAGAACTCTCTTTCTTACATTACACATGCAAAGTCTTGAGAGGTGGTTTAGAGGTGAAAGATGGTTCACTTACAACTCTCCAGTGAATTTGGGATTTTGTAAACCAGCTAATTGTGCTAGTAAACTATTATTTCACTTGAAGCTTCAGTTTTAGCATAGATGGAACCTTTCCCATTTGTCTACCTTTTCTGCCTTTCACTTTCTGAGGTGAAAGCATTATGCGAGCTCAGATTAATGTAAGCTATGAATTATGCCACTAAATGAGTGACTGAGCTCATTCAAGTTCCCAGTTGTGATAGTCATTGCCAAAATCATTCTAATGTTCCCTCAAAAGCCCCTTTCCCAAATTTCATGACGTATTGACACTGTATCTGGCACCTACTTAGTATTTCTTGAAGTTGCTTGATGTTCTATATCAGAATATAACTTAGGCATATTCAAACAGTTAATTTAATACAAATTAATATTTGACTATGTTAACTTTATATATGCTGTGAGGAGAAAATGTGATATATATATATATACTAGGGATGAAAACGAAGATGTCATTTGAAAATGGAAATAAAACGTGAACCATTTCCTAAGCTCATACAATATGTACTTAGACTGTAATACCAAAATGACATATTTATACAAGCTATAGAAATATCCTGATATATCTTCATGAGGCTGCTCATCTGGGCCACATCCCCATATTAAAAACAAATTAAACAAATATATAAATTTGATGAGGCAAATCTAGACATGCTTAATGGAATTCTATACAATTTTCAAAAGATTTGTTGCTGGAATAATCCACCATAAGGGAATTCTTTAATTCTAAACTTAGGACTAGACAAGCCCAGGCACCATCAAAAAGGATTTTCCATTCCCATGCTTCCATTTTTTCTGTTTTTAGGATTTTTACCTTATGCTGAGGTCTGATAGGTAACTAGGAAGAAAAGATTAGAACTTGTTTCAACACAGGTAGAAAGTGATACTAAATCGCATTGAATTATACCTATCTGGGAATCTACTGATATATATATATAGAGAGACATAGATATAGATATAGATAGATATAGATATATAATTATATATATATTATTTTTGATGACATTTGTAGGGAAAATGTCTTATTTCTTAATTTGACTACAATGATTATATATAGATATACAACTTTAAGAAATAGTTCAAGATGAAGTAAAGACTTACCCAAAGAACAAAGGGGTCACATAATTTGCTTAAGATGCCCACATATCATATACATACTCTCTCAGAGGCAGGACTTGAACCCATGTCTTTCTAACTCAGAAGCCTGCTTTCAGTCTGCTTCTCTGAACGTCTTTGCTTTCCATGTCATATTTTAACTTCATATTTCCCATCCATAAGTTCATAAACCAAGTCAAACTATCTAACAATCCAGTAACATAAAGAACCCTAACTATTCCTAAGCCATTTGATCCTTCCTATGATAGCTCATGGTATTCTGCAAGCATCTATCTGCTTCAAACATCAGGCTGTATTACAGTGCTGCCCATTTCTACATTGGTAGCATAATTGAATCATTTAAAAGTCAGGTGACATCCCAGGAAAAGTGAAACCGAGATAAATAGTCGTAAAGGACAAGGACAGATAGAATGTCACAATGAGAGGAAGATCAGTGGTAAGGAATGAGGATGAATCATTTGCTCATCAGCACTTTGTAGGAATGCACCCTTTACCAAAGCTGCTGAGACCTTCTCTATGTCATGTTCCCGGATGCCTTCATCCATTCCCACAGGGCTTCTCTGACCACTGGAGGAAAAATATTCCTTCATTAACATGACCAAGTTTGTATAGGCAGTCTGCAACTTATAAATGACTTAGGATTTGTGCGCTGAACAGTATATTTGAATCAAATCGGCTTTGATTGATGATAGGATTAGATTTGTACTTGGTGGTGGTTATGTGTCATATAACCTACAATAGGAAATTTTTAAAGGCAGAAACTTAAAAGCATCTCAGTTATGTGAAAATCAAGCAGTCTAAGATGATTCTAACGTTTGATAGAAAATAAAATGCTTTGGTCGTCGACCTCCTAAACTGTCATGTCTAGGTGCTTAGGCAAAGGCCAGGAGAGCTTTTGCTTGCTTAGCAGATAAGGAGGAGGATGTACTATGGGCAGGGATGCATAAATACCAATGGAGAGCATGTTGTCCAAATTTATAAAAGCTGATGACAAACTTTGGACCCTTTGCTTTTTAAGGCCACGTGTTCTACACAGTCAGCTATGATCACATTTTTAATTACAAGAAAAGAAGATCTTTACTAAATCACCAATACTACGACTAAATTGACTCCAGTGGTTATTGATTGCATCTACGATCAAATGCAAACTTTTCCATTAGGCATTTAAAATTCCTCAGAACCTCTTTGTAATCAACCTTTCCAGCCTTGCTCCCTTTCCTATTCTATATGATCTGGCCAAACGTGTCTTCTGGCCATTGCTCAGACATGACATTTATCTTTAGTCTGTGTACCTTTGCAGAGAGCGTTCTAAGTTCTCGGATACACTACTTCTTCATCCTACTCTGCCAGAACTCAAATGAAGGATTACCTTCTAGTCAAGATCTTTCTGGATCCTCCCCCATGCCACAAAAATGTTGTATCTAGTTTGTATCTGGTGTTTGTGGAGAGTTGATCGATTGGCTGAACCAAAGCCCTCTTTATTTAGTCATACAATATAGAGGCAGGGGAATAGAAAGAGCAAGGTAGACATTTGGAAGTTCCATGAAGTATCGACACCTTGTGGATTCTTTGCAAAAATCAAAGATTGTCTTTGATTGGCATTTGGGGAGTTTAGATGGTGACTAGTCGTTTGTCCTTTGCTTCATTTTTGCCTTCTTTCCCCCAGCACCAGTGTGTAGCACACTGTTGCAGTCACTGCTCATTGCTCACTTGCTTCAAATAGTGCTACCGTTTAGCATTTGCAAAGGGCTCTACTGATGGTAACACAGAGCCTATATAAATCTTAGTGACATAATTTGATTATCATGTGAACTGTGAACCGTTCACACCCAGAGAGTGTTCTTAAGCGTTGGGAGCACCAAGAACAACCAGCCTCCCTGAGCTATGAACGAGGGAGGGCGAGAATGTCTGGAGAACATTTAGTATTGTAAGTAAATACAGCGTACACAACCTCGTCTGACACATTTAATGATATGAACAATTATTGTTGGGTTGTATCTTATCAGGCATGAAAAAGTAAGCCGTTCACGTCAATGGCTCCAAGCGATGCTGCTTTTATACAGACAAATGAAAGCGTCACCGTTTCTCTGGGTTCCTTAATTCTTCCGTTTCTATGAATGCTATTAACAGAGGGAGAATATATTGGAAAGAGCATTAAATTAGGCTTCTGGGAATCGGAGTTCAAACAGGTGTGTGATTTTGAGCCAGACTTCTTGTTTTCTCTAGCATTAGATGACCTGATCTCGGAGGTCCCTTTTAATTCTGGGCTTTAAGATCATTCTAGTCCCAGGAATGCATGTGGAAGACTCAGGCAAAGTGCAAGTAGAAGCATACAATGGGGACACTCTCTGACCGCCTAGGTGCCTTGGGGCATGGAGGGGGAGGGGAAGGACCAACTGGAAATGCAGAGAAGGGCTTACCATGGACCTGGAAAGACAAAAGTCCCAGGTGGAATGGAATGGGAACCACATGGGCAGCCCTCACTTCAATTCTCCACCGAAGAGGAAACAGCACCGTCTAGCAATATCTACAGAACATTTGAGCACGAAAAATGGAGAAAACTGCCAAACTGGATACCATGTTACTGGTTCAGCGACTGTCGCACCTGGATTGCATCTCTTGCTGGCATCCCGGCGACACGATTTCTGCTTGGCCGGACATTCCATTCAGCACGACTTCTCGCTTCCAGGCTTTCCTCTTTCCAGGTCGTCCCCACCCTTGAACGTAGTCTGTACACGCTGCATTTCTGATCTTCCAACGCTCAGGAGCTCCTTCGCTTCCAAGTCTCTTTTCCCGTGGAAGGTTCACGCCCTAACGAAGGTCCCTCCACAGCTCTTGGCCCTGCCTGAGCACAGGGAGATACGCCTCATACGTGTGTCGGGGGCGGAGGAGGAGCGGGCAGAGACCTGGTTAAGAAGTGCGAACACTCTCTGCTTTATAGAATCCACGGATGACAAAACGCAGCAACAAGAATTGAAGGGATTTTAAAAGGACAACCTATGGAGTCACGTGCGCAGTATCTCTGCCTTCAGCTCCCTTCCTAAATGGGATTTATGGATTTGTAATTATAATGACCTCCTAATGCTTCCTCCCCCTTGAAAAAATAGGGATCTGTCTGTCTATCCATCTGTATGTCTACATATGTAGATCCCAATAATAGAGCCAACACTGTGAGTCCCATTTAAAGAAAGGACTATAACTAGGACTATCAACACTATCTCTCTGTTCCGCCTATGGGCTAGACATGTGAAAGGAATGAATGGCAGGAAGATACCGAAGTCGTCACTGTATGGTGAGCTGAAGTGGGGGGAATCCAAGCCAATTTGGCAGAAGAAACAGGTTAAAGACAAACAGAAGCACAACTTCAAACAATGTGCCATAGTGATGGACTGCTGAGAAACAACAGCTGCAGACAGAGCAGCAATCGGGAATGCACAGGCTCTTTGTAGGCAAAGACTTCAGCCTTATTGTATGGCCGAATCCAAGTCACCATCAGCAACAAGCACGATACAAATAGTGGCTGTAACCGTAAATCAAAGGGCAGCCTTTTCCCCTGCAAAACCCGTAAAGGACTTCCAGATACAGCCTTCTTTTTGGCTGCATCTGCACATTGATTTTTGTTAGCAGCAGCATCTTCGGACACACACAAGCACACCTAAGATCACAGATTCTAGAGAGAGAAACAACACATTGTCATCCTTTTTTGACATATGGAAAGAGTTTTAATTGTAAAGATATTAAGATGTCATAATACAAAGATTACCTTATACCAAAGTCGGTCTTTGTTTACATAATGCAGGTTAGGCCATATTTTTTTGGCTTTATTGTTCTGATGTCTGAAGCTGAAATAGCGATAATAATTGGCTAAAGGAGTAAGTGCAAAATTGAGAATTGGTATTCCAGGTTACTCAGGAGCTCCCCATAAAGGAAAATACTTGCATGTTTTGAGTAAAGATGAGATAATGTTGGAGATAAAAACATTTAAATACAAATGGCTTAGACACAGAAAATTAAATGTAGACAACTACAACCTATGAATAAGTTTTATTCAAAAAGAACAAGAAGAAATGGTGTGTTGCTTTGGGAAAAAATGTCCTAGATTAAAGGGTAGTAAGACTTTCCACCCAAATTCATAGAAGTCTAGTCAGCCAATATTAATAGTAACAGTTTATATTTGGTATACAGCCTTAGTGTTTTACAGACATCCTCGTCACAGTAACCGTCTGAAGTGGGTAGAAAGACACAATTATTTTTATTTTAGAGATGAGAAAACTGAGGTTTAAAGTGAAATGACTTGCCCAAGGGCACTCATCTATTCAATTTCAAAGGTGAAATTAAAAGTAAGGTCTCTTGATTCTTAGCCCGGTTTCTTTTTAATAGACTACAATAATGTAGCAAATAATATTCTTGTGACATTGATTTTATGGGAAAATCCATTTTATATAAATGCATAATAAGATAACAACATGCATTTATATATGTGTGTGTGTGTCTGTGTGTGGCATTTATCACTTCATTTCCTTTGAGAGTTTTTTTTTCTCTTATATGTACAGTATGTGTCTTCTTTCACAGAATGAGTAATATGTAAATATATATTTAATGACAACACTGGTATAACCTATGTATGATTACTTATTGTCTTAGGGAGGGGGAGAAGAGGGTAAGAGGGAAAGGATCTGAATTGTGAAATGTCAGTTAACAATTGTTAAAAATCATTCCTATGGGGCAACTGGGTGGCTTAGTAGATTGAGAGCCAGGCCCAGGGATAGGAGGTCCTAGGTTCAAATTTGACCTCAGACACTTCCTAGCTGTATGATCTTGGGCAAATCGCTTAACCCCCATTGCTTAGCCCTTACCAGCCTTCTGCCTTGGAACCAATACATAGTTTTAACTCTAAGGAAGAAGTTTAAAAATGTTTCTATATAGAACTGAAAAAAATTTACTTTTAAAAATAATAAATTTAAATAAGAGAGGGAAGGATAGGGATATCTAGTCTCTAATAGCAAAACTTATATTTTTGGATGTGACAGAGTCTGGCACTAGAGAAAAAGTGCCAGACTGAAGAGTATGTGAAATGGATTACCTCAATGGGGGAGGGGCCCCAGGAGTAGAATCCGGAAGAGGAGAAGACGCTAGCAAAGAGAGCAGACAGTTTCTTTGTTTTGAGAAGCTGAAGAGAGAAGGTGGGGAAAAGACTTTCTCCAGAATCCTGCTGGTGACTGGAAATCTTTCCCCCCAACACTTCACAATTGTAGGGACTTTCTGAAGAGAAACCTGAGCAGACTTTACCTCACCTCCTGTTGCCCAGTGGTGAGTCAACTTGACTTTCTCTCAGGGGGCTCAGGTTGCCAAGGCCCAAGTTCCCCCAAATTTGAGGAGGGAGAGAAAAGGCTTTAGATAGAGACAGGGACCCCTTCTCCCCACTTTCCTTTTCCCATTCTTCCCTGCCCATTCTTCCTTTTGTATTACCTGATTGAGCTGGCATTAAAAGTTATCTGTTCCCCAAGCTGAGTGTGAGTGAATGGATTAGGGGGAGACTTTTTGGTTTTGAGTAGTGGAGGGGGAAAAAGAGGGACAAGAGTGAATTGGGGAGAGCAGCTTTAGCTAAGGAGGGAAGGCAGAAGGGGGAAAATCTTCAAACCCCCTCTCCTCTCTCTGAGCCAATCCCTTGCATCTGCTGTCAACCCTGAACCCCACATTGAGAAGGAGGTTCTCCTTTCTTCCCCCCTCTCCATACTGAAATTCCAAACTTCCCTCATGGTATGAACTTCCCCCCTTTTATTCATTTTAATTCAGTTGGCACCCCGGATTTAAAAGAACCCCATTTATTTAAAAAAAACCTTTTTATTAAAATCATTTATAAAAAAATTATTTTTAAAAAACCTTTAGTGACTGTCACCAACTGTCATCAACTGTCAGTTGTAAAGTTGTCAATTACAACTTCTGTGGTGAGCAGCCTTTGTCACTGACTCTGCCTAACAGTTTCCACACAGGATCAAAAACATCTTGATTCCTGGTGGGGGGAGTACAAGTCAGTTACCAACTGCCACTCTGGTCAGTTACAAAACTGAGGGAGAGAGTCTATTGTAAAAGGGAGGCTGTCAGGGATAGGATCTGGCCATTTTGGATCCTATCTAGCTAGAAGCAAAGCTTGTGGGGACAACAAACATTTCCTAACTTAACTCCTGGCAGTTAGAGCCTAGAAAAGATCTTATGGGAAACATGTTACAACTAATACTTTGGTTGACTGTGCTAGGAATAATGGCCATTTATTGGCTACTGTATCACTTATAATACAGTGGCAGGGATGATAGACAATATTCTGGGGACATTAACCAATATGACTATGGGATGGACACAGTTGCCAATGAATTATCTAGATGTGAATTACCTCTGGCAAATCATACTCCAAGGCTATGTTGTGTTCTTGGTCGTGACTAACATCTAAAAGAATACCAAAGCTGGTGCCAACCTGATCTTCCCAAAGAAAACTACATGCTCTAATCATTGATAATGGATTAGAGGCATTGCTTGGTCATATCCCTATTATAACTGAGATATGCCAGGATTACATGCAGAGAGGAATGGGGAAGGGAACCAATGAGGAGACTGTGGATGTGACAGGACAGACTAATGAGGATGATGTAGTTACTAATATTAATATTGGGATACCATTAGGTGCAGTAGGGGGAATTAACCTTGCCAATAACATATAGGTACCAATTAATACATCTGATAACAATATTGCAAATGCATCAAAGGTTCAAAAGATTATGCCTTTCTGTGATGTAGCTAAGGTCACTGATAACTGACATTTTACATGCAAAGGTTCATAAGTCATTCACCATGACTTAGAGTTTTTACATAAACATATGCCTAAATTTTTATTAGAGCCTCATCTCTCAATTAAAGAACTAAAGAGAGCATTTCGCCTCTATGAACCAGATTTTGAGAATGTAGAAATTCTTTTATCTGGACTTTTTACACCCCAGGAACATAAAAATTTTATTGAGCAAACTAGAAAAGAGTCTTCATTTATGAGCTGGCCAGAAGTTTTTGAGGATCTGGATTTTTCTAATCCAAGATCAATGAATTATCTAAGAAAATGCCATGAGGATTTATTGTAGGGGATGAAGTAATTGTCAGAAAGACTCAATGCATGGGGAAAATTAGACAGATTATCCCAAGAAAAAAATGAACACCCCAGCACATTTATTGATCGCCTTATTGAAAAAACTGAGGGACTGTGTTAGGTTTTAGCCCTGATTCAAAAGAATCAGAAGCACATGTGAGGAGAAAATTTCTCAAGAGCTGTGATAAGCACCTGGGGGATTTCTTCAGAAACTATTCCCCTCAGTTTGACACCATCTCACTTAATAAACTTGGAGATACTGCTACCTATCTTCATGATAACAAAGTAGATCAAGAGAAAGAAAAGGACAATCTAAAGAAAAAGCTCCAAGAGACCTCTGAAATATTAAGGCAAAAAGAATTAGAGGAGGTTAAAAACCTGGCTACAATTTAGACATTTAACAGACAAACCACACATTATAGACAGAAACCCCAAAGTCAACAGAGGTTGCAAAGAGATACCAGGACTTGTTTTTTGTGTTCTTGTCAAGGATACAGTAAGAAACTGTCCAATGAAACATCACTATGAACAGGGCCAAAATAAGAGAGATGGGAAAGGTCAAAATGCATACTATCAGGGAGAAGTATATAATAACAAAAACGACGGGAGACAGGACTCTAATAGCAAGCAGTGTTGCTCTCACTGTAAACTTAGAGAACAGGAAACCCCAGAAATCCATGGAAGCAGCAATAGCTCCTGGAGCAAAACCCCATTATTCAAAAGTTACAGCAAGAAATAAGCATTATATTGCATGATGCCAAGCTCTACCATCATCTAGTAAAAAAGAGATGAATTTGGAGGGTACCCCAGGGAGGAAACATGAGGGCATAAGCATATAGTGCACAAAGGGAGATGGTAGAAAGGAAAAAGAAAACTTTAAAATTTTAGTGGTGGAGAAACAGATAGTTAGGCAAAATGCCAAGCAAAGCAACTTAAGTAAAAAACAAAAAGTTATAATTGAGATGGAGAGTGAAATTGCACAAATAATAGCAGACATGAAACATGACACTTATGGTTCACAATACATGGGCACATAAAACTGCATGGAGAAAAGCAAGGAACAGATTAAATCCTTTTTGGAAAAAAATTTTAGCTTGCAGAATGGATGTAGACAGTGGAAAATCAAATGGGGCTAGCAAATTTTGAAAACAGCACCTTAAGTATCCAGACCATTCTGACAGGATAACCAAAAGAGACCTTCTTGCAAGAGATTTTGGAGCTGATACATTTATACATCTAAGAGGGGAGATAAAGGAAAATGAGGAGAGAACTAACTTAAATCCAAAAGCCAAAGACTTTTACCCACAAAATACTATAACAGATACAAGTCCTGGGGATGGGTTTAGTACAGACCAATACCAAAATTCCAATGACTGTCTATTCCCTGAACCAGAGACTGCAAAACAATCTAAAAAAGTGGGAACAGAAGAGTCTTTGATAGTGAAATATCACCTAAGCAGTTCTCAAATTGAAATTAACACAAACACAAACCTTTCCTCTGAGCAAGCTGTTAGCTCACAGAGAGCAGTGGTCCAAAGTGATACAGAGCTAGTTAATAATAGTGCATTGAATAAGGGTGGAATAAGTAAAGAAGGGATTGTAGATTGCCCTATAACATCTACAAAACCAGCAATATCTACTAGTTATACAAGTGCATTACAAACCCTGGGGCAAGAAAGTAAAGATGATAATGGGAAACCTGTGCATGTCAACACCATGATAGTTAATTTACAAGAAACTCCAGAACCATATCTTGGTACAGAAGTGGGAGAACAAAAGCACAAACCTCTCACTGATATAGAAGCAAGTGGATCTGTATTGAAGTCATTCGCAGGAGATACCACTATAGAGGGAATATCAACAGATTCACAAGAGGAAGCAGAAATGCAAGAACCTGATCCCAAAGATATGGTAGAACCTGTGCACTCCAGTAACATAATAGCATATCTTCAGGAACCAGTAAACCCACAAAAATCAAATTGGTCACCACAGAACACAGAATTAGAGCATATTACTGGGTAACAGATAGAAAAAGAATTGGGAAGTACAGAAATCACTGAATTAGGGTCAGACGAAGAGACAAAACCTGATTTAACAACACCTGACATAGAATTACAACAGGTCACTGAAAGAAAGCTAATGAATGACCTAGAGGGTACAGAAATTAGGGACCAAGAGTCCAGGCTCAGACCCAGATGATACAGTACCAAACAGTACAATAATAGTTGAACAAAAAAGTGATGAAAAGCAGGAACCCTATAAGTACATTAAACTTCGTGATAAAGTTCACAAAGATTTGACAAGTAGGACACAAATTGGCAGAGTGAACACCTGAATTCAGAAAAAAAAACACTTTATTCTGATTCTGATTCTGATTAAGCACTTGAAAATGCAGGAAACTCTTTATCAGTGGAAGAAATACTGTATATTGCAGGAGTCAATAGTTATGAAGAATTTTGTAAGAAATATGACTTAGGGGACAGTGACACTGAATTGAAAGTAATATGATACAGAACTTGGTATCAGGACTGGTTTGAGTACTATAGGGTAGTAAACAACGTAAAACCTTATAAGAGCCCAGACTTGTACTACGCATAAGATCTGACACATGATCTATGAAGAAACTTTAATCAAATCAGGAAAAACCTAAGCCCATAGTGATAATCCCTGGCAGAAAAAAAAACTGAGACAAATCCATAAACCCCAGTAAATGTAGATGAAAAACATCCAAGATGCTATTGGAGCATCTTATCCAAACAACATTATTACATGAAACCTAAATAGAATAATGTCCAAGAAAGACAGTATAAATTTGGGTTAGTTAGATCAGGGAGGATTAGTGTAGCCTGTAAAACACAGGAGAAGGGAACCTGGGAGTTGATTTGGGTGGATTTAGAATCCCTTAGAATTATTAAACCTATATATGAATTTCAATCTCAAGCCTAAATTAAAATATCATTAACCTCTACAATTACCCACATAGGAATAGAATAATCACCTTATAATCACACATTAAGGAAAATACCTACATTTATTACATTAAAAAAAATCTCACTTGCACACATGAGAATGGCACAAACATCCTGTATGAAGTTTCACTCACATGCATCAACATATTCACTCTTACATGCAAGCACATGTTAATCTTACACACACGCATGATCCTGTAGTTCCGGATACCTGAGATCATCTTTCAAGATGAGACAACAGGCAAGTATGTGTCCTGTAAAGGAGAAGGCACCCCAGACCTGTGACAAGCTTCAGGCAATACCAAAGGATGGAAGATACACAGACAACTGGAAACAACTTTGAATCAAAGACATTATGGGGAATGAACTTCAGGAAAATGGGTCATGTAAGATTAATCGCTGATCATATTAACTCCACATATATAGGGAGGCACATTCACATATACATTGGAGTAAATATGCATCCACCACGACATATATAGAACATGAACAAATTTTACACTCACATTAAGGGCTGTACCATAAATAAGGACGACCCATAAATTGTATATCGGTAAATAAATCTCTACTACGAAAGGATATATATGTATATATTTAAATATTTAAATAATATGTGACATATGTAAATGTGTATAAATAGCAGACATGTATATATGTGTGTGTATATATATATATATATATATATATATCATAACAATGATCTAATCCGATAATATAGATTGAAAGGAGAGTTAAAATACTAACCATTAATAGACGGACAGAGTAGTTTAGGGTGGAAAAGGGAATATTGTAAATAGA
Organism: Monodelphis domestica; assembly: GCF_027887165.1. Classification (NCBI taxonomy): domain Eukaryota; kingdom Metazoa; phylum Chordata; class Mammalia; order Didelphimorphia; family Didelphidae; genus Monodelphis; species Monodelphis domestica. The sequence goes on from NC_077234.1 coordinate 253,440,620, forward strand.
GAGGTAACATAGGGACAGAATAAATCAGATTTCATTAGATACAAGTTAATGTGTATCTATCTATCCAATGTAACAATTCATAATATTTATAGATAGTTAGATAGATATATATAGACGGATAGACGGATAGATGGATAGACGGATAGACTAGCATTATATAAGGCATAGGATGGTTCAATTTTACTTAAGATTTAAATTTTATATTGATTGCAATAGGAATAACTTTTATATTAAGAAATTATTATATTGTAAAAATTTTGTTGGCACATAATCCTAACCCTCTTCCCACAACTCAGTCTTAGCATAAGATCGGAATTTATATTAGCAAATAGACAGATTAGGATAAGATTTATTATTTTGGGTGGGTGGAGGTTAGATGGGAACAATAAATACCATAGATAGCTTAGAATAGACACGGAAGATAAGTAACTGGCATGGGCCAGGGTGGCACCACGTGAACAACAGGAAATGGAACATTTGTGACAGAGGCTGGCACTAGAGAAAAAGTGCCAGACTGAAGAGTATATGAAATGGATCACCTCAATGGGGGAGGGGCCCCAGGAGTGGCATCTGGAAGGAGGAATAATCTCTGGCAGAGAGAGGAGTGAGTCTTGGTTTTGAGAAGCTGAAGAGAGAAGGTGGGGAAAAGACTTTCTCCAGAGGGTTACCCATTTTTCCTGTTGGTGACTGGAAATCTTTCCCCCCAACACTTCACAATTGAAGGGACTATCTGAAGAGAGACCTGAGCGGACTTTACCTCACCTCTTGTTGCCCAGGGGTGAGTCAACCTGACTTTCTCTCAGGGGGCTCAGGTTGCCAAGGCCCAAGTTCCCCCAAACTTGAGGAGGGAGGGGAAAGAGTTTCCATAGAGACAGGGCCCCCACTTTACTTTTCCCATTCTTCCCTGCCCATTCTTCCTTTTGTATTACCTGATTGAGCTGGCATTAAAAGTTATCTGTTCCCCAAGCTGAATGTGAGTGAACGGATCGGGGGAGACCTTTTCGTCTCGAGTAGTGGAGGGGGGACAAGAGGGACGAGCATGAATTGGGGAGAACAGCTTTAGCTAAAGAGGGAAGGCAGAAGGGGAAAAATCTTCAAACCCCCTCTCCTCTCTCTCAGCCAATCCCTTCCATCTGCTGTCTCCCCTGAACCTTGCTTTGAGAAGGGGGTTCTCCTCTCTTTTTCCCTCTCCATACTGAAAGTCCAAACTTCCCTCATGGTACAAACTTCCCCCTTTCTTCTTTTTTTAATACATGGATAAAGAGAGGTGTGTAAATAAACCTTCATATGCATTTTTCATTTACAAGTTAATTAAATAGACTATGTTTCCAAAATCATCTCTCTCAAAGTGTCTGATCAAGTACTGTCAAGTTTTAAAAATGACTCCTTTGTCATACTTTAAATATTAGCAAACCTTTACTCTTCTAGAATCGTTAGATAGGCTTATAAGTGAAATTTCTAAAGGAAAATTATTAATGGAAATGTTCAAGTATATTCAACAGCTGTAATGGGTCATAAGAATGAATATAGGCAATCTCACAATGCCTAGGGCCAAACCATTTAAGGTCCATAGTTGACCATAGGCAATATCAGTAATTCCATTTATTGCTGAAAAAAAAAAACAACCAATGAGGTTTGTGCAGCATATGTATAGTGCTCTCCATGACTTGTTCCATTTATTAGTTCCAGTTTACATTCATTAGTAGTTCTAAGTACCATTTGTCTTCTCCTAAGAATAACTGGACACTTTCTTAATAGCCTGTGGAAAAATACACTTTTTTGTGGAGGAGCAAAAAGTGATGCAGAAGAACAATGAGGAAGGATGGCAGCAACTGGTGATGAAGAACATTAAGCAGCTATCCTTAGGTATTGTTTTATGGCTGCCATTATGACAGCTGCCTTAGCTTGCTCTATAAAGATCCCCTAGTGAAACTTCTAGTTATTCTTTATGCGTTATCCTATACAAAGCACTGTGATATAGTAGAGAGAATATTTATTTAGAGTTAGGTTACATGGATTCAAGTCTCAGGTGTAACTTGTATTTACTCCATGGTCTTTTGGGGAAGTCACCCTGTGCCTTAGCTTCCTCCGCTACAAAATGAGGGAGTTGGAATATAAAATTTTCAGGGTCTGTTTGTACTTATCATATTCTATAACTTTATATCTCTATTTGAAGAGGAGAAATAATAATATACTATTTTATATGAAGACATAAAAGGCAGGTCTAACCATGTTTAGAAAGTCAGACCAGGCAAGGCCAAGACAGAATCCAAATATGCTCACAGATCTCAGCAAAGGTTGAAGATCTGAATAGGATCTGAACATTAAAACAATGCCAGAGAGCATTTATTCTAAGGAGAGCCACTTGGGTGCATGAATCTGAAGGCAGATGCAAGCTTGGAAGATCAATTCAGGGAACAAAGACAGGTGGGATGTGAGAACCATTAGTAAAGGGTACAGACCATGTCTAAGATACTGGGTCAGATCAGGGCACAGATAGCAAAGTATTTAAAGCTGAAAGCCTATAGTTTAACCCACTCCTTATAGATGAAGAAATTATTGTGTCAGAAACAAGATGAGAGCCTTTTTGTGACTCTGAGAGAAGCTTTTCCAGAATAAGTGGAAGGTTATTCATAGAGGCATACGCAAGTGTGTGAGGATCAGTGACAAGACCAGCAGTATGGATTTGGGAGATAGTTACAGGGTAAGGGACTTAGGGGCAGGAAATCTGAGGACTTATGGGAATAGGGAATATAAAATAAGAACTCAGTTCTTGAGGAACTGAGAAATGTGTCAAAGAATCTTGCTAAAGGGATACTGGGATTATAAAATCAAAGTGAGATTACTAATAACGATGACTAAATGTTGAAAGAGCAATGATGGAACTTTAATCATTCACTATTGTTCAGGAGCAGGATTGATTTGGGTGGAACTAAGGTAGAATTTAAATTCTACCAAGGCTACAGTGAGACAGGCCAGGTAGCTAGGCAGGCCACTCTAGCTACAGTCCAATAGGATGATTGTGAACTGGAGTAATAAAGGGACAGATTAACACTGTCAATGAGGATAATTCTAGGTGGGCATTTCATAATGATTATTTTTGATACTCCATTAAAATTCCTTGTGATCAATTTCAGCCACCAGAATTATCTTAGTCCTTAAATGATAAGCAAATGGAGAAGCCAATAAACTACATTATTATGAATGAAAGGAGGGGCAGATGGGGAAAATGTAGAAAATAGCATTATCAAAGTATGACAACATCAGAAGTTGGACTTTTCCTAATGGCTTCAAATTAAATGGAATGTTTTAAAAATAAAAGAATAATGGCTAATATGTGATTTATGCTCTATTCAAGATTGATGAAAATACCTTGCATGAAAATATATATATATTTTTTTCCATTCATAGAGATTGAATGTTACCTACCCATTTTCTGTTTGTTTCAAATTCTTTCAGTCCCAGCTCACAAAAGGCAAAACCTCACACACACACAGATCTTCCTTCCCTGAATGCCCTTCACTCAGAGTAAAGGCCTTGTAGGAAAACCCTTTTACTAGTCCAGGGTCAGTACATATTAAGGTAAATACAGACAAAAAGGTCCTGTCATCCTATAAACCCTTTCAGTTTCAGAAAGCTAAAATTTAATTCCCTGTGCAAATTCAAATATAATTCAAGAATGGAACAGCTTCTCTATGTAGTTGATAGGATTATGACAAAAGGGTAGGAGAATTGATTTTCAATTGAAGTGAGAAATTAAGTTAACCTTAACCTTCATTCACAGATGTACATGCTGGTATACCCGAAAAGACCAAATAGCTTCTCTGTGGTTATCAGAAAATCCAACCTACCAATACATATTGGTGAGGCACTGTGAAAACAGAGGGGAGAAATCTTGTGCTTAAGAGCATTCTGATGCATTAATGACTGCTGCACATCATATTTCTAAGAGAATCTTGCTATTCTGATCAAGGCTTGTATGTAAATAATAATTAGATGATCCAAAAAAGATAAAACAAAACAGCCTTTGTTAAATATTTACCATATCTGGGTTCAGTAAAAGGGATAGAGAAGAGAAGAGAAGAGAAGAGAAGAGAAGAGAAGAGAAGAGAAGAGAAGAGAAGAGAAGAGAAGAGAAGAGAAGAGAAGAGAAGAGAAGAGAAGAGAAGAGAAGAGAAGAGAAGAGAAGAGAAGAGAAGAGAAGAGAAGGAGAAGAGAAGGAGAAGAGAAGGAGAAGAGAAGGAGAAGAGAAGAAGAGAAGAGAATGGATTAGCTGACCTCAAGACTGTCTTCTTATAATAGGGAAAGATATCTCATTTGGGGGTTGAAGTAAGAAGAAGGATAAACAGAATTAACCAGCAATCGATTGAAACCTCCTTTCCAAGAATTACAGGGTTAATTTGATTTCAATTTACAGAAAGAGAAGAATAGGCAATATAGAACTACCAAAACACACATGCCAAGAGGATGGCTTGGATGCACTGTGACTTTATAGGATCATAGATTTTGAGGTGTATGTTGGGAAGGTGGGGAGTCTGTGCTCACCAAGTCCTTTCACCTTCATTTCACAGATGAGGAAACAGATTCAGTAAGATAAAGTAATGTGCCCAAGGTAACATAGCTAGTGAGGATCAGAGATGAGATTTGAACCTAGGGCTTCCTTAATCCACTATCTGAGGTACATCAAAGGTGTCAAACTCATTGAAAAAGATCTCAGGAGGGCTGCATATTCACTTCAAAACCTATAAATTAGCATTATCTACATTTGATTGTAAAAGATTTTGGTAAACATTCCATAATTACATTATAATCTGACTCAGATTTCACTTGAGGGCTTGAGTTTTATGCCAATGAAAAAGATTATGTTGTCTCAGTCAGCCAATACAGTAGTAAGAAGTTTATACCTCTGGGATAGAAACCAGAGTGGCAGATTGGAAGCTAAAGGTGAGGCTGATGGCATGGCATAAAGACTGCAATTTTTTGTTTTGTTTTTGAAAATTACAAATGGAAAAATAAATTAAATTAATGAGTGACAAACATGGGATTCTGTGTTGATTTAGCAAAAGCATGTAATTACTTTTCAAATATATTTTAACATTTTAGTAGTACTATTTTAAAGTACTATTTTAAAACAACAAAAAAAGATTTATAGATTTTACATGAATAGGAAAGAAGGATCAATTAAATTCCAGACTTTTATTGGAAGAAACAGAAACAGTTTTCAAAAGGGAAGGGATGTATAAAACATGTAATGTGTTAACGATAGAGAAGAGAAAATCCTTTCTTCATACTCTATGGATTTATCTCTTAACTTTCCTTGGATGTGATAAAGTAAAATTTACCTCAAGGTAGGAAGCCATTTCAGCCTAGATTGCATGGCAAAATGAAAATGTGCTGAACTTAGAAGCAGGAAAGAATTGCCTTTTAGTCCTGGTTTTGGCACTGAGGTTTGTATGTACCTGCGTAATTCACTCAGATTTTGGGAAGACTCTCTGTATTTGGGTTTTCTCATCTGTAAAGTGAGCAATGCAAGCTGGATGGACCAGACCCTTTCCCACCAAGGAGGAAAAGTAAATAAGTAGAAAAAGCAAGGACTGATGTATTAAAAAGTTCAGTCCCTTAAAACAAAGGAAAATTATAGAGACAGAGAACTAGAAGACTCTGAGTCCATTTAGTCACAGGATCAAGGATTTAGAGCTGAGAGGGTCTTCATAGTGCATTTAGGCTGACCTCACTTTATAAAGGATGGAACCAAGGCTGAGGGAGTTACTCACCCAAATACAAGTAGATATGATGTGGGATATGCCTGCATTTCCTTTTACTCCAGAGTCAGTATTCTTTTCCACAATACCACAGTATCCTGCAGTTACTTACCCATACTATGCCCAGCAGATTCTTGGTCAGTACATTCGTGAAAAGATCTAGTCTTCCTTTTCTAATTCTCTGTAGGACCGGGATCATTATCACCTGCCTGAACCACTCCAACTGAGTGGAAAGGACCTGAAAACCTTCATCTCCTACACACAGAACACGATGGGTGGCCAAGAGCAGAGTTAAGGCAGAAGCAAAGGACCTGGTTGGCCTGTCCTTCAGTTTCTAGTTTCTTAGTATTATATATATATATAATTATATATTATATTTATTATATATTATAATTATAATATATATAATTAGTATTTATTAGTAAATATTTCACACCTGTTTTTTTTTAATTCAATTAAACTCTGTAGTTGGAATAGAGGTAAATGTGACTGTGATTCTGTTCCTTAAAGAGAACTAACATGAAGCAATGTAAAAATATGATTTTCAATAACTTCCTCAAAGGTCTGTTGTGAGGAAAATGATTGGTAAATAACCCAGTTGGCAGGAATATGAATTTGTACTATATAATTTGACTATCAAAAATGAAAGGATGTTTTAAAAACAAGAAAAATGCAGTTCCATTTCAACATATTTTCTTGGCATTTTTTTATAATACAAGTATATCTATTTTTAAAAATTTGCATTTTTGAAAATAGTTTTAATTAAAGTTCCAGGGGGAAGATTTGGTGCTTACACAGGAAATACTGATATTAACATATTTGTCTACAATATTAAATTTCTAGAAAGCAAAGTCAATCTGTTTAATTTAAATTTTAAAAATTCCAAGTCAATTTAAAACATAACTTCAAATTCCAGCTTGAAAAAGTATTTTCTATTTACAAAATGCATTAACATACTATTTTTAAACAAAATCTTAATTTTCTGACAAAATAGCTACAATACTAGCTTGTATTCCACAATGATGTGTTGTCTCTTTTTCTTTAAAAGATACCAAGTAACTGTCCAAGAACATAAGAACTGCCATTTGGGGTCAGAGCGACGATTGTCCAGCTAATCTCATCTTTTATCCTTTGATGGCATCCCCAATAGACACTTTGGCCATTCCCCATGACACTAATCTCCCATGTTAGTGATTTCCCTCAAGACACAATTTTTCATGGATGATAAATATAAGCGTGTATCTAATTATCTCCTTCCTGAACCTATTTAAATTATCAGCTTGTACCAACTTCCAAGTTAATGAATTCCCTAAGTTTACTATCTTAAGGAAAGCAGCACTTCCTTTAATGTGTCCTAATTTTTTTTTCTTTCAACCTTTAAAGGGGTTTCAGTTCTAGTATTCTGAGATTTAATGAACACTTTTTGTTCACCTTATGTGTAACCTTAATGATTTTATGGACCTGAATCACATCACCCCTGAGCTTTGGTCTTTTCCAACTGAAGAGTCCTAATTATGATAATTTGTCCTCAAGTAGCAAACAGCCCTTTTTCTATCATTTTTTTTCTCTTTATCCTCTTGGTTGTCCTTCTCTGGACTCACAGAATACAGTAGTATAAAATTCTATCCAGTTATCGGTAATTGTGATGTAAATAAAGATACTCTTTCTCATGAAACATTGTCATTCAAGGATACAAGCTAACCTCAGGAAAGCTTATTTTATTTCTCTACCCCCTGCTTTTAGTTAATTATCTAGACACATTCTTATTTCTTATAATATACTTAAACATTTTGTCATTCCATTTTATTTTAAAAAAGCTTTCAAATATTTTTAAATGACTTCATTTTATACACAAACACAAATATTATCTTATATAATCAGGGATATTGGACTACCTGAATTGTCCATGTTAAAATGAGGGTTTTTAATTTCTCACCATACACGTTGGCCCTTATCCTCCTGCTGATTTCAAGATAGCACAGAGGGCAGCTTCTAAATAGCTTATAATATATGAAATCGCTCCAGTCTTACTCAATTGTTCTTTATTTAGTAACTCCTTTACCAGCAGGCTCTGCTGACTGTCAGAGGTAGCTTCTAGGTTTAGGCAGAGCTCAGCCACCTACACACTGATCATATGGGAGGAAGTATTTTTCATACTTTAGAAGTACAACATATACAATGTAATATTTAGTAAATGGCCATATTGGTTAATAGTTGCTACTCTGATCAGACCACATCAAGAGGGAACAGAGCTGGTGCTCAAGCTGGTGCCCCAAATGAGGAACATTGATAAATTAAGCAGTGTCAAGAGTAGGGCAACTAGGATGGGGGAGAGGCTCAAGTTTGTGTTACCTGAAGACCATTTTAAAAGGAATTTAACATATTTAGCCTGGAAAAGACAAATAGGAAAATGACACTTATCTTCAGGCATTTTGAGAATTTCTAAGGGGAAAAGGAAATGAATTTGATCTGTTTGGCCAAAGAGACCAGAATAAAGAGTAAAGAATTAAAGTCTCAAAGAGCCAAACGTAGATTATTTGTAAGGAAAAGCTCCCTAGTAATTAATGCAAATTCCCAAGGTGGGGATCTTCTTGGTATATACTATTTCCCCTTCCTCAGTGAAAATCTTCAGACACTAAACGTCAGGTACTTCATAGAAATATTATAGAGGATATTCTTGTTAGTAAAGAACTGAAACCAGATGGTCTCTTGAGGTCTCTTCAAACTCTGATTTGTGATTTGTGTGATTCGGAGACAGAGTGTGTATTGGGTCAATAACTTGACTCTGATCACTAATGTGCCAATTCGTTTATGAGTGTGAAATGAAGCAACGAAGTACTGAAAAATATTTCTATCTTTATCCCCAGGGTTTTTTTTCCTACAAATGACACAAATGAATTAATACATTATTACAACCTGTCTGAAACATGAGCAAAGTAATAATAAATATATATTAAGATTTTCTGAGTTTCATGTCTTAAAGACCTTTTCACCATCCTAAGATTCAGAAATTTAATTTTGTAAGAATGGAAAACAATCAGAGTAACCAGAGCAACCAAATTTTACAAAAAACCCTCCCTGACCCACTACTACTTATATTTAACAAATTTAACAGTGAATGGGGTTGTGGGGGTGGGGAGTAGCTAGGTGACTCAATGGATTGAGAGCCAGGTGTAGAGATGAGAGGTCTTGAGTCAAATCTGACCTTAAATGTTTTTGAGCTGTGTGACCCCAGGCAAATCACTTAAACCCCATTGCCCAGCCCTTACTGTTCTTTGGTCTTGGAACCAATACAAAGTATTCCTTATAACAAAAAAAGGTAAGGATTTTTTTAAAAATGGAAAATTTTAAAAATAGTGAATAGGGATTTGATCTCTGATTTCATTCACATAAAAATTCACTATTGAGGAAACTCTGGGTCAAATCAGGTCAGTACTTTTTTCTAAAATAAAATTTTAATGATCGAGAATAGTGGAAGCCTAAGTGATTTGCCTTGTGTCCTCATTTAATAAGATAATTAATTGTCATAGTCAAGACTTGAACACATAGCTTCTTAAATTTGAGGTCAGCTCTCTATCTACTTCTCCTTTAACCTTCCATCTTTTTCCCTTTCAAAAAATGTTCATTTTCTGTATTCTCACAACATAAATTATGTTAATTAAAAGGACAAAAATGTAGTTTCATGGAGAATAACACATTAAATGAAAAAACTTAAATCTCCTACTGATTAAACTGTATTACCTTTATATTGTGAATATGTGATTTGCTATTCACTTCTGGAATAACATTTTCCAGTCTGTTTTCAGTAGATTTGCTTTCATTAATATTCAAAATAACCAGTAAAAATTTCCTCCTATAAATATTTTAAAGAACTATTAATTTTACTCTTTATTTGACTAGCCTTCCTATGATTGGTTTATTTATCAACCATTCCCTATTTTTATGATGAATTGGAATCTTTTACATATAAAGTCTACCGTTTATTTATACTATGCAGCCCTCTGATTGAAATAAAAACTGTTATGCCTTGAAATTCCATCAAGAAAATAAACTCAGGAGTTTAACTAATAAAAATGTTTATTTTGATAGTAATGAATCCCTAAATACTCTTCATTTGAAGCAATATGGTTAAACTTGTAAAAATTACTAATCCAATTAAGATGAACTTTTAATACTTTCAAAGACATCATGCATTTCCCTTCATATTGGGCAAATTTTTTTCTCTTAATATCTCCTTATTTCTATTTTTTGAATACATTTTAAAATTTATTTAAAATCGAATGTCTTTTAAATAGTAACTCTCAATTACTGATTGCCTTGAAACATAATTATAATAACTATTATTTATCCTGTTTAAAGATTTCAAATTCTAATTCAATTATAAATATATGTATGTATACACATATATGTGGATGTGTGTATAAATACCTATAGAGGGAGACATAAACATACACTCTTTTCTTAGTCAGTAGCACCAGCTTTTATTTTTTGGGACAAAGTGTTACTCATACTGAGTTTAGAATCCAACAAAACCTCTCTCTGTCTCTCTCTCTCTCTGTCTCTTTAATGTCTCTGTCATACTTATTGGATGGGTGATTTTGTTTCTACAAGAGTTCCTTCTATTGATGTAGACAGTTTTGCTAATCATGAGCAACCTTTACCAGGACAGACCAAGCTGAATAGATAATGAGTTTCACAGACTCTATATATGCTCTCTGATGGTAAAGCAAGTTGTTTGAAGAGGCACTTCACAAGGGTGTTGGACAGATGATAAAAATCTATGGGTCACATAAACCCAAATAAAATGGTGAAGAGATAGAGGAGAGGGAGCACCTACACTGATGAAGTAATATATCTTCTTACTAAAATGAAACATTTTGAATATAAACCATTAAAAGCTTTCAAGATGAAATAGATCTACAGCTGCTGACAATTATGGTTATTGCATATTTTTCTAGGTAGCAGTTTTGTTTCTGTTTCTACTTGTGATTAAATTAAAAGGATATTTTAGTCTCATAAAGAGTAGTTTCATTAGGAGTAACCAAATTCTTGTAGCAAAATAAGGGAAAGTATTCCATTTCCTGAGTATTACAGAGAATAAACGATCTCAGATTCATTAGGGTTCCCAAATCACAGGGAACAAATGGGCCTCTTTGTGGTGACACATTGATAACACTAAAAGTTATTTAGTGTTTTAAAAGTTTATCAAGCACGTTGCACATATTATCTTACTTAAACTATACAAAAACACTGTAAGAAAAATACTATTCCATTTTATAGCCGAGGAAACTAATACACAGAAATTCAGTGACCTGGGCTTGGATATACAACTCGTAGATGTCAGCAGCAGAATTTGTCTCTAGGGTTTCCTGAGCCCAACTCTGGAACTCGGTCCACTCCAAAGGAGTTGCCTATCTGCTTAGGAGTTGAGCAGAATTAGGAGTTATCTTCTGGAAGTATCTCATGGGATGATATTGTGGAGATGTTGCCAGGCATGAATTTAGCATATTCCAATCATCATTATTTATTAATTTAGGCCACTTACTTCCCCACCTTCTCAGTGTTTCAAGTGACAAATTATGAAAAGTAGTTCAGATCCTGCAAAGAGACTATACTCAGTCATCCCTACAATGCTGAAAAGTCATCTTTTACTGAGGAAAATACTTATTTTTGCCATCTCCCTTATACTCTAATTCCTATTCCTTTGTATTATTTATCTATCCTATGGCTTTCTCCATGAGATAATAGATCCCTGATCTCCCTCTATAATGCTGATTGCTTATACTTTGATGCTCCCTAACTTTGGTAACTCACTGCTGCTCCTACAGCCTCTTCTTAGAGTTTCATTCTGTTTGTGTATGTCAACCGGATGTATATTCAGGTTGACATAATATTCCAGCCTCCTGATAGACATATTCACTACCTGCAAAGGGAGATGAAATGAAAAGCCCCAAGAAACCCAATCAAGCTAATAAAGGTCCCTCATCGACCTTCTGTACTTTAAAGGATTTACATAGATGGCTACTCATTTACAAATTTAAAAATTATCTGATGTTGTAGTAATTGTTTAATTGATGTTTTTAAAGATAAAAATCAGTAGATTTCCGGGTCTAAATTAATTTATTTGCAAGATTTGTCAATGACTCTCAGGAATCACTATGCTTTACAAGGCATTTTTCTATTTAAAAGTTTACCATTAATTTGTGAAATTATCTTTTATGCCCAAATCCCAAGACTATTGAAAATTAATAAGAGCAAAAGTTTTAAATATATATATACATATATATAGTGACATCTTTTTAGCTATTAGTAGAAGTCAATAAAAATGTCTTGAACATATATTTTGTTATGTGGATTACCAAGTTCAATATGAATAACTTTTCAATTTCCTTCATTAGGTTCAAGTTTTTTAATTCATTAAACTTTGGTAACTATGACTTAATAATTTTTTTCAAAATTATTTCAGTAATATCAATATAGCTCCCTTTATAGTCAGTTTTGCTTCCTAAAATATTATAATGTATAGTATTTCAAAATTAGTCAAAATAATGGTAACCTAAAACTGAAAGAATTGAACTTTGCCTGTTTTCCAGCAATTAAAATAATTTTACATAATGCAAATAATAAAACATTTGTGACAGAATTGCTAGTAGGCCTTTTGGTTTTGTTTTAATTAGGTCATTTAAACATAACGTTTTCATTTCCTTTTGTCACATATATTTGAAATAAATTGAAGTGACAAAAATATAGACTTAACTCGGAAATAAGTGCACACATCTTTTAATTATATGTTGAAATTTTTAACAAAAAAATGGTCACATGGATCTCTGAAAACATAGACTCATGAATTCCTGCCACCAGTGGATCCCACACTATCCTTTCCGTTCCATCCCTTGTGTCCCTTGTTTATCTGATTACCAAAGTTCATCACAGTGTGCTAGAGGACACCTTTACTTTCTGTACCTGTAAAAATGGCAAGTCGTGGAGAATTTTGACTCTTTGTTTTATCATTCACTCTTTTCACATGAATTATCTTTCTTCCCATTATACAGTTCCCTAATGATGTCCTTCCCTGCTCCTTTCTATTCTCAGAGGGTCCTCCTTACTTGTCTCTTGTAGTCTGCTCACACCTATTATATATACACTGGTCCATTGGTTTCTGAGTGATTCTTTTAGTTCCTCAGTGCCAGTGACATACAGCAACATTACTGAAAAGATGGACCTTGCTTTCATAGGAAACTTGAGATCATTAATAGAGCTTTGTAGTTTGCTTAAAACAATTCATCCTCCTCCACTCCTGTCCAACTCTATGATCCTATATGGTAGGAAAAACACTCTGACAGAAGAAAAACAATAGGATAACCACAGGGTAGATTTTGAGGATGCCTGTCCTCCCCACACCCCAGGGGTGCTAGGTGTATCCTGCCCCATCTTACTCCACAAAGGGGAGGGAGGAAATACTTCCATTGGGTTGCATGGCAGAAGGGTGTATGAAGTGAGGAATATCCTCAGTGAGTGTGAAGAGGGGGAGGGCAGTGGCCCAAGTGCTCCACTTCCCTCCAGCTCTGTTGCCTATGAACTTCCCACCTTACCCCTGTGTGCTCCCATTGGGCTGCTTGGCAAAGGGACAGGGGATTGTGAAAAAAATGTCATCAGACCTGGTGGAGGGGGGAAGGGAAGAAGTTCCACCTAAGTCCCTCTGCCTTTCTAGTAACAAACTCTGGTTGGTGGGGGAAGTGAAGGGAAAGGGGCCATGTAACCACAGAGAGTACTCTTCTTGTGATCTTGGGCACCCGTGCCATAGATTCACCATCACTACCCTAAGCGGAAGCTTGCACACTAATTAACTTAGTCACCTATACTAATAAATCATTTAAATCCTTAGTAATGAGTTGAGTAATAAAGAAGTCCACAGCAACATAGAGAATGATAGTGACTTAAATTATTGTGTTTACTCAAACCTATTTTAGATTCCCTTTTAAAAAAATGAAAATAAAGCAATAAAGATGATTTTGGCAAATTTACAGTTCATTGTACCTTAAGATGGCTAGCAGTTCTACCCCCTACAATGTACAGCATAAAAAGACAGATAAAATATTCATTGATTCTAGTTTTTCAAATTATGAATGATACTTAGATTATAAATCATGTAGCACTGATGAAAATTATCTGACTTCAATTACATATAACTTTTCTACATAATGATAGTGATAATAACTAGTATTAATATAGAAACTTTCAAGGTTTGCAAAGTACACAAATTCTTCTCATATTACCCTCACAACAATGCCGGGAGGCAGGTGTTATAATTACCCCCATTTTACAGATGAGGAAACAAATGAGATTCAGATGAATGCTCAGGGCCACATAGCATGAAAGTGTTTGAAGTTGGTTGTGATGCCAGATCTTTGCCTCCAGACCCAATAGTAGAGCTAAGGTGCCCTCAAGATGCCACTTAAGGCTTTAACCTTCATCATATTCTAATCGTCATCCTCGGTTACCGAGAGACTACTACTATATGTACATGCACATGTATACATATGTGCACATAATACATATAAGTAAACACACACACATATATATACAAGTGTGTGTATAACAAAACACCTACAGCACATTTTTCTGTACTACAAGTCAAATAAGTTTTTCTCATCTGCATTCAAAGCATAAAGGAACTCTTTCCTAGCCCTGAAAGCTTTTTTGATAATTTATGTCCTTCAGTCATTACCCAAAGTCCCTGAACTTGTCACATTATAAGTAATCTGAATGTTAAAAAGCTTCATATTTAAAATCAGTAGATAAAATATGCCCTTTGCCTTTTCCTAATGCCTTTATTCATTTTTAAAAACTGGTTGATAGTATATTTAAATTTATATTAGAAAAAAAGTTGTGAAAAGCCAATGCCCCTGGCAAAACTAACATAAAAGTAGAAAAGTTATCACATGAATCAGTGACTCCACCACTTGTTAGTAATTATGGTAAAATTATTAGTATTTAAAATTCTTAGTTAAAGTTTTTTAAATTATGTCTTTATTGTTACTTTTCATAAACATCTAGTAAAATATAATTGTTCTAATAGTAATGATAGATAATAAGATATGACCATAGTTTTAAATTTAAAAGAAAATATTTTGAATATTAAAATGTTATGTATACCTAAAACCATAAATAAATAATCAGGCAAAGAATTTAACAAATATATCCCATATATTAATGTGAATTTAAAAAATAGATAGCTGGCAATAAAGATAATTCAATTTTTATGTAAGTATATTTTTATAATCATAAACAGTTACTCTGTAATCTATTATGCTGAAAGTGAACTTTGAAGAGATATTTTGTTTTGTGTTTTCTTTAGTGAAAGAATCCTTGAAAAGTATATTTCAAGAATGAGAAAATGAAGTATTCTCAATATAGCATTTGATGGTTGATCAAGCAGCCCAGTCTGGTTTAATTACACACACATAATCTCCTAAGATTTTAGGGTTTCTTTTTTAAGGAAAGTAAGGATTATAGTGGAAAAAAGGGAAAAGTTTTTCAAGGAGAGATAATGTGATGGATGTCTAAGAAAAGAAGGAAGGAGCACGTAATGAGCAGGCTAATGCATTTGCTTGAGTGTTGGCTACTTTTGGCAACAATAAGAAATTCTGTTCTAGAATGGGTTCCTTATGATCTTGTTGAGATGTTTCAACTTCATCAATACAGATAATTGATTATTAATCCAAGTTTTATTTAACCCTTTCTAGCTATTATTTTGGAAGGTGAGCTGTATATATTTGTATTTATTACTTATGTAATGTCATATTTCTTAATAGATTTGAAGCTCACAGATGAAGAATTATCTCATTCTTTGGCTTTGTATCTTCAGCTCCTAGTGTAGGGTTTGGCACATAGTAGGTAATTTCTTGCTAATTGGTTGCTATTATCTTAAACATGGCAGATATTTCACAAATGTTGGCTGAATATCTTAAGGCTAATGATAATTTAATCTATAGATCCATTCCCAGCCCAACATGACTGGTCAAGAAATTCACAGGATGGAAGAGTAAAACATTAGTCATCTTCTGACATGTGAAGGTTAGTAAATTGAGAAAAAAATGTTAAGAGGAGAATAAAGGCAAGTTCTACAGTTTCAACACTCTTAATGAATGAATACAGCTCTTTTTGGTAATCTGATGAGATAATTGAAAGCAGGCCTATAATTCCTAATGCAGTGAAGTTCAAGGCAAGCTTTGATGTTCCACAGAAAAAGAGAGGGGAGAGACTCACAGGCCAACTAGAGGAAAGCTGTTTTATTATGTCAGCACTTTAACTCTTTATGAAGCATATTTCTAGAGTATTCGTTAATTTTTCATTTTGATTTTTAGCATGTCTTTATTTGCTTGAAGAGCCTTGCTCTCCATGCAATCTCATGCCTAGTGATTTATTATTATTATATTTAATTAAATTTATTGATATATTTTCCCATCACTTAAATTTCTTCCATCATTCTTCCCAGGTCTAATATTTATAAGAATTAGATTTTTAGATTAAAAAATTATGATGAAGAATCTATGATGTGACAAATTCCCTAACCAACCTGTCCAATTTTGTAGCTAAATTCTAAGACCTCATCTGAGACACATAGAAGTTACCAATTTGTCACTGGCAATATAATTAGCGTCTGAGGTTTTATTTTAACCCATACTTTCCTGTTTCCAATCCCAGCATTTTTTTCCTTTTAGCTATGTTGGCTTTCCATTAAAAGATCTAATTTCTTTAAGATGTTATTACCTCAATTTGCCAGCCCACTCACAGGAAGAGATTATTTGCTAATTGTTGCCAAAGATCAATGTGCTGCATAATTATAATTGAAGAGAATAGAAAAGATATATATATATATATATGTATCTGCTTGTGTATACATATATTTTGTTGTTTTATTTTATAAATAATAATTGGAAAATTAATATTAACTGAAAACCTTTGTATTTCCAGAAAGGATCACTGGAATGGGGCAAAACACTTTGATATACAGAGCTGAGATTCTTAGTCTAGTATTCATGAGCTTCTTTTATTTTTTTAAAGGATGTTTATATTTAATTATAGCTGATTACCTTTGTATTTTATTTCAAGGATTTAAAAACACTATTGGTAAAGGGTGCATAGATTTCACTAGACTGTTTAAGAGTCCAATGACAGCAAAGAACGGTTATGATTAAAAAACTGTGAACTGGATTTAAAAAATGCGAATGGAAGAACCCTATCTACCTTTCTATCTAGCTTCATAGATGTTAACAGCTTTTAATCTTGACATTGTGTGAAGTACTGTTCAATATATTATTTAAATAATAACCCTACCACATGTAGAACTCAAAATTCCAATGTAATTTCCAATATTTCCACTTTCATCCTTTTTTTCCTGTTGATTCCTAATCACATAATAAAGGACCTAAAGATATCTATCAGACTGAAACAGAAGGAACAATAGAGATTATTTCATGCAGTCCTTTCATTCTTCACAAAAGGAACCTGAGCCCTAAGGTTTTATACAAGTATAACCAAGTCCAAAATCCAAGTCTCCTGGATCTTTCTTTAATATGGTTTCTACCATGGCAAGTTGTATGCCTAAGGAGCAATATTCATCTAAAATTTTGAAATTGAAATTTTTAAGTAATTTTATGCTATTTGTTTACACATCAAAAATTCTATTTGCCTGACATTATCACTGGAAAGAGAATCTCCATTATTGCAAAGACTCTTGATCTATTGAAAAACTAGCATCTAATAATAATAACTGTAAATGTAAAATTTAGCAGCAATCCAATTAAATATATAGCTTTCTTATATGATAAAACAGATGATAATATTGTGAATGAGCAAAAGAAAGAGAAAAAACCTCATTTGACTTGATACACTTTTGATACTTGTGATTTTTACACCTAGTTGTGACTTGACATTTAATTCAATCCAAAATTAGAAGGTAAATCCCCATGCCTATATACCCAGCTGGCTACAGAAAATGAAGTGCAAATAATACATTAATATCATAAATAAGAAAAGGGAAACATGTAAAAGAACTCTAGAGAAAAATGGAGTCTCCTTTGATTTGGCCCACTCCTTTGAAGGTCCCATTTCATTTCCTAAAGAATATCTTTTCTTCTTTTGCATTTGGTCTCTTGACCTATCACTAACAAAACATCAGGTAAAGGCAGGGAAATATATTCTTCAAGACAGGAGAGGCAATCTTATTGCTTTCCCCCTCCCCTATTGGGGAGAGGATAAAACCAAGGAAGGAGCATCTGTGAACAATGACATGATTCACTGAGGAATTCTGCCTCCATCTGCTGGCTGGCAAGGACTTAACCCTACAGGACAGGATGCAACTAAGGAAGTCAATAGAAATCATGATTACTTGGCTTTTCATTTAAAAATTCCCTACTTGTTGTAGCAATACTTGCTTATATAAGCAAACTCTTTTTTAAAATATCTGATTTTTAAGTGATCCATATATCATCTGTGACATCATATTGAAAAACACACCAACAACCTATTTGGGCAAATCATCAGGGTTATATGGTATTTTTCAAGACCTTTGTGAAGTGCTTACTGTTAGGGATAATGTATTCCTACAGAAAAATAGAGATGCTTCATCATTCCAAGATACTGTAAAAGAAGAGAAAGTAGTAGAAGGGATGGAAGAAGGATACGTTAAGGAACTCGTCTTAATTTCTCTTTATTCCTTACTCCAATCAATTTACTTGTTTTCTAAATAGGAAATCATGGATCCCAACATGGATTTTTAGCAGAATTATACTGTAAGGGCCCCAAGAGTTCCACTTTCCTATCTCAGCTCTTCATGAGCTGTGAACTGTCTTGGCCTCTTTAAGGTAAGGTGTAGTCTCCAACATTTGTTGAAATAATTTTTCTATGACCAGGTATTCAGGTTTGTTTTCTCTAACCCAATTCTGACTCACAGACTTTTTGGCAACAAAACTTGGCCAATAGCTCTCTCTGTAATTCTGATTTTCGGATCTTCAGCCTGTTCTGTCACCTACTCCACCCCTATTCAAAAGACAGATTTGTTCCTGGCTTGATCTTGGAAAGCTTTACTGGCACCTATCAATGTTTCTCTTTATTCATTATTCTTTTTCTTGCAACTCATTTTCCTGGCTTCTTCAATTATTTGTTATTCTTTTTTCTTCCCATTCAAATTCATTTCTGTACTGCCCCCCAAAATAATTTGGACATGAAACATTTTCTGCCTCAGGACATGGTCTTGATAGCTTTTGATTTAGCAATTGCTGTATCCCAATTAACTACCTAGTCATTATTATAAAGGATTATGAGAATTTGGGAGTTTTAAGAGACTTCAGTGGCCAACCTATATCTAAAAGCCATCCCTGATGTATGCTTGAAGAATTCAATAAGAATCAACCCAAGTTCTCCTATGGCAGGCTATATTCATTCCTCTAGTGGATATCACTAATTTTTAGGAAATTGTTTCTTGTATTGATTTTAACTTTACTTCCTTGCAACTTTAACTCATTATTTCTGGTTCTACCACCTAGATAAACTGCTTACAAAGATAATTAGTTTCAACTCCGTCTTTAATTTGGAAACCATGCTTTGTTCTACTTAGCAGAGATGTAAATGGCTTTAAGGTTTAGAAAAACAATAATGGGCTTTAGTTAACTCCCTGAAAAATGTGAGGTTTATTATTGAGCTCTTGACATTATTGTGTGGCATCCTGCATGTTTGAAATTATTATTTTGAAAGCTTTTCATTCCATATATCTTAGAGATAATGAGTCTTTGCTATGGTAATAGCAACTTTAAATTTTATAATTATCGCTATTATAATTTAATAAAATAGCTAATTGGTAGCAAAGATATGACTAGTACCCACATCCCAGAACGTTATGTCACAGGTTATTTCCATTGGGTCATACTACCTTTGTAGTAACTATCAAAACAGAGTTTAAAAAGAGAAAAATTAAGAAAATCATTAAGGAAAATGTTAAATATTACAGATATAGAAGTGCAATATATTTTTCAGATTATATATCCATATATATGTATGCATATACAAAACATGACAAAATATATTTTGAGTTCTAAAATATGTGCCTTTATGTTACTTGTCATCAATTATGTTAATTTTCTCAATTTAATTTAGTATCTTAAAAGTATATGATTGAAGTAGGAAAATATTATTAAATTCAACACAATGGTGCCTTGAGTGAAATATTTATGTGATTTTATGAAAGAATTTAGATTATTTATTCCAAAGAGTGTAGAAAAGAATGAAGAACTAAATATATGAATTTATTTGTATCAGGATTGTGTAGGTAGCTATTGTCACCAGAGCCAATGCTGGCTAAAGGTTTTGAATGCATTTAATAGACATAATTTTTGAACCTGAGAATACAAAACCTGGGGAACAATTAAAGAGTGCCAAGTTACTTGAATCATTGGATCAGTACTTGGTAAGCATGGCATTATCTGGGCAGCTCCAAATATCCCTGGTTTTCTGACACACCTGTCAAGCCTTGTAGGTTTGATGCAACTTTGATAGATTTTCCTCCTGGAGACTCTCTCTCTCTTCTAGGTGTCTATGGTGCTCCACCATCTTTGTTCTACTATTGATGATCAGGCTACTCCTTCTCAATCCTTTTGTGTATATACATATCATATTCCTATTTGTAGGAATACTCCCAGGCACTGTCCTGGGTTCTCTTCACTTCTTTCTCTTGGTGACTTCACTGGCTTACCTAGATTTCACTGTCGTCTGCCTTGATAACTCTTGGATCTATGTCTAGCCCTCTTGAGTTACGGTCCAGAATCAGTGCCTATTGAACTTTTTGAACTGCATATCTTAGAGCTTTTTTGGTGAACCTATGGCACATCCCTTCCCCTATCCATAGTGCCTGAGGACATTTCTCACTTTACCCACCCCTCTGCCCAGAACATTTCTCACTTCACCCACCCCTCTGCCCAGCAGCCAAATGGGAGCACTTCCTCCCTGCCCTGTCTGGGGAAAGGGAAGTGGGGCTTACATGCAGCATGAGAGTTACAGTTTGGGCATTTGGTATCTAAAATACTCACCATCACTGTCCTACAGGTATCTCAAACACATCAATCCATAACAGAATTCATTATCTTAAACTCCAAACCCTCCATTCTTCCAAACTTTTCTCTTTTTGTCATGGGGTCACACTTTTCTCTTTAAAAAACCCCATTTGTAATGCCAGTGTCAGCCTTGAATTCTCACTTTCATTAATGACACATATTCAGTCACTAGCCAGGTTCTTTCAACTGCTAAATCTCTTTCATGTGTTCCCTTCTTGTCATCTACACAGCCACCACCTTATTTCAGGGCTTCATCATCTCTCCTGGATGATTATAATGGCTTCCAAATGGATTTCCTTGCCTTGACAATCTATGTAATGTACTCTATACTGCACAGAACTGCCAAAATGATTTCCCTAAAGGAAAATTCTGGCTGTTACGTCGCTACTCAATATGTTCCAATAGCCTCTATTAGCTATAGAAGCAAATATAAACTTCTCTGCTTGTGCCGGATCTCCACCTATTTTACTAGACATTAATCATTATTACTTTTCACGTCCAATGAGGTCCAGTGTAATTGGACGTTTTAGTCTTCCTGGGAAATATTACTCCATTTCCCATCTCTATGTCTTTGCATTGCTATCTCTCATAGTTGGAATGAACTGATTTTTCCTCCTAGAATCCTTAGAATTATATCTAACTTCTTTTCTTAGAATCCCTTTAAGGATGAATTCAAATGCTATCATTCATGAAGCCTTTTTAATCTCCCAACTTTTAGTTTATTTATTAACTTTGAAGATGATGTGTATAAAACTATATATGGGCATGCTGTTTCTCACAATATAAACATGTAACAGCAGTAATGTATGATAATAAACTGTGAATGCAAAGATCCAGGACAACCCCAAAGAACTCATGATGAAAAAAAGGTTATCTACTGCCATAGAAGGAATAGATCGAGTTTGAATGAAGATTGAAGCATAGCATTCTTAACGTTATTTCCTGCATGAATTTTTCTCTCATGTTAGTGATATGTGTCTTCTTTCACAACATGATGAATACGGAAATATCTGTTGGATAAAGCATGTACACAGTAGTGTACATGTGTTATTATACAATACATATTTAAAATTTGACTCTAAGAATGCATAGGTAATAATTTCGTAGGGAAAGATGGAGACCTGTAGTGGAATAAATAATGATATTCAGGTATCTTTTATACATTACAAGGGTTAGAGGCCCAGTGCCCTTGACATCTGGAAAACCCACATAAAACTTTTTGACCTTTTTGAACCAGAGAAGAAAACTTTTATGGATTGTTTATGGTATGTTGTTTTAAAATTTAGTTTAAGTATTTGATCATAGGGAAATATAGGTCAGTCACTGTTAAATTAAAATATTATATGAAAAGAAATAAAAATATGAAATGAATATGATTTTTAAAAAATGAAGCAAATTTGAGGACAATAACATTCATCATACTGAATACAAAAGACGGTTAAAATTTTTTTTGAAGTTCCCTAGTTGTACTCACCATTAGCCTGAGCTACATCTCTCTAATCTAACTCGAAATGGACAAATTGAATGCCTGTTGATGATGAAAATTCATGACCACATATGTACACATAGAAGACTTATGATTCTTGTCATATAGTTAAGACACACATACCATACCATCCATGCACCATTAACTTATTTGCTATACTATGCACTTTTGATGGTATCTTATTATATATTATTACAAACCTATCCTTATCACAAATTTATATTAACTGACTATAGCATTCTCATCGTTTACATTAATGGAAGCAGACCATCACAAAGGTCTTCATCACTATTGTCTTCCATGAGCTGAAGAGGAGAATATGTAAGGCTGGTACGGGTCAGTGGAGTGGCTGGGATGGCATCAAAAGGGCTTTAACTTGGGGAAATAAATGGTGATTTTCATTTGGGATTTTGCCTTTTCATTTTTTAAAGATGTTAGTGTAGAAAGATATTGACTCCTCACACAATTGCTTGACTCTCAAGGCATAAATCTTTGATGGGTTGATTTTATAATAATGGTCCTTATACCAATGGGAACTCTCTGCTATATTACTGAATGTAAATTTTTTCCTCTGGAATTGTTTCTTCTTCTTCCTCTTCTTCATCTGTCATCACTTCTTATTCTTCTGGGTTGATGATAAGTATTTCATCAACTTTCTCTTTCTCCATATTCTCAAACCATTCCTCATCCATCATCTTAGCCAAATCCATGATATTTTTCAAAATTTGCAAGCTGATTTCTTTATGGAGCATCATATGGAACCCTGGTAGAGCCAGATAATATGAAGCATTCTGGCCAAAACATTTTTTTTTCAGCATGAGCCTACAGTCTCAGGCTTGACAGCTTTTGTAGACCTATCAAATACCCTAATGGCACTGGCAATATTGAACTTCTTCTATAGTTTCATTACATTATGTTAATCAACATTTTTCCCATACTCTCTAAGATCTTCCTCTCCTTTTAATATTGTGCTTTATATGTCTGTATTATCCCCTGATCAAGAGGCTGAATGAGAAATGTTTTAGTTGGCATGTAGATTGCTTCAACATCTTTGATGTGGAATTCATGGGGTTGTGGGGGTCTGGGACATTGTCCAGAAGCAATAATATTTAAAAAATTTAAATTTGAACAGTAATTCCTTTCCATCAAGGAATTTTCTAACCTTTAGCCCAAAACACTGTTGGAACCAGTCAAGGAAAAGTACTTTGGTCCCCCATGCTTTCTTACTGAACTTCTTGTCTTTTCCTTTCAAAGCTTTATAAATCAGAGCTGTCTTTATTATGAATCCTTTGGCACTGGCACAAGAGGGTAAGGTCACCCTATCCCTTGCAGCTTTCAAAGCTGGGACTTGCAAGGCAGCATATTGTCAACATTGAATATGTGTGTCAGTCTTTATAGCCTTTCTCTTGAATTAGTTTGTTCAGGGTTCCTGGAGATTCCCTTTCCCTCGCTGTTTCTTGTTCAGCAGATGCTACATCTACCATAACTTTTACATGATGTAGGCTAAAGCTCTGTTTAAACATTTTCAAATCAGTCTTTGCTGACTCATGAACTGTGGGGGTGTACCCTTCCCCTTCATGTTCCTTTAGGGACTCATACAATGCCAGAATCTACTGGAATGCCTTTGGAACAACAATCCTGCACCCAAAAGAGCTCTGTATGGTCTACACTACAGAGATGTGAATCTTATGGTTTATGCAAATATTTTGCAGTTGTTGGTGTAGCTACAGCACCTGCTTCACTGATTTCCTTCTCTGGTTAATTCATTAATGCCTTAATGGAGGCCAAAAGCAGTAGCTGTTTTGTCTGAACAAAGCATATCTAATAATTCTACTTTTTGCTTCAAGTTTATCACTTTCTATTTCTTGAGAGCACTTTCAGAAACACTAGGAGTACTACACTTGGGACCCAAGATGGAAATAACATTTATGGCACTTAAAAAGTCCAAGATATAAGAAAGCTGAGATGGAAAGATCACGGCAAGATCATCGCCAGAAGCCATGTGAAAGACTGCAGGAAATACACTTGTCATTCCCAAACCAGTATGAAGACCTAGAGTTCTTTTGCTACAAATTTGATTTTGAGAAAAAAATATGTAGCTATTTATTTATGTTATCAATTAGTAAAATTCATACTGTACACATAATCTAATTGCAAGTACCTATATTTTATGCATTTGTGAAATACTAAACTTTTTAAGGTAAATCTACATTTCTAATCTTTGTGTGTCATCTGGTGACTTTCATGTTCTTTTCTGAAAATTTAACTTTTACTTATTTTAATTTTAGAAAAGAATTTGTGCAATTCTGCTATTCAAAGATAATATGTTGATTTGCAATACTATCCATATATTTTATGCATTTTTGACATTCTAAACTTTTTCTGTGTCATCTGCTGGTTTTCATATGTTGTCTATGATTTCCTAAAATTACCCCAAAAATTCCCATTTAATTTCTCATTCTAAAAGATGATATATTGATACCTGAATGGAGAAAGTCATGATGTGAAAGTAATTATACAATTATATTATTAATGTTGTTAATAATATAATTGTATAATTGAATGTATTCAGAGCTGGTTGAATTGCAGAACTGAAATAGTAGTTGATAATAGTACAATGTCAACACGGCAGGGAGTATCCATTGGATTGATAGGCTAAGACACTGAATTAAACTCAATTAGATGAAATTAAACAGGGAAAAAAGCACGTAAAGAAATATACTTAACAAACATGGAATTTTCTGGACTTCATGTTTAGAATAAGAAAGTACCATGATGTAGCAGCTAAAAATGATCAAGACATCTAGAACTACATAAAAGACAGGTATAGTTTCCAGGGATAAGGTATAGTCCTACCATACTTTTCCCTTATCAGGCCTCATCTGTAGTCTTGTGTTCTGTTCTAGGCACCCTAGTTTAAGAATAGTTTTGATACGCTAAAGAATGTCTAGATGAAAGTAACCAAAATGGCTGTGGATCTTGAGTCTAGATTCTATGAGGAGTGTTTGAAGACCCTGGACATTTTATTCTAGAGAATAAAGACCTGGGATGGTGGGGTAGTACATAATTGTTTTCAAGTACTTGAAAAGAGTATGTAGGAGAAGAATTAGATTTTTTATCTGTTTGTCTCCAAAAGTTAAACCACGGACAATAGGTAGCAATTCACAAAGAGACTAATTTAAGCTTGACAATAAATAAAAACAAAGAAAAAATCCATAAATGTTCAATCTCTCCAAAAGTAAGTAGAATGGGCTGCTTACAGAAATGGTGGGCTCCCATTCTAGAATTCTTAAAGTGGAGAATAGATAACCATTTGCCAGGTCTGTTATAATGGGGGATTTTTTGAGTATGAGTTGGACTTTATTACCATTGAAGTTTCATCCAAATCTGAAATGCCATGATTCAGCTATAATTCAATTTAATACAATAAACATTACTAAGTCCTGATTGATTCAATGAAAAATAACATTCCAAGTTATTTGTCCAAGGTGATTGAAATTCAAAGGGATAAAATAACAATAACAAAAATATAGAAAATGATAGACTACAATAACAGCAGAGAAAAGACAAAGTTATCATAAAACTGAAAGAAAGATCATTTTTATATGTGATTTGGAAAACATTACCATTTTAGAGAAAGTGATAGTTGAGCTGGGCTTTGGAAGAAAGAGAAGAATTTCACAAGGATGGGAGCATATTCCAGACATCAAGGAGAGTTTACAGAGAAGTAGAAGACAGCAGAGTAAGACTGAAGAGAAATTGGTTATCTAGACTGCCTAGAATATAGAATATATAAATAGTATTTTGAAATAACTCTGGGAAAGTAGATTAGAACCAAGATGTGAATATATTAAACGATAAAGGTACAAAGTCTAAATTTTATCTGAGTCAAGGCACTGAACATTTTGAACAAGGGAATAACATTGTCAAAACATTGTTTAGGAAAGGTTATTTTGATCGTTTCATGAATGATTATGGATGCAAAGACGAAAAGCAGAGCAATGAGGATACTATTACATCAAAGTTTCTGTGAGCCTGAACTGGGTTGGCAAAAGTGTGAGCGCAAAAGAAGAGAGGGGTGAAAGGTGAGGCAGTTTTATTGGATGCTAAGTCACTAGACAGAACTGACAAGATCAATCACTCATTTTCACTATTTCCCTCTAAGTTTACCTCTATGGACTTCAAAGATATATAGGTTGTCATCACTAATGTTTAGTTTCCCTCTGTCAAGTCCAGATCCCTCTGCTCATTGATTTTTTGGATTTTCTGGAAATTTGGTGAAATATCTTTTAAATATGCCTTTCAAATTATGTTTTTAACAGATTGTAAAACTGTAAACGATGTGCAATTGTTCATAGTTGTTCAATGTGAAGAAGGCTGATTTTGTTTCCATGGCTGGGTATACCAGTACAGAGATTTGTCTTGGTCATCAAGGATAAGGCACTGAGTCAACAAACCCTTGACTGGTTATGCTTTGCCCATTCTTGACCTAATCATCCTTGCTTTTCAGCACTAATAACATATATCATTTGTTTACATTTCTTAAATAGTTCAAGTTCACAGGATTTAGAATTAGAAGGCAACTTAGATACAATATAATCTAAAACCTTGATTTTGTAGATAAGAAAATGGAGTCCCGCTTTATAGATGTGAAGTGAATAGCCTTTGGCACTCTTGTAACCAGTTTGTTGGCTTGAGGAAATTTTGGATTATATCTCCCAATTAAAAACTACTTCTAATTTCTCATATAGCATGCACAATTGAAAGTAAGGTCTTAGATTCTAAATATGGAGCTACCATTGTCTTTGATAATAAAAACATGAATCTGTGGGAAAAAAATTGGAAGATCTGTGACCTGACTATAAGAGACATAATCTTCCCATATATGCTAAAGATCAATAAGTGAGCAGAACCAGAAAAACATTGTATGCAACAAAACAATCATGTATGATGATCAAATATGAATGACTCAACTATTATCAACAAGGCAAGGATGCAGGACAATTCCAAGGGACCAATGCCAAAAAAAGATATCCATCACTGTAAAAGGAACAGACAGGGTTTGAAAGTAGATTGAAATAGCCCCACACTTCATTTTATTTCCTCCAAGAATTTTTCTCTACTGTAAGCAATATGTGTCTAGTTTTACAAGATGGAAAACAAAGAAATATGTATTATATGATAACATATATACAATCTATATCATATCACTGCATTCTTAGGGATGGGGATGGGTGGAAGAGAACATTTTCG
This sequence comes from Monodelphis domestica, assembly GCF_027887165.1. Taxonomy (NCBI): domain Eukaryota; kingdom Metazoa; phylum Chordata; class Mammalia; order Didelphimorphia; family Didelphidae; genus Monodelphis; species Monodelphis domestica. Next base: position 253,468,231 of record NC_077234.1, read on the forward strand.
AAATGTCAGAAAGTAATTTGAAAAAAATTAAAATGTAATTTTAAACAACTGTTATTGTTTTTTTTTTCCTTTCAAAGACATAGATTAAGCAGAGTTCTTTTAGAACTATGATATTGTCACCAACATGGGAAGGAAATATGACTGTAGATTTATTTACAACATATTCAGATAGTAGTTGTTTTTTTTTAATAGATGAAAGAAAAGGGAGTTCAGGAGGATTGACTTACAAAAGTTTTAAGAAACATTGTCATTTAATTGTGGTAGATCTTATAGTAAAGTAACATATCAAAATAATAACTAAAATTTTATATTAGATATCAAAGAGAAAATATAGTACTATAATCTGCTTTTAGAACATTAGAGTCAACTTATAAAATTTTTATTCCAACACATAAAGGTATAACTATATTTTTCTTTAAAGATATTCTATGGGGGCATTTAGATGGCTCAGTAGTTTGAGACCCAGGCCTAGAGATAGGAAGTGCTGTGTTCAGACACCTCCCAGCTGTACAATCCTGGGAAAGTCACTCAATCTCCATTGCCTAGTCCTTACTGCTCTTCCACCTTGGAACCAATACTTAATATTGATTCCATTTCAGATGGCAATATTTTTAAAAATAAAGATATCTTTTATTTATCCAACCTGAGTAAAATTATTAATAATTAATTGACATTAGTCAGAAAAAATGATATACTGGGATCTTTTGCAGGTTTATCAACAGAGAAAAATATTTACTTCATTTTAGAAAATTTATATTCCTTTTTAGAGTCATAGAAAAATGTTCTTGAATGTGTGTCTTCCAAATTTTGTAAGTAAATATATTCCAGTAACTTGAAAGATGTTTGTGGTAATGTTTCTTGATCAGAAACAGGATTCATTGTAATTCTCCACAACTTTTTAATTGCGTCTAATTTTGTTGTCTTAGTTATATCTCCATGTGTCAAATAAGGAAACAAATTTAGATATTTCTCTAATTATAATCCAATGTACTTTAATTTATAATTTGTAAATTAATAAATATTCTATCACAATTTTTGGAAATTTAGCAGAATTAAAAATGTTTTCTTCCTCCTCAAAACTACAATTTGGCTATCTTATTGTGGTGTAAAGGTGTCTCTGTGTTCTCAATTGCAAATGAATAACAGCATTGAGGGTCCCTCCAACCTGGAAAGGCTTCATGTATAAATTTAAAATTGCATGAGATTTTTTTTCTGCCACTCTCTGCTGTTGATTCATTTTTGTAATTCATTAAAATCTTCATTTTCCCTTTTATTCCATATAGAGAATGTTCTAGTCTTGCCTCCCTCATTGAGTACTTTTTATTATTTTTTATGTTTTTCCAGCTTAAATGTAGATACAATTTTAATAATAATTGTTCTGGCATTTTGAGATAGATCCATGTTCTCTTACTCCCTCCTTCATAAGATAGAAATAATATAATATAGATTGTACATACACTATAATGCAATACATAATTCCATGCTCATTATTTGGTGAAAGAAGATACTTGTTGCCTATAGTAGAGAAAAATTCATGGAGGAAACAGTGAAGAATGGTGTGCTTCTACCTGCTGTCAGATTTCATCAGATCCTTCTATGGCAAAGGATAGCTTTTTTCATCATCACTGTATACCTTGGAAATTAAATGTGTTAAGCCTAAGTGTACTACTTTACATTCATCTCTTTTAAATTCATCTTATTGGCTCTAGCTCATCATTCTAGCCTCTATCTTGTACTCTAAATCTGCCATTCCATGTGTCAAGGTAAGGATCTCCGCTCTCCAGTGCTCCATGTGAGAATAACGTATAATAAGCTGGAAAGGTAGGATGAGTCTAGGTCTGAAAAGAATTTAATTGTCAAACAAAAAAGTGTGTATTTGTTTCTAGAGGTAATAGGACACAATGAGCAAGAGAGTATCTTTGTAATATTATATTGGAAACCATTTGGCAGATAGACTAAAGTAAGGAGATTTGAAAGAGAGAAAATAGTTCAGGGGAGACGTGATGATGGCATGAACTAGGATGCTCAATAAAGGAGGGAGTGGAAAGAAGGGTTGAACATTAAGTTCCTTATGTCTTGAAAAACATACGTCTCATGTCTCACTGTTTCTTGTCAGCTTATTTCATAACTTCCTTCCAAATAAAGAAGAGTAGGATGACTGACCATGGCAATGTGTTCCCTTACTTATATTTCTTTTATAATATCCCGCATTTCCACAGGAGGAAGAAAGGAGAAGGAGGCTTGTCAGATACTACAAAAA